>NC_049230.1:42049917-42352667 GCF_011100685.1 Canis lupus familiaris | reverse complement strand
ATTATACTCAACTGTTCACTTTAACATAGTTCATTTTATGTTATGTGAATTTCACTTTTTTAAAAAAAAGAGAATAGTCCTTTTAAAAAAAGAAGTCATATTGTATCATCTTTAGTGGTTTTAGATTAGGTTGAAGAGGCAGTTTGAGCCATGTCAGGCAGGGCCTTAGGATCAAGCTTCATGGGATGCCAGATCATGATTCACCAAAAGCCATTTACCATGAAAGCGTACTGTCTCAGGAACCAGAAATATAAACTAGCACCCTCTCTCCCTATAAGAGAGGAGGTCAGAGGGTTGCTTGAACAAACAAGAAATTAGCCCCACAGATAATAGATTAGAGGATGCCTACCAATAACTAATACCAGTCTCAGGTGGCCTGATCTATTCTCCTCATGGCAGAGGTGGTTTTGCCAATGGTTCATGATGCTTCAGATCTGATTGTTCGAGGCTCCCTTGGGGATGGGCACTACCAACCTCTTGCTTCATGTTCTTTTGTCTATGTTCTCCAACTGACCAACTTTCTCTTACCTCAGTGTTACTCACCTGTTCACTTTCACACATTCTTTAGGCTTGTTAATGTCTTTAGTTATGCAAAGGAGTCACCCTGGTCTTTCAGGTGATTATGCATATGTCTAATCCCATCCATTATATTATTTAAGGTCCAAGTTGTGTGTGTGTGTATGTTAATGGACACCTCATTTATAGACTCCATGTAGCCACAATACTCTCAAAGTAACCCAAGAATCTGGGCAATTCTCAATTCAATGATTTTCAATTAAATCCAGAGGTGAGGGGATCCCTGGGTGGCTCAGCGATTTGGCGCCTGCCTTCGGCCCAGGGCGTGATCCTGGAGACCCAGGATCGAGTCCCATGTTGGACTCCCTGCATGGAGCCTGCTTCTCCCTCTGCCTGTTTCTCTGCCTCTCTCTCAGTCTGTGTATCTCATGAATAAATAAATAAAATCTTTTTAAAAAAATAAATCCAGAGGTGAAGATATTGTGGGAGTGGAAAGAGAAGTGAATCAAAGTCACTTAGGGAAAAAAAAAAAAAAAAAAAAACAAAGTCACTTAGGGAGATTTTCTGAACTTTACATGATTGACATTATACCTATTAACAACTCTGATAGACCAGGGGGTTAGGGTGGATCAAGAGAATAAAAATGAATATTTTGGATAAGCTCCAGAGGTGATTCTGAAAATCTTTTTCTTTCTTCTCCATCTTTGTGGGAACTCTCATATATTTCAAGGGAGCCACTGATTGTGCTGGGAACTTGAGACACACAGACACTTTTAGCAAAGGAACTATACCTTTAATCTGCAATTCCAGAGCCCAGCTGCTTTTGAAGAGACAGGAAGATCCCACAAAACTTCCTTGGATACTTCTCCATCAGCCAGGTCTTTGCCACTATTTTTGTCTCAGAACCACCCACCTAGTTGAGGCTTTCTTTCTCAGGAAAAGCATTTATCCACCAGAGTTCTCACCCACCAGAGAGTGGGAAAGAAGAGGACTGGTGGAAGTGGGAGTTGCAAGGCAAGAGGAATATTTTTCTTCTGATGACTGATTCCCCACCACCACAACTTCTTTGTGACAGAAAAGACTGACTAAAGGGTTTTAGAAAGTGAAGGAAAATGAATGAATTCACAGTCATTTTGTGATGGTAGAAGGTAAAGAAGCAGATTAAATATTCTTTACAAATGGTCAAATACCCCAACTCACTTGGCATCTGGGTTGGCAAGATAAGCAGATTGTAATGCCAGTTTCAAATTGTTCCAGCTATAGAAGGTGGTGCTTGTCAATGGAAGTGATTCTTTTCCATGGGAGATTTGCAATATGTGAAGGAGGAAAAGGAATCAGTATAATTGTTTGAATTCTAACAGCTTTGAGTTGGCCATTTGATTTTTTGAGTCTGGACAACAGTAAGAGATGAGTGGTCTTTAGCAGTGGCATTTTAAGTCTATTAGCATGTCAGTAAGATGCTTCAGCACAATCTACCAGAGCATGTTTGGTGGTAGTAAGAAGTGACTCTGTCCCAGCCCTTCTCCCTCCTCTCCCTAAAACCAAAGGCTACCCTAAGAGCTTCATCCTGACAGGTGGCCAAATCAACACAGCAGTGACTAAGAGCTTTAGAATTACAGCTTCCAAAATGGAATTGATTCCTTTGGCAGACATGGCCATGTGTGGCAGCCTGCTCTCAAGCTAACCAAAAATCAAGAAGTAGTTGTCTTCTGCTGCGTTTGGTTTGTAAATTGGCCAGATGTGGAGATGTGGTCTACAGAAATCCTTTGTTTATGCACTTGATATTTTTAAATTTTAATTCCAACCAACTTTTAGAAATCCCTATTTCTGGCCTTATTTTTCCTACATCCTAATCAGGTAATACTGAGCCTGCATTTCTGTATAACAAGGATTGACTGGCACTGAGAAGCAGCATCTCCCTTTAGACTGTTGACCTTAGTCCCCACTACTCACATAGAATATAGATGTACTATTATATCTATTTGAACTCAGACCTCCTTTGGTGTGCAGGCAGCAGGCAATGTTCCCAGAACACTCAAAAATGAAAAGGAAGCACCAGTCTCCTATATAGAAAAGCCTAAGAGGAGTCTCCAAGTGCAAACCCCCTCGTGTTGTAATGGGGGAAACACATGGAAAGTTCCCCAGAGATTAATTAGAAGCCCTTCTGGAAGACATACCAGATGGTGAAGAATATAGTGGTTGCTCTGTAATAGTGCAGAAGAGGTTAACATTAATCCCTGAGGAAATGGTTATCTCTTCCTTCCAATAAGTTCATTTCTAGGCTCATTGGATAGGCAGTAGCTCTCAGATGAAATGAATATGTCGGTGTTAAGGACATGTCCCTGGTTTTGACCCATGGCCTTCTGATTGAGAATCACTGTCCTGACCAGTCTTTAAGTGCTGTGTGACCATTTCCATGAGAATTGTAGTTCCTTGTAGTGCCTTGGCTCTGAGTCCCTTGAATAGTGTTTTATAACCAAAGGCAGAAAAGGAAAGCCTGAGGCTTTTAAGGTTGCCGGGAGAAGTGGTTCCTAAATCTGTGTTTCAGAATCCCCCCTAGAAATCTTTTAAAACTAAAATTCCTGGGCTCTATTCCACACCTATTGAATTAGAATCTTTGGAAATGAGGACCATATATTTGTACTTTTAACATGTCCAAAAAGTGAATCTGCTGCAGTCATCCTAGCACCAGCTTGTGCTTCTAAGATAAACTTTTGAAAGACACTGGCTCACAGATGTGAAGGATGCCCCTGAACCTCCCACATTCATCCTGGAACCATCAACTCCATGCTCAGCCCCTATTATGCCATCAGAGCCTTTTGCCTTCTTGGAGTCTCTGAAGTCATAGGTAGGTAGTATATTCTGGTGTTAAGACTGAACTGTTTGAATCTTGCCTTTGCCATTTGCAAACAGCATGGTCTTGAGTAAATTATGACCCATCCTCAGCCTTAAGTTCCATCCACATCTATGAAATGGGGATACTAACACTTACCTTCCAGAGTTGCTATAAGGACTTGTTGAGATAATATGGATAAAGCATCTGACTGAGATTTGGGTATGCGGCAGTAACACAGTAAATGCTGGCTCACCTTCCAGAAGTGGGATCATCTGAGTACTCTCAAGAAGCCTTTATCAGGCCTCCTTCTCCAAGCACCCTAATACCAGAGTGCTGATATCAGCTCAGCACTCGGGCGAAGAGAAGAAAAACCTCAACTTAAGGAGGCTTGAAGACAACATGGAGCATTTAACATTTTAGTTTTATATATCAACATTTAAGTTTCTACTTTTTTTGTTAATGTATGTATGTATCATTCAGTTGAGTTCCTTTAAACAAAACAAACCTATTCCCTATGGCAACAGTTACTATTTTTTTTCTTTCTGTAGTCCATGCCTGTCTCTGGGGGAGAAGAGAGAAAAGAATTATTTAAGCAGTATACTCTCAATGCAAGTCTAGAATACCAAGTCCCCCCAGATGTGCCCTTAATCCCTCAATAATTTGTGAAAAGCTAAGGCAGCTATACAAGCATTTTCTTAACACATGGACAACAAAGCCACAGAAAATGCAACTATGAAAGACATTAATTTGAACCTGTAGGAGATCATTTTAAAAACTTTTAAAAGTTATATTGTTTGCAAAACATAAGTTTTATGTCAGAATAGCCTCAATGGATAACTATGCAATATTTCCTAAACAGTTAAACAGTGGTACAGGTTTAGAAAGTTTGTCTATTTGAGCAATTTTGGGAAGATATTAGTTAATCTGGTTTGTTTGGAACCAGGTACTTTTTGGTATTACTAAATGCTAAATCTATGGACTCTAATTTGAGTGCTTAAAGCTGTGGCAAGAGGGCAACAAAGCAGGGAAATCCTGATCAGAACCACGGGCAGAGGCCAGGTTCTGGAATTAAAGGAAGGAAGGCCTGAGGAAGGAGCTGTCCATGCCTTTGGTGCTGATACCCCCAGCAGGGAACCCATTGTGAAGCTACAGGCAGAAACAATTTATGTGGAACAGTCTTGCAGTCCTAAGAGAGCCTTACCTAGTGAATTTACGGGGATATGGGGATGGATATTCTGATCTGGGATGCATTCTATACCAGATCAGGATAGAATGCAACTGGATCAGATAAGGCTGTCAAAGCCTGATGGCCTTTGCTCTGCCCAAATGTAGAAATTAACCCACAAATACCACAAAGGCTTGGGGCGTAACACGTCCCAAGAATCTCATAAGGGGAAAGGGAATAGAACTGATATTTGTTGAGCACCTAATTGCTTCTGGCAGGTTCTTTACTTCCAATCACTCATTTTACCTTTAAGAGACAATTATCATTATTCTCATGTTCAACTGGGGAAACCAAGACTCAGAAAGGTTGAGTAAATTTACCCAATGCCACACAGTAATAAGTGGTGTGTCCCTCTACTTGAAATCTAGTCTTTGCATATGAATTTGTCTTACTTCCAAGCTTGTATCCTTTTACCAGCTGACATTTACCTAGGGCTGACATCAAGACCTAAGTGGAACCATGCCTATTACATGGAAAGGAGAGTGAGCCTGGGAAATTAAATTTAGGAGGCAGGCATTCAGGCCAGAATCTGAAGGCACCATGCTAACTCCATTGCCTCTTTTCTTTCTGATAGGGACACTTGGTAAAAATAACGCTCATCTTTTCCCTCAACTAGAAACCTATCACTTATAGCTACCAACGAGATGTTTAAAAAACACAAAGCTGGGCAGCCCGGGTGGCTCAGCAGTTTAGTGCCGCCTTTGGCCCAGGTTGTGATCCTGGGGACCCTGGATCGAGTCCCACATCAGGCTCCCTGCATGGAGCCTGCTTCTCCCTCTGCCTATGTCTCTGCCTCCCATGAATAAATAAATAAATAAATAAATAAATAAATAAATAAATAAATAAATATCTCTTAAAAAATGCAAAGCTGACTATGTTAATCCCTTACATTTAATCTAGTGAGCATAGTGGCTAAAAGTGAAAGCTTTGAAACCAGACTACTGTGGTTTGAATCCCAGCTCTGCCGTTTACTGTGTATCCCTGCACAAGTTACTTAATTTCCCATATCTGTGTCTGTAAAATAGGGCTGATAATAATGGCACCTCCTTCAAAAAGCTGTTATTAAGGATTAAATAGAATAGTGCCAGTCATTGCCTTATTTCTCTAGTCTCCTTTATAGCAAAACTCCTTGAAAGAAATATCTATACCCATAGTCTCAGTTTCTTTCTTTCCTTTAGATTTCTATTTTTCACAAACATTTTTGTACAAAATTTCAAACATATACAGAAAATAAAATGGTTTAATATATCCCCATGGATCCATCACCCTATTTTAAATAATTATTAATTTATGGCAAATGTTGTTTTATCTACCACCCCTTCTTCTAGATTACCTTGCAGCAAATCTCAGACAGATTATTTCATCTGTAGATATTTCATTATGTACCTTTAATAGGTAAAAACTCTTTACCAGAAACTTCAGTACTTTATCACATCCAAAAAAAAAAAAAACCCAGCAATTGCTTAATATAATCAAATATCCAACCACTATTCAAATGTTCAATCATTTCAAATGTCATGCTTTTTTCTCCCAGTTTGTTTAAGATCTAAATAAGGGTCATTCACTGTAATTTGTTGATTTACCCTTAAATCTCTTTTAATGTATAAGTTTCTCCCTCCATCTCTTTTTTTTTTCATTTTTGAAATGTTTTTGTTAAAGAAACTAACCATTTTTCCTGTAGAGTTTTCCATAGACTGGATTTTCCTGATTGCCTTCCTGTGGTGTTGCTAAATGGATTCTTCTCTTCCTATGGTTTTTGTAAATTGATAGTTAGATCTAGAGGCTTAATCACATTCAAGGTCCTTTTTATTCAGGAGTACATATCTTTTTATAATGCCAATGGTGAACACTGTTAAGATCTATTTATTCATCAGTCTGCAAAATAATGATATTCTATTATTCCTTCCTTATTTGCTAGCTGAATACTTCTGTTATAAGAAAATTCTTCTCATAAACTATTTGGTTATCCTGAGAAAAAAGAAGAAATACTTGATTTTCCTTCTTTCTAAAACTAATTTTCATAATGATGAGTTGGTCCACTTTCATTTTCTTCTAAACCTACACTACTAAGGATTTCATAACCCCTATGACACCATTGAATCAACTATTGGTGAGGTCACCAATGAACTCTATGTTGATACACTCAAAGGTTACTTCTCATTCCTCATACTGATGCACCAGCAGCATCTAACTTTAAGGATAAACCTTTCCTTCTCAAAACACTGTTCTCGGGCAGCCTGGGTGGCTCAGTGGTTTAGCACCGCCTTCAGCCCAGGACCTGATCCTGGAGTCCCGGGATCGAGTCCCACGTCAGGCTCCCTGCATGGAGCCTGCTTCTCCCTCTGCCTGTGTCTCTGCCTCTCTCTCTCTTTCTCTCTCTCTCTGTGTGTGTGTGTGTGTCTCTCATGAATAAATAAATTAAATCTTAAAAAAAAAACACTCTTCTCCTAATACCAGTTTTATCCAAATTTTCCCCCCATCTTAGTTGATGGCAACATCCCTTCAATGGCCCTGGCTAAAATTCTTGGAATAACTTTGGAGTCCTCCTTTTCTCTCACACTCCATATTTAATTTATGAGGAAATGGGTTGATTTTCCCTTCAAAATATATCTAAGATCCAATAATTTCTCATGCCCTTCAGTGCTATCACTCTGCTATTACTCTAGCCCAAGATACTATCATCTTTCTCGTAGATTACTGCAATAGTCTCTGGTTCATGCTGTCTTCCTGGTCCTTATCATAAACTTTCACTCGCATTGATACCTCTAAATATTTGAGACTCAGTCAATTCAGTCATCTCTTCTTCATATATAAGCCACAGTGATCCTTTTAGAATACATTAGATCATATCACTTCTCTCTTTAAAACCCTCCAAAAGTCCCCATCATACTCAAAGTCTGAGCCATGTCCTTACAATGGTCTACAAGGACTTGCATGGTATGCAATCCTTACTTCTTCTCTGATCTCATCCCTTACCAGCTTCCCCTCATTTGCCCAGTTCTAACCACACTGGCTTCCCTGAATAAGCCAAGAACACTCTTGCTTTAAGGCCTTTGTATCTGCTGTTTTGTTTGCTTGGAAATCTTCTCCTTCTTACACTCGTACCTCTTACCTTCAAATTTTTGCCCAAGTCACCTTCTTAATGAGCCTATGCCTGACGTCTCTTTTAAAAACTACACTTATCCTAGCACTGTTATGGCCTCTTCCTACATTGCTTTCCACATCTTACTTATCACTATCTATTTGCCTCATTTGTTTTGTTGGCTTGCTACCCCCAGGTGGAATTGTTATTTGTTTGCTTTGTTCAATGGTTTTTCCTATAGTCAGGAATAGAACCTCACACATGGCAGTATTCCAAGAACAGCTTCATGGGAACACAACTGGAGCACTTGTACAGGGTCCAATTTTAGAATTGGGACCCTTTGGGTGCCTGTGTGGTTCAGTTGGTTAAGCATCTGCCTTCAGCTCATGTCATGATCCCAGGGATAAAGGCCTGCATCAGACTCCCTGCTGAGTCTCCCCTCTCCCTCTGCCCTTCCCCATTGTTCATACTCTCTCTCTATTAAATAAATAAAATCTTTTTAAAAAGGGAATGGAGACCCCCATTTTTGCAGGTTAATGCTTTGTAGTCACCATCTTGAAATTCTTAATAATTTTATCTTTGAATCTGTATCTAAATATGGATTTTTTAAATTTTTTTATTTATTTATGATAGTCACAGAGAGAGAGAGAGGCAGAGACACAGGCAGAGAGAGAAGCAGGCTCCATGCATGAGGAGCCTGATGTGGGATTCGATCCCGGGTCTCAGGGATCGTTCCCTGGGCCAAAGGCAGGCGCCAAACCGCTGTGCCACCCAGGGATCCCCTGAATCTGTATCTAAAAGTAGTATGATGGAACGGTGGAGCACACTCCAGGGTTTGGAGTTCAGGTTACATGTGATCCTGCCCCTATCATTCCCCACTTCTTTGAGATGGGATCTCAACTACCTGTTCCTCTGCCCTTACCCAGCAAGCACTGCCACTCTATGTCTCCGAGGAGACTTCAGTATGGGCACAGGGAAGATCAGAGTCAGGTATATGTATGCCTCTGGTCCAAGTCCCAGGGCAAGGCACTGGGCATCTGTGATGTTTTATACTTGCCCTGCCAGTATCTCTGTGCTCCAGGAATGCAACATTAAAAACCAAATGTAAAGTACCATGACTAGTGGAAAGAGAGACTGCAGAAGAAAGTAAGAAGTTTTTTCTTGCTATTGAACAAGGCTTTCCACATTTTCACACTGTACTGAGCCTCACACATCATGTAGCCAACCCTGGAGTTCTCAATAAATATTTGTAGAGTGAATGAATGAATAATATATGTAAAGCTCTTAGAAGTATCTGGCATGTGGTAAGCATTCTATAGAAATTAGCTATTATCAGCTATTGCCTTATTAATGGCCACTTCTTGCTTCAAGTTTAACATTCACATTACATCTAATCATAGTTTTCTCCCCACTTCTTGAGTTTCTGGCATGTATATTGCTTATTGTCTTTTCTGCTTGGAGGCTGGGAATTTTCTTCTTTCGCTTTTTTTTCACCACTCAGCTGAATTTTCCCTTTCTCTAGGAAGTCTTACCTCCTCCTCCTGGGTCAGATTCTCACCTCTATGCTCCCTTTACACTTTCCATTCTCTTCCCCTATCATGTTCAGTTTTTCCAAGGTGGGTCTATGTCTGAACTCCATCCATAGGCCAAGGGCTTCATTGGGTGGGATTTGGAATGTGGTTGTGCCACTAACTAGGTTAAGTATCTATTCTTCCAGGAGTGAGTCCCCTTTCCAGCCCTCTGCCCCTGAGTTAAGTACTTGCTCTTCCTCTGTTTCTTGCCTTATTTAGAATCAGGCTGGTTGCTCTGGCTTAGGCCCCAGGGTCCCAGAAGGACAGGAACTTCCTTGAACCACAGCGTTCCCTGGCTCCACACTCATCTTCATTGCAAAAATAGACATTTCTTCTGGAACCATGATGCAGTTCTGTTTAACACTGAATTTTGTTGCATTTAGCTGTGCATTTTATTTTCATATGTGCTTTTTAATATCTCTGAGCCTCAGCATCTTCACCTGTGAAATGGGGTTAAGAGTGTCATTTTGGCAGGGTTGTTGATAAGTTAAAATAAAGATGCCAGCCCACCATAGGGGCTTGGAAACCATCTGCTCCCCCTTCTTGCCAGGTGTATCTACTAGTAAGGACTATTCCCATTGGCAAGGACATCCTGGTTTCCATGCTGCTGTAAACACTTCTAAGCCACCCCAGTTCCAGCCTGTATGTCATGCTGGTCCAACTTCACTGTTAGCAACTATCTCCCCAGTAGGTCCTCCTGGCCTCAGAGAAGGGAAATGAAAAAACAAAACAAAACAAAAAAAACATTGTTTTGCTTCAAGTGTGATAAACAGTGATTGACAGGCCTGAAAAAGAAGCTGTTGAATAACAAGAAAAAAACCCCTAATTATTCCTCTTAACCTGTCTGTTATCCCGTCTGTTCAATTCATTCTTTGACAACTGCCTCACCCCCCACCCTGCTTTAACTGTTTGTTTAGGAATAAATCATTTTGAAGAAATGTGTTTTCAAATAAATTTGTTAAAGCTAAAATGTTGACATTTGGGAACTCTATATTCTGAATCTGAGCTCCCCTGTCCTCCACTGAGAGACTGGGAATCACACTTGCTGGGTAACCATTGGTGATGGCAATTAACAGGGGTGCCAAGATCCCAAAGCGGGAGACCAACTCCTGGTTCTGGATCCTTTATAATTAGCTAAGTGGCCTTTGGGCAATTTCTTACCCTCTTGAGACACAGCTTCTTCATCTGTAAGATGGGTGCATGCCACATACCTCTTGGAATAATGGATATAAAAGCACATTGAAAATGAAAAGGATTATTGTTATTATTGTTGTTATTATTACACTGGCCTTTCATTTACGATGAAAGAAAAAGAATGCATGACTTTGCTCTGGTTGCCCCAGTTCCTGAGTTCTTGGGACTCAAGTCTCTGACCTTGGCCTCTCAGCCAGGGTCCTCTGCATAAGTCCTCACATCTCTGTAGTGAAGATGGCCAGTGAACCCTTCAGGGATTCTCTTGGGGCTGTGGTTGGAGCAGGCAGATGGTGGAGGAAAAGAAGAGGATAGCTTTTAGGAGAAGAAGAAGATGGAAAGATCCATGATTTTACTGTGAGAATTCAAAGCCACAGGTTCTGTGTTCCTTATAATTATTGCTATCCTGACCACATCACTTGTTCATCCTCTCCACTGTTGCTGGGCTCCTGGGACCCACAAGTTACCCTGACAGTCACTGTCAGTAACCTGGCCATGGTTCAATTCATGGAGTGGGTTCTTTTGGTAGTAAATCTATTATAGTCTGCCTGTAGTCCTGGTGGGTGATGCTAAGAAAGGAGTCTGAACCAGGAGTGGGAATTCCTACCCAATCATAGAGTCCGCTGTTCAGAGGCTATTTAAATCTTCAAGGATAAATAAGCATTTTCCAGGAGGAATCAGAAGTGAGGATAGGATACTGCAGGCCAAGGAAACAACAGGAACAAAAGCATGAAGGTGTGAAAGAACATTCAGGAGGTGTCAGTACTGTGGCCTACCAGGGACATAGGGTATCTGTGGGAGGGTCATGGGAGGTGAAACACAGAAACCAGATCATGGGAGGCCCTAGGTTTATGCTAAGGAGATTTGATAATCCTGTAGTGACAATGGAGGGGCAAGGATGAGTGTTAAGGAAAGGAGTGACATGATTGGGTTCGTGGGTCTGGCAACTATGAGAAGAAAAATCAAAGGGGCAAGTCCTCCTAAGTTCATCAGTTCTTTGCCTACTCACAAGCATAGCCTCATGGATTCTGAATGTAGCCTGGAATTGCCTGTGGTCACCTGGATGTTCAACTAAAACAGCAAAAAATGAAGTCAATATGGACAGGGAAGCAGAGCTGAGGGATTGACCAAGAGAAAGTGGCAAAGTACATCAGAGACATTATTTGAGCCCCTGAATCCAGATGTGCCTGAAGCTATCTCTAACCCCACTCCATTCCACCCCATCCTTCTGAGTTATATGAGCCAACAAATCTCTTTTTTTTGGATTAAACTAGTTTGAGTTGGGTTTCTGTTCAAGCCATTGAAACTTTCAGTGTCTCAGTTTCCTTCTCTGTAAAATGGGGGTAATAATATTACCTACATCATAGGACTCTATTAAGAATTAAATAAGATTTTTTTTCATACAGATAGATATAGATACAGATAGGTACACACAGTGTGTAGTACTGTGCTGGCACGTAGAAAGCACTCAATAAATGTTAGTTATTATTATAATAATTATTATCATCATCATTATCATTATCATTAAACTCCTGGGCTTAAGTCCAAAACCATCAATCTGAGCCTACACACCCTGTTGCTAGTAGAGGGACAGCTGTACTTTCCATCAGCTTATTCTCCAAATGCTCAGAATTTGGCAGTTGCTGGTAGAGCATTTTAATGTGGCTCAGTGTTTTCATTTCTGTCATTTTGTTGTACCTGCCCTCTGAGGTGGCTGAAACAAAGAAATCCCAGAGAAGAAACAAATAAAATAAGAAGCTGCAATAAAGCCCCCTTGTTTTCTTTCAAGTTCAAATGGCTTTTTTAGGTATCTTTTGGTAAGCAAGAGAAGACTTGGAATCCAGTGGATCAACGTATTGATTGTGGCCCCTGGAGGTGACAGATTATGTGGGGCTGGGGCCAGCACGTGACAGGGACAGTATGGAGATGCTTGGCAGATATCAGTCAGGGCAACACTGCATTCTGGAAACAATAGTTTTCAAATTCATATAACAGCATGAAGATCACCCACCAATTAGAGCCATAGATATTCAGAAGCCAGCTTAGAAAACTCTAAAGATTATTTTTAACTACACATACCAGACAGCCAGGCTGTCTCCTCTGGCAGCTCTGTCAATCTCAGCAAATTTGAGTTAGAGTCATGGAAGGTGACAGCAGGGGAAATGGTGGACCAGGACATTCCTCCTGGGTGTGCAAAAATTGCAACAATTGAAGAAAAACCTTTAGGCTAGGCAGACCCACCCATGAACCACACTAACATGGCAGATAAGAAGCCCCTTTCTGGAAAAAAAAAAAAATTAAGTCCCTTTCTGTTATCAGTGTTCATCTAGGCCTTCAATTTGCTCCTGTTCTTGACTAATGAAAGAATCTTTTAAGTTCCTGACCCACTGGTTTAATCTTTTGCTTTCAGCTCTGCTTCTGTTTTTGTTGTTGTTGTTGTTTGGTCTTTTCTTTCTTTCTTTCTTTCTTTCTTTCTTTCTTTCTTTCTTTCTTTCTTTCTTTCTTTCTTTTTTCTTTCTTCCTATAATTTAAAGATAGACTGCAGCATTTCTACTTTTTCAGTGGTCTCGAGAATGGTCTTGCATCTCCAGTTAGTCTGCCATGGATAACACTCTACCTGGCTGGAATGTCATCATATACGGTTATTCCCTGACTCTCTTCCCATCTTTCTACCAAGGGGGTACTGGACAGCTTTTCTACTCTTCCTCCTTCTTCTTCCCCAGAGAGTCTGATTCAGTAGGGCTAGGGTGAAGGCATAGCATCTAAGTTTTCACAAGTACCTTAGGTGATCTGGCGCAGGTAGTCTATGGATCATGCATGCATTCAGACACGCTGCTTCACAGCTTCCATAAACCTTCTATTCCTTATCTCCATTGTTTGTATAAGGAATCTTTCCTCTTTAGACAAGGACTTTTAGGTCATACAGAAGAATTAATTCAGCTTGCAGAGATAAGGGAAATTTATTAACTCCATGAAGCCAAGAAGCCACAGAAGAATGAATGATATGACACCTCAAGTTCATTGATGAAAAGACTTTACAAGGATTCTACAGATAAGATTTTGCCACTATCTTTTCCATTTCTTCCCTGTTCGGTCTCCTGTGTCCCATAAAAACCCCTACCCTACAATGAAGAGTAAGAGGAAAAACATCCAATGGTTGCCTTTCTGGCCCTTATGTTCTTTCACATTCCTCACAAGGGATGGCATCACTAATCTTGCCCTCAATTCCAGGGTTTTTTTGTTTGTTTGTTTGTTTGTTTGTTTGTTTGTTTTGCCACTCTTAAGACTACCACTATGCTTCAAAGATCTTCAAGTTATCTACATGCTATACATCAGATTGGACAACTTGGATTCTAGCATGGCCATCAAACACTTGAGATGAAGAAAAGTTAAGTTGTAGTAGACTTGGTATGAAAACAAAAAAGATAAGAAAGTCACCAAGTGAACAACAGGTAATTCAAGGCCATACCATCTTGAAGCTGAGATTCTTGCTTTAGACACACAGAGAGAGGGGAGAAGGGTAGTATTCTGACTGTAAGCATGCCTTAGTCTATTTTTGATGTTCAGACCTTGATGTAGTTACAATTCTGTAGAATTAGGTCTCTGTGACTTATAATATTCAACTATCATGTTTGATTTTCACAACCTTTTGACATCATTAATTAATTAATTAATTAATTAATTTGCACATATTCATTAAGCTATCACTGTGTAGGGTACTCTGCTTTCTTTGATATGCACAGGAGTAATTACTTCAGACAAGATCCTTGTCCCCATGGGGTCTACGGTCTAGGGGCTCATTCCTCACAGGAAAATCAAGGATAAGAGAAGATAAGTGACCTGACCAGAATTGCAAAACAAGTAGTGGCAAAGTGACAACTGGAAGGCAAGATCCCCATTTTTTTCTCTGTTTTCTTGGTTACTTTCTTGGTTACTGAGATCATGGTTTCTTATCTTGATATCTTGAGATGCAAGTACAGAGACAAGAGCTTTGAATGGCTTTTCCTGCAAGAGTCATAAGGTCCTGACCACCCCTTCAACCCTCATTCCTTTGAATTAGTCACTGATGCTTTCTATGTGAAGTTCCAATTCCTCTGAACTTTTAAACCTATCGTTCTAGTCAAGGGTTTTCCTCCATCTGCTGTCTCAACCCAATGGCCAATGGAGTCTGGAATTAGTCTTACTAATGAAGATCTGGATATGACATGCTTGGAACCTTAGATTCCTGAATTCTTAGCAAAATAAACTTTCCATTGCCTTCCCTTTCTTTTCTCTCTTTCCCATCCTTCCACCCCCAACCCCACCATGCTGGTACTGTTATGATGACTCACCTTCTGCCTGAGGGACCTACAGAGGACTCTAGCTCTTTCTGGGAATGCAAGCACTGCCTTAAATCAAGCTTTTTTGGTTGGGGTCCTAGTACCCTACTTCATTCTTGGAAGCTCTATTTCCAGGATGGGGAAGAGGGATACTAAGTCCTTCTGGCCTGATTTTTGCTGTGAAGAGAAAGTTACATGGAGCCAGGAAGCCTGATTTCACTTGGATTCCTTCTGCCACACCCTAATCTACAGATTGGGAAACCTTTGTGCCTGTGCTAGCTAAACCACAGGTGAGCATGAACTGCTCATTTTGCATCTGGCTGTGTCATTATCCCAGGATGCAATCAGGGATTCAGCTTCCCCAGCTTGGTCCCTGTCCATTCACACTTCTGCCTGCTGCTCACCAGGCATGTGGCTGTGGTCCCAGCTCACTGTATGGCTGAGCCTGCCTGAATGAGGTCCAAGATGGATTTTCCCTGACCCATTCTTCCTCTTTTGCCTTGTGATCAAGTGCATATGTGTTCCCTGGGGGAGCAGAATGAAACCATCTAGTTTATACTGGGGTCACTTCTAGAGTCACATTGCCCTTATTATAGTGATCATTTCCAGCTGAGCCACCTCAAGATGATGTATGCACATCAGCAGGAATATTTGTAGGAGTTAAATGACCCAGTGTAGGTAAAACTCTTTGCATGATGTCTGAGGTACAGGGAACAACCAATCAGCAGTTTGTTTAGCACTGACCCTGAGATCACAAGTGGATCTAAGTTTGTGGGAGCATAGTTCAGGAGCCTGGAAGAGTTTTGCCTGACAACTTTTGGCTAGGAATTTTCATTCTAGCAAGGGATTCCAATGGATAATTTTCTCTTCCATATTCAATCTATTACTATACTTGGAATTTCTGTGGGACTTCCTGCAAATCTCAGCACTCACTTTTCAAATGTGTCCCCTCTACCTTTCACAGATAGGTTGGGAGGATCCCTAAAATGAAACATCTTCCCTTTGCCTAAAGTATCCTCCACCTCTTCCAAATTGTAGAAGTCATAGTCACCATAAAGTGGGAATAAACAGAAACAAAAATAGGGACTCCTGGGTAGCTCAGTGGTTGAGTGTCTGCCTTCAACGCAGGACATAATTTCAGGGTCCGGGGATCAAGTCCCGCATTGGACTCCCTGCAAGGAGTCTGATTCTCCCTCTGTCTATGTTTCTGCCTCTCTCTCTGTGTCTCTCATGAATAAATAAATAAAATCTTTTTTTTTAAACAAAAAGCAGGAATGAAAATAAAGGGTGTGCACAGACTAGCATAGTAAAGAGAACAAAATTCTGGAGTCAGATTTTTTTTTAAAAAAAGATCTTATTTAGGAGATCCTGGCTGGCTCAGTGGTTTGGCACCTGCCTTTGGCCCAGGGCATGATCCTGGAGACTCGGGATCAAGTCCCCCGTCAGGCTCCCTTCCCTGCGTGGAGCCTGCTTCTCCCTCTGCCTATGTCTCTGCCTCTCTCTCTCTCTCTCTCTGTCTCTCATGAATAAATAAATAAAATCTAAAAAAAAAAAGATCTTATTTATTTATTCATGAGACACACAGAGGGAGAGGCAGGGACATGGGCAGAGGAAGAAGCAGGCTCCCCATCTCCCCATGGGGAGCCTGATGCAAGACTTGATCCCAGGATCCCAGGATCACGACCTGAGCCAAAGGCAGACACTCCACCATTGAGCCACCCAGGCATCCCAAGATGGTTTTGTTTTTAAATAATATGCCTGGTCTTTACAAGCTATGTGATCTTGGACAAGTTACTTCACCTCTCAAAGCCTCAGTTTCTGCATCTTTCAAGTTTAAGATGTTTGACCCAGCATCTAAAAGATGCTAAACATTGACGGGTGTCAACTATTATACTGTTTTGTTGTAGGAGACTCCAAAAATCAGTCAGAAGAGTTTGTAAAAGCTACTATCTAGAGAAGAAATTAAGATAGATAGAGTTAGTGTGTATGTTTTTTCTGAGGGCCGATGGCAGTAAAGAATTAGTTCCATTGGGATCCCTGGGTGGCGCAGCGGTTTGGCGCCTGCCTTTGGCCCAGGGTGCGATCCTGGAGACCCGGGATCGAATCCCACGTCAGGCTCCCGGTGCATGGAGCCTGCTTCTCCCTCTGCCTGTGTCTCTGCCTCTCTCTCTCTCTCTCTCTGTGACTATCATAAATAAATAAAAATTAAAAAAAAAAAAAAATTAAAAAAAAAAAAAAAATTCTAAAAAAAAAAAAAAAAAAAAAAAGAATTAGTTCCATTAATGCTTTCTAGTACTCCAGTGATATCCATCTTCTGTATTCATGCCCTTGCATAATCCCCTCCCCTTGGGTGACTAGGACATGCTTCTAGCAAATAGAATTCATCAGAAGTGATGGAGCACTTTGAGATTAGGTTACAAAAAGACTGTGGCTTGGACCTTAGATGGGCTTCCTCCTTGCTCTCTCACTTAGCTCACTTGTGTCAGAGGATGCAAGCTGCCACGTAAATAGTCCTATGGACAGGTCCATGTGGCAGGGTGAAGAATCAACACGCTCAGTCCAACAAACATGTGAGTGAGCTTGGACTCCTTTTTTCCAGTTGAGCCTTCAGATGAGACCACACCCCTGGCCAACAGCTTGACTGTAAGTAATCTCATGAGAAAACTTGAACCAGAGGCACCCAGTTAAGCTACATCCAGATTCCTAGCCAATTGGGGACTATGAGATAATAAATGTTTTAAACTGCTACACTTTGGGGGATAATTTGTTATACAGAGGGATAATATAGCATCTTTGCCACCTGGGCTTTTAATTTGGTTCTCTTCTACCTTGAAGCTCCTTCAGGGTCCACTCAGCCTGGTGATAATTAGAACTGGGATACAGGAGTGTGTTGAGGGCACTGGAGTTGCAAGAGAGTGCCTGGAGCAACGAGAAGTAATTTCATCATCCATCCATCAGAGAATGGCTGTGGAGAAGAAGCTGGAGAGTAGCTTCTTTGTAGTACAAGTCCAGCTGGGCTGGGCAAGGCCTTAGCGCCAAGTGTGGGCTGCAGGTTTTAAAGACTATGGGTTTACCCTTGGCAAGGTTGGGACTTCCAATAGGTCACAAGGGACACAACCAAAGTGAGAGGGATTTTAGGCAGCACTACAGAGATTGGAAGCACTGCCATTAGCGTCCAAAGGACTAGGCTCTGCTACTTACTAGCTGTGTCACCTTGAAGAAGTTGTTTAACCACTCTGAAAAGAAAAAAAAACCACTCTGAACTAAATATTCAAAATAGGGATTATAATAGTGTTCACTTTGAAGTTTCATTTTAAAGATTTTTTTAAAAAGATTTTATTTATTTATTTATTCATGAGAGAGAGAGAGGCAGAGACACAGGCAGTGGGAGAAGCAGGCTCCATGCAGGGAGCCTGACGTGGGACTCGATCCCGGGACTCCAGGATCAGGCCCGGGGCCAAAGGCAGCGCTAAACCGCTGAGCCACCCAGGGATTCCTATTTTAAAGATTAAATGGAATAATGTAGGTAAAGCTTTTAGCAGAATGTACATGAAGAGTTGATATTGCTATTATTCCTGGAAGGAGACCAAACTGGAAGTCCTGCCTTGATTATTTATGCTGGGGTCTAGGCAAGTGGTAGGAACCAGCAGGGTCTTCCAAACCAGGGTTGTGGAGGACAATTTGATGAGTATCTCCCTGAAAAACAAATAAATGAATAAAAGGCCACTGGAGATACCAAGAGACTACCTCAAAAAGGAATTAAAACTTAAAGAGAATTCATGTGAAAAAGCCCTGTTGTCTGTTGAACATGGGATAACTTTTCAGATATAGCTCAACCCTCACATGACATAAGAAGCTCATCTAGACAGCTTATTTTAAGAAATCAATGAGCAAAAATAGACAAAGGTTTTCATCTAGAAGTCATGACTCACGGTTCTCCAGAGAATTCATACAGGAACAAAACCCAGGAGAGTGAATTCACACCTCATTGATGTCAGCAATTTTACACTGAGAAGAAAGTATCAGTCTAACGAGTTGGAAAACCAGATAATATTAGAAGAGAAGTGGTGTTTCAGAAAGGATACTAGAGTATTTGTAGAAAAGATTGCAAAAAATCCATAATAATAAAGGATAGACATGATTGGTCATGCTTGGGTGTAAAGACTTAAAAGGATGAATAAACTGAGTAATAAGAACATATATGACCACTTCCCAAAATATACAAAGATTGTGTTCCCAAGTCTGCTACATTTTGAAAATTTTACAAGTGTTGAATTGTAAATGAATTTAATGTAATTATGAAGGCGAAATATTGTATGCAATATATCATGCTTGACATGATAATGTCCATATATGGCCAGGCTCTAAAGTGTTTGAAACATTAGTAGGTAGAAGCAGAGGAAGTGCTCATTTGCAATTTACAGATCATCATTTTTCATATCTGGATTTAGAGACCTTAATTCACCTTTGGGGAAGATGGCTGTTTAAGAAAAATCTCAAAAAAAAAAAAAAAAAAAAAAGAAAGAAAGAAAAATCTCAGAATAGTCCTTTAATTATCCAGGTGTAAAACATTGTTCTTGAAGGAAAGTGACATCACTGTTAAACTGATGATTGATATTGATAAGTAAATTACAACTCTATAAAGCTACCACTTGTTGAACACTTACGATAAGGACCACTTGGGATGCTTATTAAACATATAGTTTCTGAGTCCCTCTCTGGAAATCCAATTCACTAGGCCTGGGGAAAAGCCCGAACTATTAGGCAGGCTAATCATTATTAAAATGATGCTGTGGCTTCAGGCCACAACCCCAATCCTGAGGACCCTGAATTAGAAAAAACAAATTGTTCAAGGTCACACAGCTAGCAAATGGTGGAGTAGGGGGGCAGGACCCAAGTCTGTCTGATTCTCGTTCTACTCTAGCATGAAAACCCCTGCGCAAAAAAAAAAAAAAAAAAGAAAACCCCTGCTCAGTGGGGGTATGGAGTGTCCTCCTGGATTGAAAAAGCATGGAGCTTCTAGAGAGACCAAGCCTATTGACCACCCATAGGCCTTTGTCTTCAGAAGACAGGGGCTAAGGTGTCCTAGTCTACAAGTACCTAGGCACAGGCCTGGCTGGTAGAAGACAAGCCACCCATGCTACTGTCCTCTTCATCCCACTGTAGGTACCAGAAAATACTGATTGAACTGATTATTACTACAAAAAACCTGCCATCCCAGACTCAAGAGGACTTCATATTCCCCAGTTCCCCTTCTCCTTCTACCAAGAAAGGAGCAAATGCCAAGTGTTGGATGACTTGGTTTCTAGTGCTGTCTTCAGCCAATGACTTGCTATCATCTCAGTTACTTATTTTGGCCTCAGTTTCCTCCCATTTTCTTAGGCATGCAGCAGAGAGGCTCCTCAAGCAAACATGACTTAAACTTTTTGCCATTTTTTTTTTAAGATTTTATTCATTCATTCATGAGAGACACACAGAGAGAGGCAGAGACACAGGCAGAGGGAGAAGCAGGCTCCCTGTGAGAGAGCTGGATCTGGGACTCAATCCCAGGACCCCAGGATCACCATCCGAGCCGAAGGCAGATGCTCAACCGCTGAACCACCCAGGTGTCCCTTTTAGCCATTTTAAAAAAATATTTTATTTATTCATCACACACACACACACACTGAGAGAGAGAGAGAGAGAGAGAGAGACAGGCAGAGACAGGCAGAGGGAGAAGCAGGCTCCACACAGGGAGCCCGATGCGGGACTCGACCCAGGGAATCCAGGATCAGGTCCTGCGCTGAAGGTGGCGCTAAACCGCTGAGTCCCCCCCGCCCCCCCTCCTCCCCGGGCTGCCCATTTGCCATGTTTTTTATTTCCACATTCCCGGAACCTAGCGTGGTGCCTGACAGAAGGTAGGCAACCAATGATGGTTTGTTGACTGCATGAATGAATGAATCCGTGATGATTCAGGAGTGGGGAAGACTCATAGGTACCTGCAGCTCTGCCCCCTTAGGCATCCCGCTCTCTGGTCTTTTTAAAAAGTCCTTACTGTGTACCTGATGTCATTAACCAGGACAATGGGGGTAATTTTGGCACAGATTATCTTCTGCTTAAGGGAAGCCCATTGTGTGAAAACTTACAGTTATTGGAATAATAAATTATGATGATGGTGGTTTTTTTAGACAGACATCTGTGAGGAAAGATAAGCAAGATCTCACCACAAAGGCCTTACAATCGTGGGTAGAGCCTGTGAAAGGCTGTTAAGAATACAAACAATGAAGGGCTATCATAAAAGACAGAAACTTGTTTCGTATAGTCATGATTATGCTTTAAAAACCCTAACTAACATTTGGTATGTCTTCCTTTGGACATCTCTTTCTTGTAGAAATTGTAATGCATATGTATTTTTTGAATCTTGCTTTTAAAAATTCTCTATAACAGAAACATTTCCCTGTGTTGTTATAAACGCTTCATAAATATCAGGTTTAAAGGTTGACTAATACTCTATTTTATGGATGTACCATAATTTATTTAACATTTCCCCTGTTGTTGATCATTTAACTTCCATTTTCTTCCCTATTATAGATAAGGAATTCTGCAAAGATGATCTTTGTGCAATAAAGCTGTTTCATATTTAAGATTATTTCCTAAAGATAGGTGATCAAGGGTCAAAGGCTTGATCTCAGAGAGGGATATTTCTTGAGATTCTTGAAAGTACGTCATTGTTAATTTGGGGGATTCTCTCATTTTCCTTGAGAAACCAGGCTCTGGATTCAGACAGGCTGTGCACAAACCCTTGCTCAGGCATTTACCTCTGTGAACTCAGGCACCCTGGCAGAGCTTTCCCATAAGTCTTGGTTCCTTAGCTGTAAATTAGGGGTGATTGAATCCTCTACATGGGGACTTTGTGAAGATGGACAATCAATATACACAAAGCCCAGTGCTTGCAGAGTGTGCTCCATAAATATTAGCTACAATTAATTGGTCTATCTGATTACCCACAAGGATGGACCTTTTGGCTTATGTTTATTGTTGTTTTTATTTGCACGTGTGCATGTGCATGTGTATGTGTGTATAAATTAAGATATATTATTTTAAAGCCAAAACCACTACACCATAAAGGACTTGAAAAGAGCGTACTTCTCAAGTAACCCATTGCACATAGGGCTCTTTCTCTGGGCTCATGTCGCCCAGAGAAAAGCAGCCACTGCTGCTGTATATTTTCTACAGTCTTCTCCTTTTTTGCTAGTTTTTTTAAATTTTTTTTATTTATTTATGATAGTTACAGAGAGAGAGAGAGGCAGAGACACAGGCAGAGGGAGAAGCAGGCTCCATGCACCGGGAGCCCGATGTGGGATTCGATCCCGGGTCCCCGGGATCGCGCCCTGGGCCAAAGGCAGGCGCCAAACTGCTGTGCCACCCAGGGATCCCCTTTTTTTGCTAGTTTTAAGGTCTATCATTTACTGTCATTTTTCTCTTGAAGTGATTCCTTTAAGACTGACTCCATTCTTTTTTTTTTTTTTTAAGATTTATTTTATTTTTATTCATGAGAGGCATACAGAGAGAGGCAAAGACATAGGCAGAGGGGAGCTCTGCGGGAGCTCCCTGCCAGGAGCCTGATGCGGAACTCGATCCCAGGACCTGAGCCAAAGGCAGACGCTCAACCACCGAGCCACCCAGGGGTCCCTGGACTGACTCCATTCTTAAGAATGGTGTTTATTACGTTGCGGAATCCAGTGGGAACATACCGCCAATTGTGTAACACAATCAGAGGGAAAACTGGATTTGATTTCTAGAAATCTGTGGCACCGCCGACCCCTCCCGAAGCACACTTTTCTGTAAAGCGAGAACTCCCAGCAGCGGAAGCGGAGCCTGCTCCCGGGCAGCGGGCAGCGCAGCGACCAGCCCTGTAGAGCACAGAGCATCCCCAGCCGCCGCCGCCCCGCCCACTGACAGTGTCTATAAATCCATTTCCTGTCTTGTAATTATGTTTCATGTAGTAATTAGCCCCTTCATATCAATGAAGCCAAATTTCCAAGTGTAATGGAGTGAAGCCTGAGTGTGTGAGACAAATGGACACGCAGCTTTGGCAGGTGGGGGTCTCCAAGAGCTCCCTGGGGGCAGGGAGGACCGTCCTCTGCATGCAGAGTCCTACTGCGCGCCAGGCTCGGCGCCCGGCCCTTTGCACAGCCTATTTCCTACAGTCCTCACAATGATGTCTTTTCTGCAGAACCTTCCCTTTGCCTCCATCGTCAGAGTGCAGCTTCTGCACCCCCCAACCCAATCTTCCCTTCTGGAATCTCCTCTGTACCACCCGCCCTTCACAGCCCGGAGCCAGGCAGCATTCACGGAGCTGGCAGCAGGGTGGGCAAGAGGCTCAGAAGACACCCCAGGGTCCCAGGAGCCCAGAGACCCCGCTGTGGGGAAAACCTTCGCGGCATCCCTGTAAGCCCTTAGGAAGAGGCAGGGAGGCCGGCGAAGACGCGAGGCTGGGGGTGGGGCAGGCAGGGGGGGAGGGTGCTACCCTGGCTTTGAGGAGGGGACCGGGTCTCAGTAACTTCACCTCACCCTCCTCTGTCATCCTCTGCTTTCCTTGTCGTCTCCCCTCTTCTTACATGTCTCCTCCTCCCCATAACCAGACTGAGGTTTAGGGGAAATCCATATCCTATTGTTTGAAAAAGAATTTGCGTGGGAGGGGGAGGTGGGCATAAATTCTGAGGAAGGCTAAGAAAAGGGTAGAAGGGACATTGGATTAGCCTTGAATCCTTGAGCAAGCTTCTTAGATACTGCTGAGTCCCTTAGATTCCTGATCTGGAAAATGGGGTAATAATCTCTGTTTTGCCGAGGCCCCATTGGACTGAGGAGTAGGAAGACCGTGCCCCGTTTTGATTCAAGCATGTGTTGGTTTTCAGTTCCATATCAGGGGAAACGTGTATCAATGCATTTTATGTGTATGTATGTACACACCCCCGACTTGACACACACAGTCAACCGAGTATGCAGTTTTGTCTTTTATTTTTTTCCCTGTACCCCAAATCTTTATTTAAATTCCAGCTAGTTAACACACAAGTGCAATATTAGCTTCAAGTGTAGGATTTAGTGATTCATTGCTTCCATACAACCCCCGCTGCTCATTGAAAGTGCCCTCCTTAATCCCCATCACCTATTTCCCTCATCCCCTGCCAGACCCCCTCGGTTTGTTCCATCTATACTTAAGAGTCTGTTTCTTGGTTTGTTTGTCTTTTTCTTTCCCCCATGTTCATTTGTTTTGTTTCAGTATTTTGGTCTTTCAGAAATTTTAAACCACCACATGTAACAATAACTGGTTACAATTTATTAACCATTTGCTCTGTGCCAGACCCTATCTCGGCTCTGTACAAATTCTCATATTTAATCCTCAAAACCCTATGGGAAGGTATTGTTAGCCCCACTTCAGAGATAAGAAAACCAAGCCCCCAAGTTAAGCTGTCTCCCAAGGTCATGGATCTAGTGAGTGTTACAGCTGAAATAGGCCTGAGTTCTGAGTCTTTAGTCTCAATCATTATGCTGCTCCTAAGAATCTGGGCTTTTCCATAGCCAGACATTTTTGGACTCAGAGGGAGGATATTTCCAAATACCATTTTCTCCGGTCTGACTCCCACTTTCCAGTCCCATTGTGGCTCTGGTTCAAAGTGATCTAATGCTTGAAATGAAAAAGGCTTTGGGAGTGTGCCTTGACTTTCATCTCTACAAAGACCTAGGATGTCTCTCCAGCCCCCTTCCTACCACGCAGGGGAGAGAGATCCTTAACTAAAGCTTCAGGCTCAGGACAGGAGTGCTGGGGGCTCTGACCAGGTGATGGACTTTCCACACCAGAAGGTGGCTGCCTGCCGATGGGATGCCACTGCCTCTTTCTCTCCTCTCTCTCTCTCTCTTTCTCTCTTTCTCTCTTTCCATATTGCATTGTGAAAGCACTGTGTTCCCTCTATCTTCTCCTTTACCTGCCCCTTCCTTCTTGACCTGGTGCCCTCTTTTTCTCATTATACAGAATTCTGGAAGGGTTCACTACAAGTACAGCTTCTGTGCCAGGCAGGAAGACTCCTTCTCCATCTTTGCTAGTTCAAAAAGTGAGCTAGCGATAGCTGAATGGTAGGAGTGAGAGCTTGGGCTCTAGAGCCATGGGTTCAAATCTTAACTCTGCCACTTTGCGTGTACCTTGACCTCTCAGGGTCTTCAGTTTCCTCCTTTTTTTGGTATGTATGTATTTTTTTTAAGATTTTATTTATTTATTCGTGAGAGACACACAGAGAGAGGCAGAGGGAGGAGCAGGTTCCCTGTGGGGAGCCTGATGTGGGACTCGACCCTAAGATCCCGGGATCACAACCTGAGCCGAAGGCAGACGCTCAACTACTCAGCCTCCCAGGTGCCCCTTGTGTGTGTTTTTTAAAGAGCGGACTAGTAACACCTATGCTGTAAGGCTGTTGCTGGTGTTAAATAAGTGCACAGAAAAATTGTGAGACAGTGCCGATATATATGAAGTGCTCAGCTTTATATGAAAAGCTCGGGATCCCTGGGTGGCGCAGCGGTTTGGCGCCTGCCTCTGGCCCAGGGCGCGATCCTGGAGACCCAGGATCGAATCCCATGTCGGGCTCCTGGTGCATGGAGCCTGCTTCTCCCTCTGCCTGTGTCTCTGCCTCTCTCTCTCTCTCTCTGTGATGACTATCATAAATAAATAAAAAATTTAAAAAAAAAAAAAAAAAAAGAAAAGCTCTTACTTTTACCCCATGTCAGACATGTCACAAAGTGCTTTGTACACATGATGCTCATTTAAATCACACTGCAATCCTATGAAATAGATGTCATCCCCATTTTACAAATGAGGAAAATGAGTCTCATAGAAGCTAGGATCACATAGGAAGTAAGCAAGACAGCTGGGATTCAACCAGGACTGCCTGATTTCCAAGCTCATGCCCTTAACCTCCTCACTGCACTATCCCTCAAAGACTTCCTCATGAAAAAAGTCCCCAAAGTCTTCCTCATCCCCTCTCTGGGGCTCCCCAAAGGAAACCCTCCAGTCCAAGGGAGGCTGCAGCTGGCTCACGTCACGTGAGTACGGCAGTGCGGTGCCGGTGACCTGTGGTGAGCTAGATTAGACCCTGTGACTGCCAAGGTCCCCTCCAGCACTAAGGCTGGGGATACTGTTACCACACTGGCTTGTAAGGGGCTTGTGGGGGGAGTCTGGCAGAGTCAAGATGTGATTTGAAGGATCTCAAGGGCTGAGAACAGACAGGGCAAAAATAAACTTTTGCATTAATCCATTATCCTAATGATCGTCCTAAAGATAATCTTGATCAGATATGAGCATTGCTGAGATTGATTTGCCTAAAATAAGAATCTCATTTGCATTTTTCTGATTTTTCCCTACTTCATTTAGCCACATCAAGACAGCTGCAGCTCTCACCAAGGACAGACATTTGAAATAGATGGATATCGCCTACGTGTATTTATGGGGCACAGGATCCTTCCCACCCACCTGTGTGTGTTGTAATCTTTTTGACAGAGGAGAGGAGGACAGTTTCAGGAACTTCAAAGTGACAGCTTCGAGTTGCTAATGGAAGGTCAGCGTTTTCAACTTACCTTTGATCACATTTTTAACTTATATAGAAGATATATATCTGTGGACCAAAGAATATGTGTGGGTAAAGTGGATCGGGAAATATCCTAATAGCCTCAAGTCTAAGTTACAAAAAGTCATTTCACACATATCTTTCCATTAACTATTCACGTCAACCCCGAGAGGTAGCTAGGGCAAGCATTTTTATTCCCATTTTGCAGATGAGAAAACTGAGGCCTGGTGAGGTTAAGGTATATGATTTATGTTATATGTTTTGTCAATAAAGACAAACCTCAACTCCCAACCCTGGGTGTCAAACCTCGTGACTTTCAGATCAGGGTTCTCTACTGTTGGAACCAGCACTCTGTGAGGAGCTCTGGGAAGAACCACTTATCTCTCAGAGAGTAAGATTTGGTCCTAGTCCTATAGACAAGACTACACCTTTCATCCATTTGACCTTCAGTGATCCTTCCTAGGAGAGACAAGGCCACTGAAAATACCGGAGTGTTGATGATGAGCACCTGCACATGCTCCCTGGCAGAGCGGCTCATGAATAATAAAGATCCATGAGACCATAACATCTAAACTTCAGAGATCCTACTGATCCCATTCCCATCTTCAACCTGGAGGCTGTCTTGAACTTGATTGGGTGATTAACTTTTGGATCAGAAAGGGCACGGCCTGTGGAATCAAATCATCGTGGGTTCTGCCTCTCTCTCTTTGTCTCTCATGAATAAATAAATAAAATCTTAAAAAAAAAAAAAAGCGGGGGAATGCCTGGGTGGCTCAGCAGTTGAGTGTCTGCCTTTCGCTCAGGGCGTGATCCCAGAGTTCCCGATCAAGTACCACGTCGGGGGATCCCTGGGTGGCGCAGCGGTTTGGCGCCTGCCTTTGGCCCAGGGCGCGATCCTGGAGACCCGGGATCGAATCCCACGTCGGGCTCCCGGTGCATGGAGCCTGCTTCTCCCTCGGCCTATGTCTCTGCCTCTCTCTCTCTCTCTATGACTATCATATATAAATAAAAATTGAAAAAAAAATATTTAAAAAAAAAAGTACCACGTCGGGCTCCCTGCATGGAGCCTGCTTCTCCCTCTGCCTGTGTCTCTGCCTCTCTCTGTCTCTCATGAATAAATAAATAAAGTATCTTTAAAAAAGAAAAAAAATCGTCGTGGGTTGAGTCCTGGCCTTGCCATTTATGTCAACAGGGGTTCAGAAGGGTGCTCTCCATGCAGAATTTCATTTATTACATTATTTAATTTAGTATGTTATTTCATTTAATCACACAGCACTGCCATGATGAAGATTCTAATGTTATTGTCCCCATCCCATAGATGGAAAACAGGTTCATAGAAGTAGAGACTAAATAACTTGACCAAGCTAAACAGGTAATTCTGATTCCAAATCTTATTTTGTTTTTAAAAAACTTAACTTAAAAGCTTAGGTAAGGCTTTCATTTGACTCAAAATTCAAAAGAAGCCAGATGCCTGGCTGGCTCAGTCAGTAGAGCATGTGACTCTTGATCTTGCAGTTGTGAGTTCAAGCCCCACATTGTGGGCAGAGCTTCCTTAATAATAAATAAATAATACATAAATACACAAAACAGTCTTATGTTTAAAAAAATGCAAAAAAGAAAACTGAAAAGTCTCTCCTTCCTGCCTGGTCCTCCAGCCAGAGTCCGCCTTCCTGGAGGCAACTGATTTTACCAGCTGCATGTGTTTCTTCTAGAGACTTGTTACACATATAGGAGCAAAGAGGCAGGTCTATTGTTTCTACTTTTTTTTCTTCTTGTGGGTGCGTACCTCTTTTTAATTGAAGAGCTATTGTTAAATTTCTATATATAAGTCAACAGTACAGTATTGATTTTGGTAATTTTTATACAAAAATAGTATTTTTAGTTAAACATGCCATATTCTTTCAAGTTTCTTGCCTTTGCTCCTGCTTTTCCCTCAATTCAAAATGTGTGACTCCTCACACTCCTCATCTGGCAAGCTCCTGGGCATCTTTTGGGCTATAGCACAGATGTCATCTCCTTTTGAGAAATCTTCAACTACCCCCTCTCCTGGCTTACTGTTATTCATTTCCTTCTTCATATCCTCACATTTTTCAGAATATACTATAATTATTTTTAAGCTAATTTTATTCCCAAATAGTCTGATAATTCCCCAAAAGATATTCATTCATTCAATAAATACACATCTGTGTGTGTATATATACATATACATACATATACGTACATATACATACATATATATGTATACACACATATATAATATTTTGTGAGGGTCTGCTCTTTTTACTTAAAGTGGCAGCATATTAAATATACTACTCTGCTTCTTGCTTTCTAAAAACTTTTTATTATAGAAAAAAATCACACATATGCAAAAGTAGAGAAAATAGTGTGAACCCCCATATAGCCATCAGCCCACTTCAAGAGTTTTCACACATGGCCAATCTTATTTTATCGACACCCCCACCCTACCCCCGATTATTTTTTTTAAGATTTATTTATTTATTTGAGAGGGCAAGTGAAAGTATGAGCAGGGGGAGAGGCAGAGGGATAGAGAGAATCTTTGAACAGACTTCTCACTGAGTGTTGAGCCCTACTTGGGGCTTGATCCCAGGACCCTGAGACCATGACCTGAGCTGAAACCAAGAGTTAGCTGCTTAACCAACTGAACCACTGAGGTGCCTCCCTACCCTTGATTATTTTAAAGCCAATACCAGACATCATATAATTTCTTCTCTAAATAAATCAGCATATATTGCTTTTAAAATGACAAGAAAACATAACCACAATATCTATTACATGTAAAACATATATATACCATAAACCATCCAGTCAGCATTCAGATTTCCCTGATGGTCCCCCCTTCTCCCCTTTTTAAAAAAAGATTTTATTTATTTATTCATGAGAGAGACAGAGAAAGAGAGGCAGAAACATAAGCAGAGGGAGAAGCAGGCTTCCTGAGGGGAGCCTGATGCAGGACTCAATTCCAGGACCCTGGGCTCACGCCATGAGCCAAAGATAGACACTCAACCACTGAGCCACCCAGGCGTCCCTCTCTCTCCCTCGTTTTTAACAGATGATGCTTTGTTCAAATCAAAATTCAGGCAAGGTCTACACATTGCATTTGGTTGATTCCTTGTTTTTTTTTTTTTTTTTAATCACCTAACCATACTCTTGGAGATCATTTCATACCAGAACATAAAAGAACTACTTAATTCTTTCTTCCATTGCAGAGAATTCTTCGTATGGCCATACTTAACCAGTCTCCTGTTGGTGGGCATTTAGGTCATTCCAAACCTTTCAGTATTACAAACAATGCTGCATTAAATAACCTTGTTGAGTACGTCACCTTGCACATGTGGGAGTGTGTTTGCAAGACAATTTTCTTGGAAGTGGAATTTCTGGGTATGTGCATTTGAAATTTCAAAAATTATTGCCGGATTGTCCTTCATAGGGGTGGTACCCAAGCGATCAACCCTCTCAGCCATGCAGATGAGAACTCCTTCCCTGCATCCTCCTCAGAAGCACCATCCCCTCTCAGACCTCTGGCTCTGCGATTCCCTTTCCCCAGAATGTCCGGTCTCATCTGTCGATCTGGTGAACTCCTATTCAAGGCTCATCTTAAACCCCACCCAACTGAGATTTTGAGTTGGTGCTCCCTCAGCGGGGGATTTGTAGCACACATCACAGTTTATACTGGGTCTCATACTGGGTCCTCTTTGTTGACTCATCTCTGTCCTCCGCTGGTTAGTGAGGTCCTTAAGGCTGTAGCCTGAGACACACATTAGGTGGTCTAACAAATTGGTCCATGATCTCGGAGTCTTGTCCAATGGGAGTTTAGGGGTTTCTGCTGTTTCCTTGGGTAGAACGAACCCACACGGGTGCATCACCCCCTTTGTAACCCACTCTTGCCCAAGTATTGGAGCCCAGAAAAACCCCAAGCTCCCTGTTTGCCCAGCCTCAGAAGCCTGCAGCAGATGGCACCGCATCACTGAGTCTGGGAGGTCTGATTATCCTAGACCTGCAAATTGTTTGTGGATTCTGACCTTTCAAATTGCTTCCTATTTAATCTGGGCTGGAAGACCTGGGTTTTTGTTGTTTTAAAACCTAGGCTCTCTTCCCACCCCACAAATGAAACTGTCATCCTCCAAATTATTATTATCTGGATGGGCAGGAGCAGAATTAGGCCCCGCAAAAGCAAGTTAGGCGGGGCAGGTGGGAGTAATCCCATGTGCCCGAGGTGGGGGAGGGTGCAGCAGATGGCTCCCCAGGCAAGCCTTGAAAGCCAGGATTAAAAAGTAATTTTCAGCATGCTGAAAATGGGACTGCAGATTTGGGTCACCACAATTAACTCTCTCCCAGCTGCAGGCCAGAGCCTGGGAGTCAAAAGGAAGTGCCCGGTCTAGGAGAGATGCTAGGTGAGAACCTCTTGATTTCTCCTCCCACGCCTCCATGGGAAACATATTCAGAGCCTCTTCTTGAGGAGAGAGTGCAGGCCCTGGGAGAGGGTCAGCCTCTTCCCAGAGACAAGGCTTATACTTCCTCTCTAAACGTGGACTCATGTCACAGGAAAGTCCTTCCAAGGCTTTGGGAGGCACCATACGGAAAGAGATGAGTGCTTATCAGAGACCACAAGTGGCATCTCATCTTGTTATCAGAAGTACCTCAGGCATTTGTCCCACAAAAGGTGAAATACTGCCTCACCAATTACTTCCTGGGCTAGAGTTGCCACTGTTCTTTCCCCCAAACACAATCTATCTCTGTCTCTGTACCTGTCCCGCCTCTGACCATAATTCCCTTATCTTTTTTTTAAAGATTTTGTTTATTTTTTTATGAGAGACACACAGAGAGACAGAAACATAGGCAGAGGGAGAAGCAGGCTCCCTGTGGGGATCCTGATGTGGGACTCGATCCCAGGACCCTGACCTGAGCCAAAGGCAGACTCTCAACCACTGAGCCACCCAGGTGCCCTATAATTCCTTTATCTTAAAGGCATTAATTGTTTTATTTTATTTTTTTAAAGATTTATTTATTTATTCATGAGAGACAGAAAGGGAGAGAGGCAGAGACACGGGCAGAGGGAGAAGCAGGCTCCATGCAGGGAGCCCTACGTGGGACTCAATCCCAGGTCCCCAGGATCACGCCCTGGGCTGAAGGCAGGCGCTAAACCACTGAGCCACCCCGGCTGCCTGCATTAATTGTTTTAAATTCTTTTCGCTGAGGAATGACATTCTGCCTCCCACCCCCGCACCCTGGAATTGTAGAACTACGATTAATGCAGTTTCCCTTTTCTCTGTTTACCAGGAAACTCAGAGACAAATTCAAAAACTAATTTCATGGTCTCCACGAATACATTTTATTTTTCCACTTATCTTGTTATTCCATTCTCAGTTCCATATTCCATTGGTTCTGATTTCATTTTCCCCTATATAATTGCACTATATTGCTGGATGTATGTCCTGTATATCACATCCTTTGTGCAACCAGGTAAAATATAAATAATTAAATGCAGAAATAATCCACTTTCATTCATTAATGCAACTTCTCTACTACGTATTAGATGCTTAATACTGAAGGAAGTGAGTGGCTGAAACAAATAAAATACATTTAAGCATTTAGCACCTATTACAGCCAGGTACAATGCCTCAGACCTTTTATGTCATCTATTTTAATTTATGTCTAACAACCATCTTAAGACATAAATAATTAAGTGAGTTGGAATACATACAGCACTTAGCCCAGTGCCTGGTACAGTAAGTACTAAATAAGCGGTAGCTATTCTTCTTATTAGATCTCATTATTCTCATTTTAAAAGAGGAAACTGCAGTTCTGAAAGGTTAAATTACATTGTTGTGGAGTTTGATGAAAATAATGAAACAAGGGCCTGGCAGAGAGTAGGCAGAGTGCGCATTTGGTTGTTGCTGTTGTTTAAGATTTTATTTATTTATTCATGAGAGAGACACAGAGATTGAGAGAGAGACGCAGAGACACAGGCAGAGGGAGAAGCAAGCTCCATGCAGGGAGCCCGATGTGGGACTCGATCCCAGGTCTCCAGGATCAGGTCCCGGGCTGAAGGCAGCGCTAAATCGCTGCGCCACCCGGGCTGCCCCCAGAGTGGGCATTTGATGCCATCTTTTCAGCGATCCAGAATCCACTGCCCTCGCTTTCGGGAACAGTCCTCTGTTTCTCTTTGAGGAACTCTCTCTACTCGCTACAGCATTTGTAGCACCTGGGCTCTGGGCGGGGCTTCATCCCCTCGGGGAGGAGCATGTGACCCATGCGTGGCCAATCAGTGCTCTGGATTTATCTCGCCGCAGTAATTGGCTCAGAGGTCCAGCACGTGACTGAGATCGGTCCAATCCAAGCGACTCCCAGGATTCCTGTGGGCGTTACTGAGAAGAGAGGGAGTCTCGTTTCCACCTGGTCTGAGCCCCGCGGTGGGTGGGCCTGGAGTTTGGGCCGTCGCTTTCCTCCTCTGAGTAAAGAGCCTGTTGGAGAATAGAGCCAAGAAGAGAATGGGAGCGCCAGAGACGGAGAGAGTGAATGTGGGTCCTGAAGAAATCCTTCCTCTGGGTCCGGCCCCATCCGAAGTCTGCGAGATCTGTTCCAGGATTAGTGGGGTGGCTGAGCCAGTAAATTATCTTTTTTTGCTTAATCCTGTTTGAATTGGGATTCAACCACAACGACAGAGATCCTGACTTCTATAGGCCTTCAGTGAATTTTTGTACCTTTACTTTAATCGATATGTTGGACTTGCCCAGTGTCACAGCTAGTAAGTGGCAACAGTGTTATTTGAAACCAGTTCTGACCCTATAGCTCATGTATGTCATGTTCTCTGCATATGGGAACTTGCATTGTATTGGGGGGCCAGACGGACACAGACACAGATGAATCAGGTGGATGATGAGCCAAGGTGGGGACGGCTTGGCCGTTGTGTAAAAGCCCTGGGCGTCGTGCTTCTGGAGCACCCTCACCCTGCACTCTCCTTCCAAAGCTGTAAATGGTCTGGGAGAAGCACAATTGCTGGTTCACAGACATGCCAGCTGGCTCTGAGTGTTTCTATGCAAGGAGCTGATGCTTCTATTGCTTATTTAAAGGAGAATTCTTGCCTAGAGCAGACTGGATGAAACAGAGACACATCCACAGTGCTGGACTCTGACTCACCATGTGACTCCTTTGGTTGAGTCATCTCTCTCCTGAGATGGGCTCTCTTGTCTGCAAAATGAAGCTTGACGAATGTACAAATGAGGTCTCTTGAGTAGTGAAACTGGAAGGTTGCTGCTGGGTAGTCCCACCTGAGTAACTGTAGGACTAGGCTTTCCCTAACATATCTGGGAGTCCCCAAGGGTATTGGTGAACAAGTCCAGGTGGTCTGACATTATCTCCCCAGCTCTGGAAAGACCCTCGCTCCCGATGGAGCTCAGTGCCTCCTGTTGCACAACAGTCACCCCTGCCCAGAGTGCCCTATTTCTGTGGCACTGCCTGCCTCTGGACTATCCTCTTAGCATGCTGCCCCACTGCCCTGGACCTCTGGTGAGGAAGGAAGCTCCCTTCCCCAGTCCTGTTATCATGGAAATACTCTCCAGGGAGTGGTCTGGTATGTGTGTCATGGTAAACTTGCAGGAAAAGACAACTATTGGAAGGCTGGGTGTGGCTCCGGTTCTGCAAGTTTTGTTACTTTCAGGGCATCCCCCTGTTAGGGCAAGTGCACCAAGCTATGCATATGAGGATGAAAGCGCCAGTGTCCCCACTCAAGGACAATTGCAACAAGTATGAAAGATACTATTGTTACAGACAGCACATTCAAAAGAAATAAGTCTGGTGAAACAATTTTTTTTTTTTTAAGATTTTATTTATTTATTCATGAGACACACACACAGAGGCAGAGACACAGGCAGAGGGAGAAGCAGGCTCCACGCAGGGAGCCCGATGCGAGACTGGATCCCTGATCCCAGGATCATGCCCGGAGCCAAAGGCTGATGCTCAACCACTGAACCACCCAGGAGTCCCCTGGTGAAACAATTCTGTAAGGGAGCTGTTCACCCAGTTTTGCTTACTCTGTGTGACAGAATCATAAACTTAATAATCAGCTAGGGCCCACACTATTCAGGATTCAAAGATGGTTAAAATAGGGTGCTAGTAAATGTTTAAAAACCAGCTTTCTGGGAGGATACCTGGGTGGCTTAGTGGTTGAGCATCTGCTTTCAGCTTAGGGTGTGATCCCGTGTCCAGGGGTCCAGTCCCACATTGGGCTCCTTGTAGGGAACCTGCTTTTCCCTCTGCCTATGTCTCCTGCCTCTCTCTATGGATCTCTCATAAATAAAATAAATAAAATCTTAAAAAAAAAACAGCTCTCCAGAAAAAAATGTTTGTCATAAACTTTATATAATTTATATGTTTATTATAAAATTTTATAAATTTTATAGATAGAAAAGGAATGTAACACACAATTCACAAATAACAAGATACACAATGCAGTATTGTAAATCCCATACAGGCAATTGATTCTCATGATGCCTGACCTTTGTTGAACTCTTATGCCCATAGCTAAACTATGGCTGCAATTCAACCATGATTTGACAAAATCAGACTATGAATAAATGCTTGATTACTATTCTATTCAGCAAAGAAGGCACACATGTCACTAAATAAGTGAGTATAATTCCAATGTGAGTATGGGTTGACATTTTCGTTTCTGTTAAGGAGTAATACAGGAGAGAAACACCACCGATGTCTATTGGCTCTTCATTTGTTCACTAATGACATAGTGACTTCTTTGCTGAATCAAGTAGTAGTTTTTGAGCTCTAAAAGAACATTTCCTGAATTTTCTGTGCCAGTCACAATGTAGCAAGTAGAGATACTACATGTGTTTAAATCGAGTCTGCATTATTGACATTTCACCATCATTTTCTTAAGTTCTTACAATCAACAGTATCCATGATGGATACTCCCACTGTGGCTGATTTCAATTTACCACCTTTAAGTCATGGAATGTGGATTTGGAAAGAGATCCATGGTAGCACTACATTACATGTAGTATTTCTACCACACAGACACAATAGATGTAAATAACCTCAAGAGCATACATAGTAATAAAATGTAGTAAGATAATTGAAAAGTGAGGAGTTCTGAGTATTTACCTTTTTAAAATGTAATGTATTCATTATAGTGTAGATGTCGAATTTATTCTGTCCTATGACAGTGACTCTGATATAAAGTTAAATATTTTTTATACTTTGTAAATTAGCTAAAGTAATGGAAATGCTGGCTCAAATGGGCTTAAACAATATGTAATTTTATCATTTTTCATAGCTGAAGTCCATGGGCTCTGGGGTTGGTTGTTTAGAGACTCGGCATCAGCATTGACCTAGTCTTTCATCTTTTTGCTATGCTAACCTCCATACTAATTCATCCTTAGGTCGTTAGCAAAATGGCTGCAGTGGTTCCAGCCATCACAACCAGAGAGTATAAAAGTCCAGAGCAGGAATTTTCTGAGCTCCATGGACAAACTCAGGGATGCACAAACCTCAGTAGGAAAAAGAATCACAAAACCAATCTCTAACTAAAATTTGGTATTTCCTTTGATTATGAATGTAGGCAACAAACTACAGTAGTAGTAGAATAGTATGAGTTTGCCACCAATAGAAGTTACATGTATTTTTAAGTAACATTATAATTGTGAATATATCATGAAATATATTTTATGCTTAAAAATTTGAAATTATAGTAGTTATTAGACCTGCCACTAGATCTTGATATGGAATGTGTTAATAAAGTATTAATACTTTATTAATTAGTTAATACTTTATTGGTTAATAAAGTAAAAGTATTTATGTTTTCATATTTTAATAGTTGTGTGACATTATAATTGTTTGCACATAGTTTATTTGATATGTCTAAAAATATCATTCCCGTGGCACCTGGGTGGCTCAGTGGTTGGGTGTCTCCCTTTGGCTCAGGTTGTGATCCCAGGGTCCTGGGACTGAGTCCTGCATTGGGCTCCCTGCAGGGAGCCTGCTTCTCCCTCTGCCTGTGTCTCTGCCTCTCTGTCTCTCATGAATAAATAAATAAAATCTTTTTTTAATTTAAAAAATACATAAATAAAAATATCATTCTAAGAAGGGGTCCATAGAATTCACCCAACTGCCAAAGAGATCCTGACACCAAATATATATCTGATATGAAGGCAGAAGCAGGGACATCTCGCACCTCTTTTCTGTTTCTTTTTTTTTTTTTTTTTAAAGATTTTTTTTTTTAATTTTTATTTATTTATGATAGTCACAGAGAGAGAGAGAGAGAGAGAGAGAGAGAGGCAGAGACACAGGCAGAGGGAGAAGCAGGCTCCATGCACCGGGAGCCCGATGTGGGATTCGATCCTGGGTCTCCAGGATCACGCCCTGGGCCAAAGGCAGGCGCCAAACCGCTGCGCCACCCAGGGATCCCTCTCTTTTCTGTTTCTTTCAAGAAATAGCATATTTCATTGGTCCGAACTAGGTCACGTGACATTCTTGAGCCAGTTCTAGTGAAAGGAAGTGCATTTACCCTTGGACCAATCAGATGCGGTCAGCTTTCCCTGAAGCTTGGAGCTTCTTCGGAGAGAGTGAGTACAGCAAAGTGGGGCTCCCTTATGGTAGAGGAAAGGAAGGATGAATGCTATGGGTCAGGCATTACTCAGAGATCTGCCTCACTTTGTGTCGTATACCAGAGGGTTAAGAAACAACAACAACAGCATGATTTTATGTGAACACTTGGGAAGAGTAGGGAGGCAAGATGGTCTTTTTACCTCTCTAGAAAGTTTTCCAGAGGAAGTTCTGCAGGAGATGAGTCTTGGAGAATGGAATGGACTTAGCTGGGAGAAAGATGGAAACTTGCTCCAGAACGTGGAAACAGTATGTGCCAAAGCTAGAAGCATGAAAGGCATGATGTGTTCTGAGAACTACAATAGTTTAATATTTGATAAGAGAAGGGGTACAAGGGCAGCCCTGGTGGCTCAGTGGTTTAGTGCCACCTTCAGCCCAGGGTGTGATCCTGGAGACCTGGGATCAAGTCCCACATCGGGCTTCCTGCGTGGAGCCTGCTTCTTCCTCTGCCTATGTCTCCGCCTCTCTCTCTCTCTTTGTGTCTCTCATGAATAAATAAATAAGATCTTTGGAGAAAAAAAAAAAAAAAGAGAGAGAGGGTACAAGAAAGGAAGCTGGAGAGGTGGCCCCAGACACCAACAGGAAGGGTATTAGGTACCATGATGCCGACAGGAGGGGTATTAGGTACCAAGGTCAGAATTTGAATTTTGTCCTGGTGAATGCAGGAAGTTCCTGAGGGGTTTTAAGCAGAGCAGTGACCTGATCTATTTTGGGTTTTATGTTAAAGATTATCCTGGCTGTGGTGTGGAGAATAGAGAAAAGGGAGCAAGCCTGGAGGCAGGGAGATTGCGTAGGAGCCTGTTGTTAAACCAGGAAAAGTGGTGGTGGTCAGAACAGAGAAGGTAGAGGTAAACTTGAGAAGAAACAATAGCCCTGACAGGATTCAGGAGATTGGGTGAATCTGGCAAGGGGATAGTGGCAAGGGAAATGGGTAAGTCCCAGATGACCGCCAAGTTGGTGACTTGAGCCAGTGGTGGATGGTGGAGCTGTTCACTGAATAAGAAGCAGGAGAAAATGCAGTGGGGGGCAAGGAGAGGTCAGGGTAGACAATATCACTGGTTCAGAATTGGACAGATTGTGATATAATTTTGGCTCCTTTTGGTCTTAGCATTTCCATTTCTTGTATTTTCCCCAAAAGCTCAGAACCTCCACAACTCGTCCAGGAGAACCATGAGGCTGGGTCTGAGGGCTGCAGGATCTCTGCAGAAATAAGAAGACGTGGTGGAGAAGGGATGACACCCAGTGATATAATCTTTGGCCCACTGCTCCAAAGATGCGCTAAGACAATAAAACCACTAATTCTGTCTCCTAGTATACCAGGAATGGAAGCTCTGCAGGAAAACCAAGTTGTATTGTAATTACAAGCTTTTAAGTAAGTATCACGGGTGATATTTAGCACCAGACAATGAACTGTTGAAGACTTTATTGTTTTTTGTCCTGTTCAGAGAGTGAAATCAGACTCAGCAGAACTCGGGGACTTTTAAATAGATTTGGAAAGTGACTCTGAGCCAAGGTGCCTGCCACTTTACCAAGTAAATTATCAAGGCAGTAAGAGGCTGGAACTTCAGCCTAGGGAAGTGGTTAATTGCCTTGCCCTCTAGCTGCTGTTTCGGTTCTACGCATGCTGTAGACTGTAGCAATCCAAGAGAGGCACTATAAATTTCACGGTGGGGGGACCCATTGGGAGTGGGGGTAAGGCGGAGAAGGTGAGCAGTTTATTGATGCCGAAGTTCATTATCAATCATGGGAAACATGGACCTTTTAAAGGCAGTGCTGTCTAATAGAACCCTTACATTTTGGCTTCTTCCTGTGTTCTGGACTTCCCTCCCCTACCCACACATACACACATGAAGCCATCAGCATTGTTTTATTTTCTTTCTTTATTATTTTTTAAAGATTTTATTTTTTATTCATGAGAGACACAGAGAGAGACATAGGCAGAGGGAGAAGCAGGCTCCCGTGGGGAGTCCGATGTGGAGCTCGATCCCAGGACCCCAGGATCAGGCCCTGAACTGAAGGCAGACGCTCAACCACTGAGCCACCCAGGCGTCCCTAATCCCAATGCTTTAAAAAGAGGATGCTTGTCTTGGAGAAGCAAATTTCATGAGGAAGTAGACAACTATATTGATTTCACACACCCCACATCCCCAGACCATCCCATCCTGGGATTCTCACTATTCCTTGACCTGTGCCCTCAGCTCTGAGCTGGACAGAATGTACCAGTGATGCTGGCCCCAACTTTAGGAGCCGACCGGCAAAGGCTGGTAGTGTTCGCATGACTTTGGCTGTCGGGGGTGGAGGCGGTGGCAGTGGCTGCTGCCGGTGTCACCTGGTGGGTGGGGTGCTGGAGAGGCAGGTGGGTTCTTTCACACACTGGAAGTTTGTGAAGGCGTTTGGAGCTTGGGAGCTGTTTGTGTCTTCGTCCTGCAAGCTGTCGGATGCCTCTGCTTAAACACAGGCTGATTCCCCAGCACAGGGCTCTGCTCAAGTGCTGCTCAGGGGGTCCCTACCTCGTGGGTCAAGCTTGTCACCCAGGCTTTCTTCCTGGCGGGTCCTCTCAGGCAGGGATCAGGCATGCATGCTGCGGGGGCTGTTGTGACAGGGCTGGCACTGGGAGTCCGGGAGGCTCTCCCTGAAGGCGGGGGATCAAGTCAAGGGAGGTCATCTGTGGGCTGGGCTGGCTGCTGGCTCCGGAGTCCAGGGGTCTGAGAGGCAGCCAGGGGGCCCCTCTGCTAGTAGTGGGAGCGGGAGCTCTGCTCCACGGGCCCAGGCCACGTGCTGCTGGCCTCGTTGGCACTGCCCGAGGAGTGGGTGGTTATAGCTGGCAGGCTGATGATCTGCAGATGAACCTGGTCTGATTCAGGCGAGGGTGGAGATACCAGAACAGCATTTCCCAAAGTCTGTTCCACTGAACACTGATTCCATGGAACCTAAAAAGGATAAAAGGATTCTGGGATTATATAAATTGAAGAGGTGCTGAGTTAAAGAAAGGGAAACAGATCTCTTTACTGAAAAACTTCTCAAACTTACAATTTGCTAAGGAGTGTAGTAAACCCTTAGGAACTAGAGTATATAGAGTCTCTCAAACCTGTTTAATTATGGAACTGAGTTTTTTGGCATTTTTGTCTGTTTGTTTGTTATGGTATAGCATCTCTTGGGGTAGGAGTTCCATAGGACAGACTTTGGGAAGCACTGCTTACGCTTTCCTCACATACTGAGTCTAGGTGACCATGCTGAGGTGCTCAGATCTGGTACCAGGATGGTGGATTTTGAATACAGCTATTGGTGGGGCTACTTTTTCTAGGTTTTCAACTTTGGTATTTTTCTTTCTTTCTTTCCTTTTTTTTTTTTTTTTTAAGATTTTTGACTTATTTATTCATGAGAGATACAGAGAGAGAGGCAGAGACACAGGCAGAGGGAGAAGCAGGTCCCTGCAGTGAGCCTGATGTAGAACTTGATCCCAGGACCCTGGGGTCATGATCTGAGCTGAAGGCAGATGCCCATCACTGAGTCACCCAGGGGTCCCTGGTATTTTCTTTCTTTCTTTCTTTCTTTCTTTCTTTCTTTCTTTCTTTCTTTCTTTCTTTCTTTCTTTCTTTCTTTCTTTCTATTATTAACTTTTTTATTTAAAACATGATGAAAATTTAAAATGTTAACCATAACAGGGATGATTATATCATAATACCTACCTAGGTATCCATTGCAAGATTTCAGCATCTTAAATTATTTTTTCCCATTCATTTGTTTTTGAAGATTTTATTTAGCTATTTGAGAGAGATAGTGAGCAAGAGAGACAGAAAGAAAGAGAGTACAAGCAGGGGGAGGGGCAGAGGGCGAGCAGGCTCCCCACTGAGCAGGGAGCACAATGCAGGACTCGATTCCAAGACCCTGAGGTTATGACCTGAGCTGAAGGCAGACACTCAACTGACTGAGCCACCCAGGCTCCCCTTTGCCTATTCATCTTTAACTTTGGCATTTCTCGCAATGACAGTTAATGAATATGTTGTAGAAAAGTCCAGGAACTCAGACCTCTTGATATTAAAACAAGAGAAAGATGGGATGCCTAGATGGCTCAGTGGTTGAGTGTCCTTCTTTGGCCCAGGGCATGATCCTGGAGTCCCAGGATCGAATCCCACATTGGGCTCCCTGCATGGAACCTGCTTCTCCCTGGGCCTGTGCCTCTGCCTCTCTGTGTGTGTGTCTCTCATGAATGAATGAATGAATGAATGAATGAGTGAATGGGTAAATAAATAAATAAATCTATCTTAAAAAAAAACAGAGAACAAAACAAATCCTGGCTCAGCTGTTTGTTCATTGGATGTGAAATCTAGACAAGTTTCTTAACCATGCCGAGCCTCAGTTTCCACCTCAATAAAATGGGTTTAATAATACTACCTACCTCACAGGGTAATTATGAGGAACAAATGAGACAGTACCTGTTTATCACTTAGCACTTGACCTGCTACAAATCAGGAGCTCAGTGAGTATCTTTTTAAAAATTCTGATATAGGAGGTAAATACATGTCAGCTGACAGAAGGAACCAGGGAATGAATGTGTGCTGCTATACACGTGAGGCAGGTGGACAGGGTGTGTGGGGTTACCTTGGCGATTCGGGATGGCTCTGTTGAGAAGCCTAACAGAATTAGTGTTCTGCTTCTACATCTTGGGCCAACCTGGCTTCAACTTGACTTTGCTATTACCGGTCAGGGTACTGATGGGAAAAAGCCACAAACACACTCAATAAACTCTAACCTGTGCCATTTAGAGTTTAGAATCCCTTGATGTGCTGGAATGGCTCTGCACCTGAACTTGGGGGCTGGGGGCACAATCTCTGCCATTGAAGCCTGGCATCAACTCATCAAAGGGAACGAAAAGGTCACTGGCATTTTGGGGATGCCTGGAACTTAGTGAACGGAGCAGTGAGGTCACCACTTCACCCTCGGGCTGTAGAGTCCTCTCTTGTGAAGTGATTCATATCCTAATGGAGGGGAGGAGGCAAAAATAATGAGCAGCTGTTTCTCCTGCTCTCTGCGTGGGGCACTGCCTCCAGGCCAGGCACAGGCAATTGGAGGAAATGATCTGAGGGTTCAAGGTGAGGCCTGAATGTGGTGAAGCAGTTTGTGCCACATGAAGGGAAAGAAGGGTGCAGCTGGCTTGTGAGTTATGAAGGCCACACCTGGCCAATTTCAAAGAGCATCCTTCTTTATGTGGAAAGGCCTCCCAGCCAGTCCCTGGCTGGCTCTCTGATGGGCGATCGGTGGGGTGAGGGGGCCGGCAGGGCTGTTTCATATGGGCTTTGGAATGGCATGCTGCAAGCCCTAGAAAGTGTTCTTTCTGGGTGTGGAGGACGTATGCTCAGGCAGCGTTTAAATCAAACCAGAAATAGCATTGGTAACCAACTTCCTATGTGATAAACCTTTTCAACGAGCTAACTCACAGTCCTCAGGGGTGAGTTTTCCCTCATTAGCTCCATTGTGCGAATGGAGAAACTGAGCCAAGATCAGGTTGAATAACTTGCTAGAGGTCATATTAGTATTAAGAACCAGGATTTGAACCCACGCTGTTTAGCTTCCTGAGCCTAGGTGTTGAACCTCTATGCCGCCATGGGATTCAGCAGAAATGGAGTTCAGTGGTGGGTTAGGTCAGCTACGTGGGGGAGGCGTCTGGCCTGGTCTGAGCTCTGGGAGGCAGGGTTGTGGCAGGTTGTGGTAGTTGGCTGAGGGATGAGTTCAGGCCAGAACTAAATACCTGAATTTCACTTGTCTTGCAGACAGAAGCAAAGAAGCTCAGGCCAGCTCAGATTCATTTTACTGAGTATCGCCCTTGTGATCTTTGCCAGTGTTTATTGCCCCAGCTCCATATGTGGGTGACAGAGATGGGATTATCACCTGGTCCCATAATGGTCCTATCTGCTTTGGGGGCAAGAGGACTCTCATTCCTGGGAAAAAGGAAAAGAGCTTTAGATACAGACTTGATGGGGCTTGAAATCAAGTTCCAAATCATATAACTATGTGACTTCAGGAAAATTACTTAACCTCTCTGAGCCTCGCTTTCTTTGTCTGTAAAATAAGGATAATAATATGTAGCTTGTAGCCTTATTATGAAAATCAAATGAGATGATTTGTGTACATTATACAGTGCTTGGACATGGTCAGTGCTTGGTCAGTGTAGCTTCCTCTGCATGCTTGCCTTCTCCCCCTTTCTGGAAAAAATGATTGGGATAAATAAAAAATGAACAAGGGAAAGGCAGTGCAGCTACAGGACCTGCAGCCCTCTCAAAAGCCTGTGGCACTGGAGAAAGTTATTTCTGATTCCAGCTGTGCTTGGAGAGGACAAGGGTGCACAGAGAAGCCCGCTGGCCCTGCATCTAGGAACTGACACCAGATACTGCACACACAGGCAGGACAACCAGGAACCCAGGCAGGTAGCTGAACCTTCAAGAGAGCTGAGACCAGAGGAGGTAGCCCCGAGGCCCTGGCCAGAGAGGGAGGGCGGGATGGTGACCATTGCCCAGCAGGAAGGCCAGCCTGTCTCCATGAGACTAGCCACAGTGCGGTCCTGGGTTCAGCTCACACCCGTGTCCTCCCTTCTCTTCCCCTTCCTAGGAAAAGCAAATCAGGTGGGTTGTCTGATTGACTGTTCAACTTGCCTTCTGAGCCACCAGGAAAGAGAAAGGCCAGAGAGAGAAGGCAAGCAGAATGCATTCATTCATTCACTCATTCATTCATTCATTCATTCAACTGATATGTATTGAGTATCTCTTTCCTCCACATGTGTGTTAGTTAGACCATAGGCTACTTATGCAGACCTCGCTTCACAAACAGCACACGTGTTAGCAGGGTGACCTCACGCAAGTCACTTAACTTCTCTGGACATCAGTTTCTTCATCTGTATAATGGGCAAGAAGTCACTTTCCTCATATATGGCAAGCACTAAATGGATATTGTTTCTCTTTCTTCCCCATCTTGTCCTCCTTTTTTATTTATTCATGATAGACAAGGAGAGAGAGAGGGAGAGGCAGAGACACAGGCAGAGGGAGAAGCAGGCTCCATGCCGAGAGCCCGACGTGGACTTGATCCCGGGACTCCAGGATCGCGCCCTGGGCCAAAGGCAGCGCTAAACTGCTGAGCCACCCAGGGATCCCCCCCACCTTGTCCTCCTTTCCAAGCATCTGCTAAGGGAGGACCAGAGGCTGCCAGCACTCGTGTGCATGTGATTTTGCATAAAGATGGGGTATCTTTTTTAGCTGGGGAGGTGGAAAAGCTGCCAGAGGCCCACTTTTGTCTTTACTTGCTCTGCTCACCAGGCCTATTTCAGTTATCTATTGCTTTGAAATGAATCATCTCCGTAAGTAGTAGCAGAAAACAACAACATTTTATTATTATCTCTCATGGTGCTATAGACTACCTGGCCTCAGCTATACGGCTTTGGTTAAGGATCCCTGGGGTCAGACGGTAGCTGGAGCTGGAGACATTTCAAAGGCTTCCTCGCTCACGTGACAGGCCATGATGCTGGCTGTCGGCTAGGATCTCAGCAGGGACTGTCACCCAGCCACCTGCACGGAGCCTCTCCATGTGGTCTGGGCTTCCCCACAACACGGCAGCTGGGTTCCAAGAGAACCAGGTGGAAACAGAACATTACTTCTGCCCCAGTCACATGTCTGCCTGGATTCGAGTGGAGGAAACTTAGCCCACGTCTCCGGATGGGAGAATCATCAGTGTCGCAATGTGAGGACATGTGGGATGGGAGACCTTGTGGCAGCCATCTTGGAGAATACAAGCTGCCACACTGGCCCACCAGGAAGAGTTTCTAGAAGTCTAGAAGGAAGGCTGTGGCTGGACTGCCAGGCATGAGGTTGCTAGGGCACAGAGAAGCACAAGTCCCTTGAGGAGAGGCTTTGGGTCCGAGGTGTGGGGAGGGGTTCTATCACTGCCAAGGTAGTTCTTGGAACCCTGGGACTCCAAAATTGGGTGAGATTCTCACAGTAGCCAACAGGGCAGAAAACTGGAGAAAGGGGAGAACAACAGAGTCTGGCATTGTGAGAATTTGTTAGGCTTAGGAAATAGCACTTAGTCTTTCTCTGGTGATGTTCTGGTCTTCTTCCAGGAGACCTATTTAAGCTACTTGAGGAGGGCCCTGGGAACTTAGGGGGTGGGAGCGAACACCCGCCTCAGAAGTCAGTGGGCTGGGCAGCCCCGTGGCTCAGCGGTTTAGCGCTGCCTTCAGCCCAGGGCGTGATCCTGGAGACCCAGGATCGAGTCCCATGTCGGGCTTCCTGCATGGAGCCTGCTCTCTCTGCCTGTGTCTCTGCCTCTCTGCCTCTCTGTCTCTCTCTCTCTGTCTCTCATGAATAAATAAAATCTTAAAAAAAAAAAAAAGTCAGTGGGCTCCCTGGTGCCGGGTGAGTGTGGCTTCAGCCTTCTCCCAGCATCCATCTTCCAGCCCCAAAGTAGGTGGTCATTTCTAAGCATCAGGAGGGGACAGGGTGGTCTCCCCTCTGATCTGCCTGCGATGAACCCACCTCTTGCAGAAATTGGAAAAAAACCACATATGTGGCCACCAGTCCACCTAGTCCTAAAAACTTAAGGAAAGCAAGCTTGAGATTAGTCTTACAAAAATGATTCTCCAGGCGGGAGCAGAATGAAATCTATGGAAAAATACATGATCACTCACCATGAAAAATAAAAGAGGGAGCTCTCCTTGCCCCACCCCCTGGTGAATGAGGCAGAGATTAATCTATTGAAATCAAATGTATAAATTATACATGGATGGGAATTGGCTCAGGCGTAAGGTGTCTGATAGGGTGCTGATGGAGATGAAAATGAGGCTTGAAAGATCATTTCTGCTTTTGAATCAGCTGCAGTATTGCCGAGGCTCCTGGGCCTGCCTGATAGAAACACCCTGACTTATCAAATTAGAAAAGCCCCCATCCCCACACTGCTAGAACATGCAACTTCAAGTAATTGCTAATGTTTTGGATGATATTTCTGTGCGTCACCAGGAATAATAAAAAGGCAATAAAAGTTTGAAGGCCCATATTTTTGCTGCGTGATGGCTGATGTAAATCAAACCCACCTCTTCAAAGGGATAGACAGAAAGTTTTATGGGGTGGCTGCTGCCTGCCAAGAGAAGAAGGGTGGGCCTGAGTCTGGGCATGAGTGTCGCCTGCAGTCATGGCTGTGTGACCCTCGGACCCACTCTGGACTTGCTACTCCTCTACCCAACTCACCGATCCATTCAATTAACTTCGTGAGTATCTACCACGTGCCAGGCTCTGCGCTCTGCACATATTTGGCACTGGATAAATAGAATCGACACCACGATGGAATATAGCAAGTCCCTTTCTTCCAGAAGTTCCAGGTCAAAGACACAAAAGCAGATAAACTGCAACACCATCCAGTTAGAGTTAAACCAAGGTGCTTTGATCAGAGGGTTTGAGGAGTAACAGGTTTATGAAGGAGTAGAGGTTGTTTTGCCTGGCAAAGAGGATTACTCCCTACTAATGATCATCTGGCCAGAGCTTCACCATGTGCCCTCAGAGAGTCTTTAAGGTGACCTCTGCTGAGAGGACAGGAGAGGAAGTGAGCTGAGATTGAGCAGGAGCTTTTAGGTGGGGTGGCACAGAACCTGGTCATTCATGTCGGAGGTGGGTGAGGGAGATAGCATTGGTTGATGCAGCTGCATGAGGTTAGGGACCCTCTCAGCATCTCCAGGGACTTATACAGGGCCTGGCTCAAAGAAGGTATGATTTTTCTCTCACAAATAAATAAACAAATGGTCCATTACCTAGCATTATTTCAGGATAGGACAAATCCTGCCCTGTTTGTACAAGCAAGGTATACACTCACCTAACAACCTGACCAGGGGAAAGATGTGGCCCTTCCCTGCCTGTGATGTTGTTATTTTAACCATTTGAACTCATGGCTCACCCCCTTTTTAAAATTATGTTATTTCGGGTATAATAAGCGTACGGCAAAGTGCATAACTTGTAATTGAATAGCTCAGTGAATGTTACATACGTCCACACCCTTGTAACTGCCAGCACATCAAGATATAGGACAGTTCCTGCTGCCCACGAGGCTCCTCTGTGCCCTTTCCAGGCCTGTGAGGAAACCACTATTCTGATTTCTCGGGTCTTTCTTTCTTCCTTCCTTTCTTTCTCTTTCTTTCTTTCTTTTCTCTTTCTTTCTTTCTTTCTTTCTTTCTTTCTTTCTTTCTTTCTTTCTTTCTTTCTTTCTTTCTTTCTTTCTTTTCTTTCTTTCTTTCTTTCTTTCTTTCTTTCTTTCTTTCTTTCTTTCAGATTCTTTAGTTATTCATTCATGAGAGACATAGAGGCAGAGACATAGGCAGAGAGAGAAGCAGGCTCCTGTGGGGAGCCTGATGTAGAACTCGATCCCAGGACCCTAGGATCATGCCCAGAGCTGAAGGCAGACACTCAACCACTGAGTTACTCAGATGCCCCCTCCCGGGTGTCTTTTGATTAAGAAAATAATAACCAGGGTTGCCTGGGTGGCTCAGTCAGTGAAGCATCCAACTCTTGATTTTGGCTCAGGTCATGGTCTCAGGGTTGTGAGATCGAGCCCTGTGCCGGGCATTATGCTGAGAGTGGAGCTTGCTGGAGATTTTCTTTCTCCCTTTCCCTCTAAACCCCTACCCCCCTAAAAAAAAAAAATAAGAAGAAAATAATAGCCAGTGGTTACCAGGGGTTGGGTAGAAGGGGAATAATGGGGAGTTAGTGTTTGATGGGTAGAGTTTAAGTTTGGGAGGATGAAAAAGTTTTGGAGATGGATGGTGGTGGTGGTTGCACAACAGCTCAAATGTATTTCATTAATGCCACTCGACTGTACGCTTCTAAATGGTTGAGATCGTCTTATGTCATGCATATTTTACCACAATAAGAAATTTAAAAGATAAAGTCTCATCAAAAAAGAAAATAATGGAGGGATCCCTGGGTGGCGCAGCGGTTTGGCGCCTGCCTTTGGCCCAGGGCGCGATCCCGGAGACCCGGGATCGAATCCCACATCGGGTTCCCGGTGCATGGAGCCTGCTTCTCCCTCTGCCTGTGTCTCTGCCTCTCTCTCTGTCTCTGTGTGTGACTATCATAAATAAATAAAAATTAAAAAAAAAAAAAAAGAAAATAATGGAGACACCTGGGTGGTTCAGTGATTGAGCATCTGCCTTTGGCTCAGGTCGTGGTCCTGGGGTCCTGGGATCGAGTCCCACATCAAGTACCCTGCAGGGAGCCTGCTTCTTCCTCTGCCTGTGTCTCTGCCTCTTTCTCTGTGTCTCTCAAGAATAAACACATAGGGCAGCCCCGGTGGCGCAGCGGTTTAGCACTGCCTGCAGCCTGGGGTGTGATCCTGGAGAACCCGGATCTAGTCCCACATTGGGCTCCCTGCATGGAGCCTGCTTCTCCCTCTGCCTGTGTCTCTGCCTCATCTCTCTCTCTCTCTCTCTCTCTCTCTCTCTGTGTGTGTGTCTCTAGAAATAAATAAATAAGTGAAAAGCTTAAAAAAAAACTTAAAAAAAAAGAATAAATACATAAAATCTTAAAAAAAAAGAAAAGAATGACCAAAAACTCCTGTGAATTCAGCGACTGCCTTAAAATGGAATTTTATTTTATTCATAACCATCAATTCGATATTCCTTTGAAAAAACAATAGTACATGTGAGTGTGAGGCTTTCCTTTCCCCACCCACAAACGTGTGTGCAGGACATACACGAAGATTCCTACATCTCAGTAATGGCTGCAAGACCCCTGCCTCCTCTCAGTGTCTGAGACCCCCAGATTCACATCAACTGGTCATTTCAATATCAGAGAAGGGAAGGACTGGTCCAGGGCCACATAGCTCATCAGTAGCAGAGCCAGGATGAGACCTCTGGGCTTGAGTAGCCTCTGGCAGGTGCTCTTGGCTCTACGCCAGCGCTGTTCTGCACCATCTCAAGATCAAGACCATGTGTGTTCTTCTGAGCCTCTGTTTTCTGTTTCCTACAAGCACTTAACTAGATGTGATTACTAACTTGGGGACTCCTCACTTGCCTGTTCCATCAAGGCAGGAAGGAGGATGTTAGGCCAAGAGATGGGGCCTCCCGATTCCTTTGTAATTTGACCCTGAAGCTCACTGGGGAAGTGGGGGGCTGGTACAGCCTCATTCTTGTCATCAAGGCTGTGTTGTGGCTCTTGTGAACAAGGACAGGTGCACCTGGAGGCAGTGTTCAAAGCCGAAGGCTGGGAATCCAGTTTCAGAATAGAGGTGCTGTCAGAGGCAAGAGTGGGTGCCTTGGCTATTTTGGCAAGAGCTGACAGTAAGGAATTCTCTCGCACAAGCTGTGCAGCGCATTTTGTATTGTGGGCTGTCCTGCCTCCGCCTCTCTTTTTCCCAAGCTTGGTGGATGCTGCTTGCTCCCCAGCCCCCTCCCTGACACTGCTAATGACAACCAATTAATTCAGCATAATTTGGTTCATTATAAGCCCTTAGATTGGTAACAGTGTTACCAGATTGCAGCACAGCCTTCCTGAACTTTCTCAAAAGGACATAGATCTGAGCCTGGGAGGGGAAAGAGGGTGAGTCCTGCATTATCTGCCCAGTTGGGTATGAGGAGCTGGTGGGTGCCTGAGACCGGCTGGGCTGTGCACACTCCAGCAAAACACATCTTTCCCGGTGCCCCCACAGCCCTGGTTAAAAATATGTTGGAGATGGAATGTGGTAAGACACCCCAGCAGGAACATCAGGCCACCCTGGGACCTACCAATAGGCACCATCCTTGTTGGGCTAGAGATGTACGTTCTGTGCTAAGTGGGCCTGATTTGATGACGGTGGGAGTCCATGTAGGGACCAGTTGGGATGGAGGCCCTGGCTGTGGCTGAGACCCAGTGAGGCTACATGGGCTACTGGCAGGGTCTGCTTTAATGGGCCTGGTCATCAATAGGGAGGAAATGATTAAGAGAGACCAGACTTGCCCAGAGTGGAGCCAGAGAAGGAATATTGGGCCATGGGAACAGGCTGGGGCAAGGGACCAGGAAGAGTTTCAGAATTGGGCAGGCCAGGATTGGACTCAGAGACTGTTCTGTCCCCTTGGTGTGATTGTGGCCTCCTTGCTTTTTACCACGTCTGATTAAGACAGTATGATAGCTCATTCACTGGGCTGTGGTCCGGCGCCACCCCTGTGTGACCTCAGGCAAGTCACTCCTCCTCTCCAAATCTCCTTGTTTGTGGAATGGGGATACAAGCTATGCATCATGAGAGCAGCAAATGAGCACTTAGAAGAGTCCTGACACACAGCAGGTAACCCATATGGGTGAGCTGTGACTGCTTTTACTAACCATGTGTGTACAGCGCCCAGCACCCTGCCTGGAAGGAGCTCATGAAGGCTCTGAGATCGTTTCTCCCATCTCTCTCCCTAATGACTTCAATTCCTTCTTTTTTGTTTTGTTTTGTTTTAAGTAGCTCCATGCCCAATGTGGGGCTTGAACTCATGACCCCGGAGATCAAGAGCCACATGCTCTACCAACTGACCCGGCCAAGCACCCTTTGATAGGGGGACAGTCCCCCTTTGATAGGAGGACCCCCACCAGGATCCCAATCCCGCCTCTTTCCAAGACACCAGAGTCTCTGAAAGCCCCAGGACACAGTGGAGGACAGGCTTTGGATGGACCAGAGGGGAAAATTATGCCACCATCCTATCCCTGCTCATCCCCCAACCCTCCACCTGACCCCCCACTCTTGGTTAATAATCACCTTGTCTGCAATGTTCAAGTCTCCAGGAGAGCTGTTACAAATCTGGAATGCCCAGGCCTCACCCCAGACCAATTAAATCCGAAATCTCTGGGGGTGGGACCCAGGCACAGGGATTTTTCTTGTTAAATCCTCAGGTGATTCCGGTGTGCTGCCAAGGTTAAAAATATCAGATCATCTAGGGGAAGACTCTATTTCAGATTCTCAGGAACTGCTGGATTGAATGATGTGTCTCAGCAGCCCCATCGATTCAGATTTCCAGCACTGCTGTCTTAGAGGGGAGATAATTACGATACTGGGCAACTGCTCTGTGCAAATCCCCCGGCTGGGTGCGGAAGGGAATACGGCAATAACCCACAGCAGAGATCATAATAACAACGTTTATTGAGTGCCTCTTGTGTACCAGGTACTGAGCAGACATTTGCTAATCCTCTCAAAAAATTCACTTTATTTGAACCCCCATTTTAGAGATGAAGCATGTAGCAATGCAGGCAGGCAACACCCTACCCATATTCACCCTCATGAACCCGGGACTGCTGACTACCAACATCTGTGAGTTTGGGGGTTTGGTTTTAACTAATTAATTTATTTTTTTTTCTGGCCAAGAGAGCATGCTAAGACCACTCACAGAATAAGCTGGGAAATATCTCTTCAATTGACAATGAACAGAGTTGGTAGCTAACATCTCACTTTTTTCACCCCCCAACTCAGCTCTGAGGTGCACCCTACACTAGTGATCTTGAACTTTGCTGTATATTCAATAGCCTGGGGAATATAAAACAAAAAGCCTTTGATGCCCAGACCACACCCAGACCAATTATTTCCAAATCTCTGGGTGGAACTGAGGTATCTGTACTGACTGATCAGCCAAATTGTGCACTTATATTCTCCTTTGTCTCACCAGGTTGCCCAACAGGATTAAATTCCAGGTGCCCAGTTCGGTAAATTGCTTGGTAATGCACCCTATTTGGGGTTCCTTCCTTTCTTTGTCTCACTCCCCCATTTGCCTTCTGGCACTTCCTGGAATCAACTCCCAATAAACTTCTGATATTAAATCTTGGTTTGCAGGAATTAAAGGAAGCAGAGGTCTGGAAAGTCTGTCTTACCTAGAGCTTCACAGCCAGGACATCTGAAGTCCTGCCCTTCACAGATCTTGTGGCGTGATGGAAGAAACAGGCATTCAGAAAGCTATAATATAAAACAAAAGGAAATGAAAGATCAAATAGACCTTCAAACAAATGCCAGCTGAACAGTAAAAACAAAACAAAACAAAACAAACAAAAAACCCCAAAACAAAAGCCAACCCAGCCCAGCAGTTAAATGTGATTTGAGTCAATAAAGGCTACACGGGGACGCCTGGGTGGCTTAGCGGTTGAACGTCTGCCTTTGGCTCAGGTCGTGATCCCGTGGTTCTAGGATCGAGTCCCACATCAGGCTCCCGGCATGGAGCCTGCTTCTCCCTCTGCCTGTGTCTCTGCCTCTCTTTCTCTGTGTCTCTCATGAATAAATAAATAAAATCTTCAAAAAAAAAAAAAAAAAGGAAGGCTACACAGAGTCAGAATCATTTATGTTAGGCAAGTGAGAAGGATTTCCCTAAGTGGAATGAGGGCAGGGTCATTGGCAATGTTAGGCCAGCAGGAACAGAGGCCCAGACAGAACCTAGGGCAGATCTGGATGTGCAAGTGGTGGGGAAGTTCCCCATGGTCCTTTCTGAGCCTCCCATTTTGGATCTTTCTCTAAGGCATGGTGGGGCAAGAGTCATCTTCTTTCTCTAACCCTTTACCCAGATTACAAAGGCAAAGGGCCTATCCAAAATCATATCTGGGAATATGGATGGGAGGAGGAGAAAGGTCCATCAATGTCAAGTCCTGGTGGTGAACTTGGGTTACTTTTGAAGGATAGCCATCCCACAGGGACAAAGCACCCAGGTTGGGAGTGTATCTGCTCCCACCCTCCTTTCCTCACTCACCACCTCCCTCTCTGCCGTTCATAGCACTGATCTTCTCCCAGTCAAAAAAGACTGAGTCTGCTCCTGCCACAGGGCCTTTGCCTCTGCTGTTCCCCTGCCTTGAAAACTCTTCAGATCTCAGAGTAGTCCATTTTCCCCAACACTCAGAATTCAGCTTAAATGTCACTTCCTTGAAGAGACCTTCCTGGGCTGCCTTCTCCTCCCCCTACAGCCCCCAGTCCCTCTCACCTCACCCCATTTTATTTTCTTTATTGCACACAACACATCTGAAACTCATGTTAGATATGTATCCGTTTCCTCCTTATCCTGCCAGTCTTTCCTTCCAGGCTGCAGGAGAGTAGGTGGAGCCATTTCTGTCATGTGTGTCTGTCCCTCCGGCTCATAGAGCAGTGAATGATTGAACTGGGCAGGCCCAGAGGGTCATGCAGGAGGGAGTCTGGGTGGATTCTGGGGGTGGGAGGCAGGGTGAGCTGTCTTTGCTCTTGTGCACAGCATTTGTGATGACGAGCTGTGCTCAGGCAGCCAGGCTGATCTAAGTGAGCAGTTCCTAACAGTGACCAATCAATACAGATAGAGGAGCTAAATCAGGTTAAGACCCAGCTCTCCTGGGTTGGTGTCATGCTATAAATGGCTTCCCAGCAGCCCAAGGTCAAGGGTGCAGCTCTCACCAGTGCCCCCCCTCCACTCTCCTCCCCATCCCCCACTGCCTACAAGGGGCCCGTCCCCATGGTACAGGATGCCTACCAGCCCGCACACATGTGTGCTCCAGGCCATTGCTCTGTTGTTGCCCAGACTCCCTCTCATCCCTGGCATTAGAATGCCCTTTCCTTCTGCATTTTATTTCTGTGCCCAAGGTCTGAGATGGTCACGCACACGCTGACATTTAAAGACTCAGCCGAGAAATCAATCAGCATGGTCTGTCCTTCAGCACCTCGGGAACCTGTGTGGCTGAGCCAGGCCTCATCTGACTCACTCCCTATTGATCTGTCATGGTATCTGTGGGTTGCTGAAACTGCATGTGGGACGTGCTTTGAGAAAAACAAGAGGCAGTGCAGCAGAGTGTCGGGAGCCTCTGGAGTCAGACTGCCTGGACTTGAACCGTAGGCTCCGTCATTTGCTTGGCTGTGTGACCTGGACCACTTGCTCAACCTCTCTGAATCTCAGTCAAGAGAGTCATGTGGAGTATCTACATTATAGGCCTGCAGTGACAATAGAATGAGTTAATAAGCATGCAGCACTGAGAATGACCCCTGCTACCTAGTGCTGTATAAATGTTAGTCATTGCCTTTGGGCTGGGGATAGAAACAGAACCCACCTCCCAAGATTGTTCTGAGGACAAAATGAAATAACTCATGTATAACTCACTTAGCATGTTGTAAATGTTCCATGGATATTAGTTCTGCCCCACATCTTAGGCAGATACAGTCTGGTGAATATAAGCCAAGGCCAAGGATCCCTTGAAATAATGATGATCATTAGGAATACAAGAGGGTTTGATTTATGAATTCAGGTAAGCCTGCCATGAGGCTAACCGGGAATCAGGCAGTGGGAAGCTGATTTGTTGTCCCAAAGAACTTGTCCAGTCTGCAGTGAGATGGGGGACCATCTGGGCCCCGGTGGGGGGGGGGTCACGTGTCTCCATGTGACTCCCCAAGCCTTATTAGTGAGCCGTGGGAGGTAGAAATCCACCCCCAAGGAGCTCCAAGCTCCCTGTCTCAGATACAATGTCCTTTTTATATCTACCCTGCGTCTGGGCCAGGACCTGATCATATGCCTGTTTGGATTGAGGGCAAAGGGGAGAGAGGGCCAGGACAGAGAGGATTAAGAATTACCCAAGTCCCATAAACATGACCGGAGACAGCCCTCAGGACTGGAATGTAGCAGAAGAAAAGAGCCTGGAGGAACGCTGTGTCTGCAGGAGGGGAGGGAGCTAACACCAGCCCCCTACCCCCACCCCTCCCGAGAGCTTTATACACAATCTTTATGCAGGAGACATCCTGGACGGTGGAGGGGAAGTGAGACATCTCAAGTCTGAAGTCACGTGACTGATAAATGGAGGAGCTGCGATTTGAACTTAGGTCCATGGATTGGGCTAGTCCGTACGTAGATGGAAGAGAGAACAGGAATCTGCCAGGTTTTACCTAACATTCTGTAAGGGGGGGTGGGTTCTCGGTGATGGGGAAATGCCAACATTAAGTCCAGTAGAGATGAGAGTTCTTTGTGGGTCAAGATTACTGTGTCTGTAGCTTTGTGGACAATACTTCTAGATGCTTTGTTCCCTTGACTCTCATTTTCAGATTATAATTTAGTTCCCAGGGACTCACCAGCAGGAAGGGCTCTCCTAGATGCAGACATATTTGTTTCCATTCCTAACTAGACCCATTTTTCCCATATTTCCTGGCATCATGACTGCCAGGCTTTGGACCGTGTGGCAAAGTGGACTAGAAGAAAGAATATGGATTTTAGGGTTGACTGGCTTCCCCACTTCTTAGCCTGCCAGCTCCTTGACTGCAGTTTCCTTCCTTTCCTATAAAATGAAATTTAACAAGATCTACCCTGAGGGAGCTATTGTAAGAAATGCCTAACCCCATACCCGGCACATAGTAGGGGCTCAATGAATGGTAGACATTTTTGAAACACATTAACATTCTGATTTGTCAGTCTCTTGTGAGTCTCTCGTCTTAGCTATTCGGTAGGAACAGAGTCAAGGTGAGAATTCCATCAGGTTCTAGAGATCTAGCCTCCAAGATGCTGACCCTGGATGATGGCCTGTGAAAAGCCAACAGGCAGAGCCAGATTGGATCTTGAGGAATCTGGAGCCTCACAGCCCACAGTGGTTGGGACCCCTGGGAGCCAAATCCTTGGAAGGGTGGCAGGTGGTCTCAGGGAGATGGTGAGCACAGAGGAGTATTTAAGGAGGAGAACTGAGGGCCAGGGATCATATGCATTGCCAGCACTAAGAAGACCCCAGGAGGCCAACCAAGCTGAAGGCAGGAGGCCTGGGAACTCAGGAATGGCAGTGAAGCCACAAGTTGGGCCAGCCCCATCCCCATCAACCGCTTGCACACTCACAGCCCCTGGAAAGCTTTGTAAAAACAGATCCTGTGCCCATCCTTGAAAATTCTGATTGGATCTGGGTTAAGGCCCATGAAATTATATTTTAAAAAATTCTCCACTGCAGGGATGCCTGGGTGGTCCAGTCAGTTAAGTGTTTGACTCTCGTTTTTGGCTTAGGTCATGATATCAGGGTTGTGAGATGAAGCCCCACGTGAACGCAGAGCCTGCTTAGGTTTCTCTCTCCTTCTCCTGCCCTTACCCCACAATACACGTGTGTGCACACACTCGCTCTCTCTCTCTCTCTTGCTCAAATAAATAAATCTTAAAAAAAATTTGCCACTGCAGAACAGTGTGTATAGTGTGCTTCCATTTTATATATATACTTGCAAAAGCTTAAAATATCTCTGAAGTGAACATAAAAATCTCTAGAAATTGTCAGATCTGAAGGTCAGGTATGGAAGGGAGACCTATCTTTCATTTACACCCATCCATGAGATTGGAATTTTCTTTATCATGTGCATATATTAAAATAAGTACATTAATTAATTACAAATAATTCACTGAGGTAAAATTCATATAACATAAAATAACCAGTTTATTTTTTTTTATTTTTTTATGATAGTCACAGAGAGAGAGAGAGAGAGAGAGAGAGAGAGGCAGAGGGAGAAGCAGGTTCCATGCACCAGGAGCCCGATGTGGGATTCGACCCCAGGTCTCCAGGATCGCACCCTGAGCCAAAGGTAGGCGCTAAAGCGCTGAGCCACCCAGGGATCTCAAAATAACCAGTCTAAAGTGAATAATTCGGGCAGCCCTGGTGGCGCAGCGGTTTGGCGCCGCCTGCAGCCCAGGGTGTGATCCTGGAGACTCAGGATCGAGACCCATGTCGGGCTCCCTGCATGGAACCTGCTTCTCCCTCTGCCTGTGTGTCTCTGCCCCCCTCTCTCTCTGTCACTCATAAATAAATAAATAAAATCTTTAAAAAATAAAAAATTAAGTGAATAATTCAGTGGTATTTAGTATTTGTGTGATGTTGCACAATCAGCAATTCTATCTAGTTCCAAAACATTTCCACTATGCTAAGGTAAAACTGCTTTCCCATTAAGCAGTTTCTCCCCATTACCTCTTTCCCTAACCCCTGGCAACTACCAATCTTCACTCTGTCTCTGTAGATTTGCCTATTCTGGATATTTCATTTCATTTTATATATTTCCCAAAAAAGGAGTTGTGTCTTTTGTGTCTAGCTCCTTTCACTTAGTATAATGCTTTGGAGATTCATCTGCATTGTAGCCTAAGTACTTCATTCCTTTTCATAGCTAAATACTTTTCCGTTATATGGATATACCACAGTGTATTTAACCATTCATCCGATGATGGACATTGGAGCTTTTTCACCTTTTGGTTGTTGTGAATTGTATTGCTATGAATGTGTGTGCATGTACTTGTTTGAGTATCTCTTTTCAATTTTTTTTTAAAGATTGTATTTATTTATTTGAGAGAAAGAGGGAGAGAAAAAGAAAGATCACGAGCAGAGGAGAAGGGCAGAGGGAGAAGCAGACTCCCTGCTGCTGAGCAGAGAGCTCCATGTGAGGCTTGATCCAGGCCCCCAGGTCACAACCTGAGCCAAAGGCAGATGCTCAACCACTGAGCCACCAGGTGCCCTCTCTTTTCAATTCCTTTGAGTTTATTTGCCAGGAGTGGAATTGCCAGGTCATAAACTAATTCTGTGTTTAACTTTCTGAGGAACCACCAGACTGTTTTCTACAGCAGCTGAAACATTCTGTATTCCAAATGGCATAACTATAAAGTTTCCAAAGGTATTGAGTGAAATAGAAGAAAGAAGTAAGCTCTTACACTCCCCCCACCCTCAAACTGGAAAAATTAAATCATTCGCCTAAAATCTAAACAGGCTCATGGTGCACAGCTTGACTGGACTTTCTATTTCACAGCTGGCACAAAGAGTGGGGGCTGACTCCCCACGATCCTCCTGCCCACCTCTCGCCTGCCCTGCACCCAAGTCGTCCCTGGTAACTTATTGTTACTGTGAATAGAAGCTTTCAGTCAAATCATTATTTTTCTTTGTGTTGAAGGGCTGTCAATGGGATAGGAATTACAGCCTTAACTGCTCTTATCTGTGTTGTCTGACTAGCTGGCATGTTACTGGCTGCACTTCCCCGGGAATGAATTCCCTAAATGTGCATGGTAAATGATGAAAATCTGGCACATAAATAAGGAGGCAGGCAATGCTCCACTGACTTGCCGGAGAAGTGATTGACTTGGCTCTGTGTGCTGTACCCGGTGCACCCCCAAGCTCCAGGGCTATTTATCCACAGGGAAACAACCAGACTTCCTGCCTCCCTCCCTTCCTTCTTTCCTTTCCTCCTTCTCTTCTTCTCCCTGTCTCTTTTCTTCCTTCCCTCCATCTTCCTTCCTTTTTTTTCATTCAACAAACATGCATAGAATGGAGTGCCTAATCTGTGCCAGGCACTGTTCTAGACATTTTAATATGAGATATATTGTGTAAGACTCATAAGAGGAAGGTGTTGTTATCCTCAATTTGGGATAAGGAAATGGAGATCTAGAGAAATTAAGGAATTTTCCTAAAGCCCACTCAGCTAGTAAGTAATGGAACCAGGGCTTGAAACTGGGTCTCCGCATGCTCTAGATTATCTAGAATTCCTTTGCCTCTTCTTTCCTTCCTCCCTTCTTTCCCCTCTGCCTCCCTCCCTTCTGCACTATTTCCAGCAGGTTCTGTGTGCCAGACACCCAAGGTAAACACTGAGGATGTCACAGTAAACAAGACAGGCAAGAGCAAACCCTGTCCCCTTGCTCCTTCAATGAGTCCTATGACCCCTGGGCATCATCTCCAACCTATTTAATTTCTTCTCAAATGTTCTATCTCACATAATGAACAAACATAGCAGATCCAAGAACTTCAAGAATGTTGAAGATGAATTAAATTCAGACCCTGGGGTCATGTCTCCTTTGACAGAGCCCCAATAGCTCATGCCTTCAAAATGGGATTAGCAAATCTGGTCATGCCCCTCCCCTGCTCCCAAACCTCCCGGCAGTCCGGGGCCCTACAGAACATCTCTGTGCCATGAGAAATGGTAAAGACCCAAGTGAGGCTCTCCGTGTGAGCTGAACCATGCGGAAAGGTCAGGGAGAGCATTTTTAAAAGTGCTTTTCTGTGCATAATTTGAAATTCATGGATGGAGTGGCAGCTGGGCAACAGGCCATGGAGGCATTTCTCCAAACTGAAAAGCGAGGCAAGGGCTTCAAGGCTGAAAGGCCACCTCTCCTTAGAAGAAGACACTCCTTAAGACACACACACACACACACCCTGTTCCTCTGCGTGTGGCCCCTTTCCCTGCCTTTATCATCATGGCTTCAGGTTTTGCATATTCAGGTAAGCGTGTGCCTATGTTATGCAAGTAAACATATGCTGAGGGTAGCAATGTTTATTTTAGTGGAAGCATTTATTTTAATAGTTGTATAAATCACACCAGCATTGTATTTATAGCATCATTAAAAATCTAAAGAGGTCACTTAAATGTTTCAGTTAGGCTTTGCTGCCGCAGTTTATGGAAGATATTAGATGCTCTCAAAGGTCTATTGTAATTCTGCACAAGGCAGAAGGGTGGCAAGCTTGATCCCACCTCCCTGCCTGCCCCCACTCAGTAACTACATTTTCAAGTGAGGGATTGTAAACAGTGAACAGACAGACTGCAGCACTGTCCACTGTACTCCTTCCAGTATCCTCTTGTGGACTAAAGAGGTCAGAATTTGGAATCTAGAGATCCAAATTCCAGCCTCTATGCCATCCAGTTGGGGGACCTTGGACAAATCATGTAAATTTCCTGAGCCTTTTTCCTGAGCTGCTGAAAAAAAGAAAGAAAGAAAGGAAGGAAGGAAGGAAGGAAGGAAGGAAGGAAGGAAGAAAGAAAGAGTAATAGCACCATCTTCCTAAGAAACATCACAAGGTCATGGTTAGACCCAAGTGAGATAAACGTGTGCTTGGTAGACCAAGTGGCTTTAGTAATTCCTTGTGCTTGGTATGCCTGGATGGCTCCGTGGTTGAGCGTCTGCCTTCAGCTCAGGACTTGATCCTGGAGTAGTTCGACATCAGGATCCCGGTGAGAAGTCTGCTTCTCCTTCTGCCTGTGTCTCTGCCTCTCTCTATGTCTCTCATGAATAAAAAAATAAAATCTTTAAAACAAAAATAATTCCTAGTGCTCACTCTGTAGCTAAGGTTCAGGCTGAGTTGAACCAGGAGCCCTGAAAGGATGTACGTTTGCTTCCTGTAGCTGCCATGACAAATGGACACAACCCAGGGGGTGGGGGTGCTTAAAACAACAGAAACTTATTCTCATGGTTCTGGAGGCCAGAAGACTGGAATCAAGGGATCCACAGGGCTGATTCCTGGTGTTCTGAGGGAGAATTTGTTCTGTGCTTCTCTCTGAGCTCCTGTGGGTCTGGTAACCCTTGTTTTTTCTTGTCTTACAGATGTTCGACTCCAATCTCTGCCTGCGCTCACAGGCTTTCTCCCTGTGTCCCTTTGTTTCAAGTCTATCCTTTATCTTATAAGGACACCAGTTTTTGGATTTAGGGCCCACCCTAAATCCAGGATGATCTTATCTTGATATCCTTACCGTAATCACATTTGCAAAGACTCTATTTTCAAGTAAGGTCACATTCACAGGTGCCAGGGGTTAAGACTGGGACATATCTTTTTGTGGGGGACACAATTCAGCCCATTACAGGAAGGAAAGTTTAAATCCTTTCCAAAGGAGGAGGCTAAAACTAATGGCAAGGGTAAGAATCAGACTGGTAAGGGCAGAAGAGTGGTGGTGGTAAAAGATGAAGACTGTGGAGATGGGGCAGGCGGCTGGCTTTTATATAGTGTGATCTGTGTGAGTTGTGTAGGCAGGACTAGCATGTCCAAAAACCCAAACTGAACTAGTTTGTCTGGTAGTAGAATAGAGGTCCAGAATTTGATACCTACTGGTATTAGTTGTTCTACCAGAGGTGTTAACAAGAGCATGGACTCAGGGGGCACCTGGATGGCTCGGTGGTTCGACGTCTGCCTTTGACTCAAGTCGTGATCCCCAGGGTCCTGGAATTGAGTCCCGCATCAGTCTCTCCCGGGAGAGCTTGCTTCTCCCTCTGCCTGTGTCTCTGCCTCTCTATCTGTGTCTCTCATGAATAAATAAATAAAATCTAAAAAAAAAAAAAAAAAAAGAGCATGGACTCTGGAGTCAGCCAGTCTAGGTGCAAATCCAGGCTGCCTAACTTTGAGCAAATTACCATTAGTTAATTTGGTAATTTGCCTTAGGTTGGGTTCCCTCAAAGCAGAACCTGGGACAGGATTTCAGTACATTTGATTTATTGAGAGAGTGCTCTTAGGAGAAAGGGGATGAAGGAGGCAGGTGAGGGGTGGCAGACAAATCTAAGCAAGGATGCAATCCCACCTAGAGTTTTTCACCTGACCCCACAGGTAACTCTGGATAATAAATTGTGCCATAGAGTTGGTCCTACATTATAGAGTCCCATCCCACAACAGTTAGTCATTGACTAATGGTTGTCACAGTAGAGAAAAAGGCTAGGTGAGACTATTCCTATTCAGCCAAGTATATTTCTCTGGAGAGGAGAAAAGCTGTGAGTCACTAAAAGCCAACAAAAAAAGATATTTTTTTTTATTATTATTTTTAGAGAGCAGGGTGGGGGAGGGGCAGAAGGAAAGGGAGAGAGAGTCTCAAGCAAATTCTGTATTGAGGATGGAGCCTCATGCAGGGCTTGATCTCATGACTCTGAAATTACAATCTGAGCCAAAACCAAGAGTTGTACACTTAATCAACTACGCCACCCAGGTGCTCCCTAGAAGCCAACACTTTCAGCTTGGGGAGTGGGGACATCTACCCAGGAAAGGGAACTAACAGTATCCCCTACATTTAACTTTGAAAATCTTGGGATCCCTGGGTGGCGCAGCGGTTTGGCGCCTGCCTTTGGCCCAGGGGGCAATCCTGGAGACCTGGGATCGAATCCTACATCGGGCTCCCGGTGCATGGAGCCTGCTTCTCCCTCTGCCTGTGTCTCTGCCTCTCTCTCTCTCTCTGTGACTATCATAAAAAAAAAAAAAAAAAAAAAAAAAATCTTGGTCTCCTTATCTTTAAAATGCTAATAATAGTAACTACATCATAGGATTGCTATGAGGTTTAAGTAGGTGAACATATAGAGATGTAAATCCTAGCTATGATTGGTGTATTTTTTTTTTTAAGATTTTATTTATTTATTCGTGACAGACACACAGAGAAAGAGGCAGAGACACAGGCAGAGGGAGAAACAGGCTCCATGCAGGAAGCCCGACGTGGGACTCAATCTCCGGTCTCCAGGATCAGACCCCAGGCTGAAGGCGACGCTAAACCACTGGGCCACTGGGGCTGCCCTGATTGGTGCATTCTTTATTGCTGAGTAACAAATTACCCCCAAATTTAGCAACTTAAGACAACAAATATTTATTAGATAACTTTGTTCCTGAAGGTATCAGCAGGGGCTCAGCTGGGCTGTTTTGGTTCAGGGTCTCTCATGAGGTTGCAGTCAGATGGCCACTGGGGCAGCATCATCTGAAAGCTTGATTGAGGCTGGAGGGTCTACTTCCAAGATGGCTTCTCCACATAGCTGTGGGTAGAAACTCATAGTTCCTCACCACATGGACATCTTCATAGGCTGCTTGACTGTTCTCATTACATGGCAGCTGGCTTCCCCAAGAGTGAGCAACCCAAAAGGGAGAACAAGGAAGAAGCTACAATGCCCTTTATGACCTGGCTTTGAAAGCTTCACACCGTCACTTCTGCTATATTCTTTCTGTCTATTAGAAGTGAGTCACTAAGGCCAACCCACACTCAAGGAGGGAGAAATTAAGTTCCAGCTCTTGAAAGGAGAAAATGATTTGTGGCATTTTAAGTCCACCACAATTAGCTATTCTTAATTACCATAGCAGGCTTGGAAACTTGGGTTGCCTTCCAAGGGAAACTTATGTTTAACAAATGAACACCTAAGTGGGCAATGAATGAATCTTAACTGATAGATCATTGGACATTTAAGTATAGTAGCTGTCTTTGAAAAGGAAAGACTTCCAGGCCCCATCAGATGACACCATATCTTCCACCTACGCACCAGCAGTCCACCCCTGCCCCCGAAATTCCACTTCTTTTGGTCTACCAGAGGAGCCCAAGAATCTGTATTGAAAGCTCAGCAGGTGAATGTGATGTACAGTTGGGTTTGGGAACCTCTGGTGTAGACAGTTGTTTTACCCTTCCTAAACACACACACATACACACACACACACACACACACACACACACACACACACACACACAGAGCTTCTGATCTGTTTTGCTTGGTCTTCCAACTTCCTGACTTTCCACACCAAATCCAATCCCCTTCAGGCTACATTTCTGATTTGTTGGGCCTTGGTTTTAGCTTTACCTACTTTCTTGCCACCCTCTCCAAAGAACCCTCCAGCTCCTGACTGCCCCAGCCTCTGCCCACCATGCTCTAAGAGGCCAGGGGTGTTCAGGCTTAACCAGCCTCCATTTGTCTCTCTCTGCTACTCACAGCTTCCATTCTTTGCTACTGGGTCCATTGGCCAGGTCTTCAACACTGGATCAAATAAAGGGTGGGAATAATTATTCAGAAAATTCAGACACTTATTTAAGCAAAAATGATTCTTTTTTTTCCCCTCCTGAACAATCCAGATAATTGTTTTAATCCCCAGCTTCACTTTGTCTCTGGAGCCCTGGCCTCTTCATTCTATAACTCTAGTTAAGATTTGATCCCAGTGATAAATATTTCTGATCTAATTGTTTTCTCTACTCATGTTCCACAGGGGGGTATTTTCAGGGAAGAGGATCTGTAGGTAAATGAGAATTAACTTCAATCGTAGGCAACATTAGAATCAAAATGAAGCTGTCATGGTAGAGCCGCCATCTAAATTTCACTTTCTGGAAGGCCCTGCTCTATTTCATCCCTTCCCAACCCCTGACATACGCAGCAGCAAGGAGCAAATTACCATTTATTAAACTCTAATTATCTTTCCCGTTTTCAATACCATTCTCTGTGTATGTGTGCAGCACGCAAGCCTGTACTCCACTGCCATTAAATTAGCAATAAGTCTTGTTAGCATAGCATCCATATTTATAGACAAGGCTGAGTGATGCTGTGGTGACATGGTGCAAAGTCGATGTCCTTAATAGAAGGTTAGGAACATATCCTCATCCTGCAGCAATCAAGGCACGTGGCAGATGTAGGGGATTTGAGAGGCCCTAACAAAGACTTGCACTGTTTTGATATCATTTCAAGCCTTTCATGGATCTATAAAAATTCAAGCAGAGGAGTGCCTGTGTGGCTCAGTTTGTTAAGTGTCCTACTCTTGATCTCAGCTCAGGTCTTGATCTTGGGATTGTGAGTTGAAGCCCTGTGTTGGACTCCACAATGGGTGTGGAGCCTACTTAAAAAAAAAAAAAAAAAAAAAAAAAAAAGGGCAGCCTGGGTGGCTCAGTGGTTTAGTACCTGCCTTTGGCCCAGGGCATGATCCTGGAGTCCCGGGATCGAGTCCCACATCGGGCTCCCTGCATGGAGCCTGCTTCTCCCTCTGCCTCTGTCACTGCCTCTCTCTGTGTCTCTCACGAAAAAAATAAATAAAATCTTAAAAAAAAAAAAAAAAAAGTTCAAGCAGAGACTTCTCACTTTTGGAAAAAAAAGCCCATGTTTCTTTATTTGGGTGTCACGGAGATTGGGAGGCTGACAGGAAATGGTGGTGTCCTGTTTTGTTGCTCACTGTTGTTCAACAACAGTTGGAAATGCATTGCAGATCTTGGTTGAGCTGGCTGGGTTTGTACCACTCCTCCTGACCAGGATGTCCAGGCTGAGCATCTACATGAGCAACAGAAGTTTTTCACAAGATTCTTCTGTAATTGCCTCCTATGCTGGGTAATCGTCAAGTGGTTTCAGGACAGTAATATGGGACAGGCCACATATTCTCCATAGGGGAAGGTCAGCTGTGCACCTAGTCAGCCAGGGCCCATGGATAAAACAGATCTAATGGATCAACAAACCCAGGTCTGTTTTATTACAAAGTCCATGCCCTTTTCAATAATGCTGAGCATCTCACCCTAGAAATCCAAAGCAGACTCTTTTTTTTCCTGTTTCCCACTGTAAAATTTTGCCCTGACTTCTGAAAAGCAGGTGGATTCCCAATCACCATCTTTTAGCCAAGTGCTGTCCAAAGAGACTCCATGGGGACCGGCTTCTCCTGCCCCAATTCCACCACACCTGGCAGGCGGTTCTTCCCGGCTGAGGAAGCTTCATGTTTCACAGGCTGCCCATCTTCCCTTCTTGTCGCAAGTCAAGTTCAGTAGCTTCTGGGGCAGCTCTCTGATGAGACACCAAGTCTTACCTGGTCTCCCACTTCTCATCTTAACCTATTAGGTTTAGAATCTGGAAGCTAGAAGGAACCACTTTGATTTTGCAGACAGGTCTGTGACATTGAGGCAGGGGCGGGGAAGGTGTTCAGAATAATCCATCCTCCCCTCGCAGACACCTGGTGTCCCTTCACCTATTGTTCAGCAGGGCTGGCAGCTCCCCGCAGTGTAATCACCCTTGGCTCATTAACAAGCTGTGCTCATTTGCATATCTAAATATCCCTGTACATAGAAAACAGAGCCGATTCCATCTTCCCCTAATGTATATACAGGAAAAGGGCAGGGAAGAGCAGACAGGAAAATCAGATAGTACTCTCCTTCCTCTGTCCTCACATTCACCTGTTGGTCAGTGGGGTTTTTTTGTTGTTGTTAAATCAGCTTGTTCTTCCCTTGCAGATGAAGCATTGATAAACTTTATCTTGTGTTTACTCTCTCTCCTTGTCATTTGGAAAAGCTGTGATTCTTCCCTATTTTTGCCTCCCTTGTTTCCACCCCTCCTTCTCTGGCTCTACTTCTGAGAGACTACCCCATCCCCTCTTTAAAAAAGCAATGTGAAACACCATAGCCCTCTACATCCATCAGCTTTATGCAAATGTATAAACACACCCACCCTCATTCAGAGTGCTCAGAAACAGGAGCTGTCTATCTATAGATCACCCTGATTACAGTTCATTTTTATACAGCTTGAGAAGCGTGAAAAGTCACAGGCTGGGGATAAACCAGCCCTAAATCGTCATACAGATGATCGTGACACATGTAGATCATTTATTCCAGAAGTGCTTCGATGGGCCCCTGGGATCCACCCTACAGATTTCTCTTCAGTTTATAGGAAAGGCTGCTGCTCTAATGATGTCTTCTAGGGCAGGGCCATCTTAATCATGAAGGGTGGAGAGCACCCATCTCTGCCCAGCTGCCACTTGCCTGGGAAAACAGCTTCTCAACAACAGACCCCAGGGTAGGAGGGCCAGCCCTAAAAGATGAAGTGGCTGGGAGAGAAAATCGAGATAGTGGGACTTCCTGCCAGCTCTGTCGCTCACTCCATTCGTTCTGTAGGCATTTATTGGACCACCTGCTGGGTGCACACTCCTGCACTAGTTCTGATCACATTTATTTGACGAACGGGTATAAGTGCTTGCTAAATGCCACTCTTCTAACTGCTTTACAAATGCTAACTCCTATCATTCTCATCATGCTCCTATGAGACAAGTAGTAGCATTACCCTCATTTTACAGGTGAGGAAACTGAGGCACAGAGAGGTTAAGTAACTTGCCCAAAGTCACACATTGCATGAGCCTGGGGCCAGGATTCTAACTCAGGTTGTTGGCTCTGGTTTGCACTCTCAGCCATGTAACTGGGACAGGGATAGAATGCAGAGATGACCATTTGTTGCTTCCTTCTCTAGTATTCATTCACCCTTCCTTAGTCAACAGCATCCCTATTTTTTCTTGGGGAATTCACCTCCCGCCTCCAGGTGATTGGGGTGAGTGTGGCCCAGAGGGTGGATCTTTAACAGTTTAGGCTAATTAGCATATCTTAACCCCAGTCACCCTGATCCATCGGAAACAGGTACTTGGCCACAGAGGCTGAGTCCTCTGAATTCTGAAGTAGATATCCAAGGGAGACTCTCTCATCTACAGGACAGAGTAATGTGAGGCTCCTAGTGAGGAGCTCCTGGATGAGAAGTAGGAGTGGAATAACTAACCTGTGGAGCTTAAGAGCCAGCAGATGGAAGGCAGAGCCAAGAGACAGAGACAAACCAAACTCTTGATGAAACATTTTAAGCCACTGGATCAAGCTTTGCCTGAAGCTAATACTACCTCCAAATGTCTCAGTTTCCTGACACTACTGACAGTAGGCTGTCCATAAACATTTTTTGAGTAAACGAACTAATAAAACCCCTTTATTGGTTATGCCAGTTTAAATTGGGTTTTCTGTCATTGGCTACTGAAAGATTCCCAACTGGTACACACACACACACACACACACACACCGGTGACAAAATGAAAATAAGAAAAATGTGGTATACATGTACATGGCACACTGTGATGGAAGTTAGTTGTGTTAAAACAATATTCTGTAAGATAAGAGATGGGGGGTTTTGCCCTCTTTAACTACCAGCATCTTGACCCTAGAAGGCATGGTTCTGTGGGTCTGGGTGCCCATTTGTAATAGGAGAAGGTTTCTCTAAGCTGAGACTTTTTGAAAGTGACAAAAGGATTTGTTAAGAGTAAGTGAGCCCACACTCTGAAATGAAACTGAGATGTAGAGTGCAATACATATTTATAGGCTGTAAATGATCAAGCCTTGAAGTGGCTCCTGCAGCAGGCACCTCCCCACCTCCCCCTTCTAAAGAATGGTGGTCCCCGTGGCCTGGGAATGGCTATGGAAGCAGTTCCTAGTCAGCCAGAATCTTTCTGAGTTCCCACTGGTTTGCCCTGAGCTGTCTGAGCAGAGTCCCGGCCTCTCCCTTCCTGACCTTTATTATTAAAGCCGAGTACCAAGCATTTGGTTCTTTACTAGCTCAATGCTCAGACTTCAAGAACTGGGCTGCTAACAGTCCCTGTCTCTGGAAGGCTGTTTCCCTCTGTGTACCCCCTCCAGCTGGGGCTGTGGGGTTTGCAGCACTCTGCTCCCAACCAGAAGACTGTGTGGTGTTTGCCATCATCTGCATTATGGCCATGGAGATCGGGTGTGGTGGGGGACGCATCTTACACCCAAATCCCCCTCCAGGAGTTACTCTCTGCTAGGATCCAGGCTGCAAATGGACCCTTGGTTGTGCAGAATTACAGAAGAGGATGAGGAAACCAACTACTCCAAAATCAGTCATGTCACGTATTCAGTTAAAACCAAACCAACAGAAATGATTCTGAGTATTTTGTCCCTCTGACCCACCATCATGACCACGTTACAGATCTTCAGCATCATGCTCCCCTTTCTTCTTCAGAATACTCCAACTCTCCCAGTTTTCAAATGCATATTTGATCTGTTTGCAAATGCAAGTTATCAGTTTTCTTTTTTGGAATCTTTTTTTTTTTTTTTTTTTTTTTTTGCCAGTGTGAGGCCTCTCTCTCCTGTGGACCACAAAGCAATTCCTGGAACTTTGTGTGTGTAAGGGGAGGTCTTAGGTGTACCCAGGTATATAAAGAAGAAAGCCTGCATGTAAAATTAGTGTGTTAAGAAGCTGATCTGATGGTCTTTGAAAGCATTTCCTGGTGGGGAAGCATTTTCTTTCTTTTTCCCTGCATTACAGATCTTAAAAACAGCAAAGTCCTGCTTTAAAATTTAGAGTCTGTGGGATTTTTCCCCCCACTCAGCAGAGGCAGGAGTCAGTGTATTTGAGGTTCAATGGGTGAGTCTTATCCTAAGAAAGTCTGTTCCAGGTCTGGGATATTCCCATACCCATAAGGACATTTCTCATTCAAGGCTATTTGCAAAGATCTAAATGAAGACTGTTATTAGACAAACAAACCCCAAACCTTTCGCTAATGTAAGAAACAAGAAAATAAATGGCCTGGCTATTGTCTACTGTCTGGCTAACATAATGTGTGCATTAGAACTCTTTTCTGATATGCGAACTATAATCAATCGTCCAGCCTCTTTGGTCTAGGGGTGAAAAATACAATCCTCTTATCAAGCAATAAGACTTCTTGGTCTCCTGCCATTTGCCATGGGGAGATCCAAACTGTGGTTGAGTCCTCTCTCATTGTGATGAGAGTCCCTGGCAGTGGTGTTAATATGTGTCCCTAAATCTGGTCCTCTTGTCCTACCCTCCCACCCCAGCTCCATGTTCCTGCTGTAGGACTCCAGCTTGTCACCAGGTGTTTCCTGCTGATACCAGCTGAAGATACATGACAGCTGATGCCCGCCAGCATCTCTACTGAGGCTGCCAGGGCCCAGTGTTGAGAGCTGTTATATCTGTGCCAAGAAAACCATTTCCTGCTGCAGCTGGACCCATTTCTGAGTCATTGTTGGTTGTGGCCTAAGCTTCTAGAACCCAGGCTGGGTTATCTTAGGCAATAGTTTTTGCTGACTTTCTTCAAAAGTCAGTGTAGGCCCCTTGACCCTGGAGCCCGCTTATCTCAGAGACAGATATTTGGTTGTGCTCATATCACCCCTCTGCCCCTTGTCTTTGAACCAGCTAGGTTGCCTTAACTTTCTATAGCGGACTTAACTCTGTTAGCTGTGTGACTTTCAGCAAGTGGCTTAACCATTCTAGGTCCTATTTTCTCATGTGTAAAATGGGAATAATGCTTATCTCATTGGATGGTTGTGAAAATTAAATGAAATCAAGTCTTCCATATAGCAAGCATGGAGTAAATATTCAATAAATATAAGTTACTCTTAGGAAACTCTTCAGCCCCTAACCAGCTTTGTGAACACATCTGACTCTTAGGACTATTAGTAGTAGTAGTATTTTTAAAGATTTATTTGTTTTAGTGAGGGAGGGGCAGAGGGAGAGGGAGAGGGAAACTCAAGCAGATTCTGTGCCAAGCATGGAGCCCAACTCAGGGCTCGATCTTATGACCCTGAGAGCATGACCTGAGCCAAAACCAAGAGTCAGGGACTCAACCAACTGCACGGCCCAGGTGCCCCAGAATTATTATTTTTTTATATTTTTATTTCCACATACTAAACACTTTCTATGTGCCAGCCACAGTACTGAGTGCCTTTCATTCATCCTCTTGTTGATTTCTCAAAACAGCCTAAGAGGTAGATACTATTGAAAACTTTGGCTCAAGGGTGAGTACATTGAGCCCTGCAGAGGTCAAGTGGGCTTTCTTAAGGCCATCTATCTGGTAAATGTTGGAGTCAGCATTTGAACCCAGACCCAACTCTGAGGTGTGTAACTTTAATACTCTGAGATATTGTTACTTCAGAATGGACAGAGCTTAGTCTCAGCTAGTCCTTTCCTGAAGAGATTTTTTTTTACACTATTATTACTGAAAAAAATTTTGTGTGTGTGGTTTTTTTTTTTTTTTTTTATGATAGTCACAGAGAGAGAGAGAGAGAGGCAGAGACATAGGCAGAGGGAGAAGCAGGCTCCATGCACCGGGATCCCGACGTGGGATTCGATCCCGGGTCTCCAGGATCGCGCCCTGGGCCAAAGGCAGGCGCCAAACCGCTGCGCCACCCAGGGATCCCTGAAGAAAATTTTGTAATGTATTATTAGGATCACCAGGAAATCCCTGAAGCTGAGGGCCTGGTCCTTCGGCTGTCTAATGTATTCTGTTTGCTTGTCCAAGAGTACCTCTCTCGGGGGATCCCTGGGTGGCTCAGTGGTTTGGTGCCTGCCTTTGGCCCAGGGTATGATCTTGGAGTCCCAGGATCAAGTCCCACATCAGGCTCCCTGCATGGAGCCTGCTTCTCCTTCTGTCTGTATCTCTGCCCCTCTCTCTCCCTCTCTCTCTCGCTGGTTATTTCATGAATAAATAAATAAAATATTAAAAAAAAAAAAAAAGAGTACCTCTCTCATTTCCTGATTCAAGCCAGGAAAGTCACGTTACCCTGGGTAGAAATGGTGTTCCCTTTCCTAGGTCTTTCACAAAACCAGCCTTGGCCCTCTGCTTTCCATGACAAGTAAAGGAAAGGGACAGATAATTCATGATCCCCTTCTTTAAAAGATGTCTTTACATTTATATAGACAAATGTTGCTTTGTTCATTAAATCGTCATGCTTTGCTTTAGATTTTTTGAATAACTTTGTGGGGTTTTTTGTTTGTTTTAAAGATTCTATTTATTTATTCATGAAAGACACAGAGAGAGAGAAAGAGAGAGAGAGAGAGGGAGAAGCAGGCTCCTCGCAGGGAGCCCAATGCTGGACTCGACCCTGGACTCAGTATCACAACCAGAGCTGACGGTAGACACTCAACCACTGAGCCACCCAGGCATCCCAATAACTTTGTGTTTTGGTGTCATTTCCACTTTGTGTTTTGGTGACATTTACAGAAATGTAAGCAAGCAAACAAACAAACAAAAATACTTACAGAAATGTTGCAAGACTAGTAGAAGGATTCCCACATGACCTTTACCCAGATTCACCAATTGTCCTCATTCTGCCCCATTAGTTTTCTCTCTGCATTCTTTCCTAAACCATTAGAAAGCAAGTTTCCCTTTCACTCCTGCATATTTCAGTGTATGTTTCCCTAGAACAACTACATAACCACAGTGGTTATCAAAATCAAGAAATTTTACATTGCTGCAAGAGTGTCATCTACTTGGCAATTCATATTTAAGTTTTTCCCAATTATCACCATGATGTCCTTTATAGATGTGTTCCCAGGTCTATGATGCATTTCAGGATCACTCGCTGCATTAAATTATCACATCTCTTTAATCTGGAATAGCTCCTCGGCCTTTCTTTGTATTTTTTACTTTGACATTTTTGAAGATTAAAGGCCAGTTATGTGGTATAATGTACCTAAATTTGTGCTTGTCTGGTGTTTTCTCATGATTAGATTCAGCTTCCACATTTTTTCAGCAGAAACCTCAGTGAAGTGATACTGTGTCTTTCTGGTGCATCATATCAGGGGGCACATGATGTTGGTTCTGTGTTGGTGATACTAGCTTTTGTGGTTGTTGTTCTTTTAAACACTATAAAGTTACCATTTTCCCTGTGCAATTAATAAATACTTATAAGAGCCTTTTTTCAGCTTCAGCTTTTTCTTCTTTGCCAAAATATCCATAGCAGCTCTGATATTAATTAGGCCTAAAGTGGGAATTCAGCTGGTTTAGAAGAAAATTCTAGTCTTATTCTCAGTCTATTGCCCTCTTTCTCTTCTTTTTTTTTCCCCCTTCTCACTTTTTTATCAAGGCACATATATTTTTTTTAAGATTTTATTTATTTACTCATGAGACACACAGAGAGAGAGAGAGAGAGGCAGAGACACAGGCAGAGGGAGAAGCAGGCTCCATGCAGGGAGCCTGATGCAGGACTCAATCCGATCCGGGGCCTCCAGGATCACACCCTGGACTGAAGGCGGCGCTAAACCACTGAGCCACCCGGGCTGCCCTATCAAGGCATAATTTACACAAATCTCATATGTATACATGCACCACCCAATGCATTTTTACATACATGTATGTCCATGCAGCCATCACCTGGATCAAGGCACAGAATATTTGTAGCTCCTTAGCTGGTCTCCATCTTTTCATTATAGATGTAAGGAGAAACTGTTAGGAAGTTTTGAGCAAGGCAGTGATCTGCTCTGATGGAAGTTATCAGGGGCCACTCAGGTTGCTATGTCAACAGTGACAGGGCAGGGAGACAGGCTAGGTGACTTACAATAGGTTCACCCAGAAGCACAGCCTGAGTCCAGCAATTTAGTGCAAGGATTTTCTTCAGGAGGGGTCTCAGAAAGGCCAGGACACATGTGGGGACATGGGACTGGGAAGGGAAGGTCGTCAGTGAAAGATGCATTAATTGAGTTACCACTGTGGAAAAGTCAACTGTAATTCTCTGGAGGAGAATTACTGACTCTGGGAGCCAGTCTACACGTACCTTCAGGATGCCTGGGTGGCTCAGGGGTTGTCTTCCTTTGGCTCAGCTCATGGTCCCAGGGTCCTGGAATTGAGTTCTGCATCTGGCTTCCCTTGGGGAGCCTGCTTCTCCCTCTGCCTGTGTCTTTGCCTCTGTCTGTGTCTCTCATGAATAAATAAAATCTTTAAAAACAAAAAAACAACACACACCATCAAGTTCTCTTGCTCTAGGCCTGAAGAGGTCAGGGTATTTACACCGCTATCTTCAGTCCCTGGCAGAGGGTAGGTGCTGGAGCGGCTGGCAGAGGTGTCAATTCTCCAGCCGTCCTGCTGTGTGCAGAACAGGGTCCCACCAGCAGAGAGGGGCAGGAGTGCAGGTGTGGTCTGCACTGGTCTGGCCCAGGAGAGCTAGTGGGCTCTGCAGAGGTTACCACAGAGGGCCAGGCATATGGCCCGTGCTGGGGGACAGCTTGCTCTGCCTCTGGGGGCTGGTGATGGTGAAGCATGTGCTTGCGCTGTGATGGCAGTGGCGGTCCCACCAGGGAATCTTGCAGAAAGGAGGCTGGAGAGGCAAGCCCAGAGTTTCATGGTCGCCATATCATTATTTGTGAGGCCACCACTTGAGAAACCCCCTGGACCCTTGGATGTGTTTTGGAGGGGGGATAGGACTGTCTTTGCAGGAGCCTTGTGCCTCTGAAGTCGCTGACAGGGAGGAGAACAAGAGAAATGTGTTCCCTTATGATCCACATGCTCCATTTCTTCTCTAACCCAGGCCCGGAAAAAAACACAGTTGCATTGTGATTGTTTCTCTCTGTGACCGGCCTGGAGCTCATGCTTAGATCGCACATTTCCTGTCCAGTTTGGATTTCTGAATGCTGACTCCAGTTTACCTCCACAACCTCCGACCTTAGCTTGGTCCTCTGGACTCAAAACACCATCTCTCTCCCTGTACACACCTCTTTCTCTGTCATCTGACCCGGTCATGACCTCCTGCCAGCACATTGCCTTATCTTGCCAGCCTGGCATAACTCCCAGAAAGGCTGCCCTTGGCTTGTCCTATTTCATTTTTCTCCCTAATTTGACACTGACATTGACAGATAAAGACAAGAGAAAAGCCAAACCCCAGGGTGTAACCAGTATCATTCAAGCTCTACCAAATTAATTCTCAGGATCCAGGATCATGCCAGCCTGGAATCTAAATCTCCAGTGCTTGGTCTGAAAATGGAGAGTAACTTTGGAATCATCATGTAGAGGAGCTCTTTGCCCAACCAGAAATCCCAATACTGAGATCTGGGGCTCCTGAGTCCAGGTTCTGGGGAGAAGAGAAAAAGCTTGACATCAGGGAAGAACAAGGAAAGATAGAAAATGTGAAGCTGCACAAAGATGAGATGTCTATATTTCACAGTTGCACCCAAGCATGGCCCATGGTCTGTGGGAGATCTTTCTTAATCTGAGAGGAAAGAACACCCAGGAATGTCTTCCTGTGTATTCACTATCCCACAGCTGCCATATGGAATTGTCTTCTGCCCAAATAAAAGCAGTCACAGTTAAGAATTCTTTGGCCCTTGATTTTATTTATTTTCATTTATTCTTTTTCAAGATTTTACTTATTTAACAGAGAGAGAGAGCACAGCAGCGGAGCATCAGAGGAAGAGAGAGAAATAGACTCCCTGCTGAGCAGGGAGCCCAACTTGGGGCTGGATCCCAGGACCCTGAGATCATGACCTGAGCCAAAGGCAGATGTTCAACTGACTGAGCCACCCAAGTGCCCCACCACCTTGGCCCTAGATTTTATTTTATTATTTTTATTTTATTTATTTATTTATTTATTTTTAAATTTTATTTACTTATGATAGTCATACAGAGAGAGAGGCAGAGACATAGGCAGAGGGAGAAGCAGGCTCCATGCACCGGGATCCCGATGTGGGGTTTGATCCTGGGTCTCAAGGATCGCGCCCTGGGCCAAAGGCAGGCGCCAAACCGCTGTGCCACCCAGGGATCCCTGGCCCTAGATTTTAAACATCTTTATCATGGCACTCAATCTGACTGAAGAGTAATACAAATTAATATTAATATAAATTAGTTTATAAATTCCCAGACATCCTTAAAACACAAAGTAACATCTACTATGAGAGAGGATTTCAGCAAATTGGTAGGGGAGCTGCTTGAAGGCCCTTAATTGCCATAGTGGAAGTAGAATTGGGGGGCCCCTGAAAGAACTTGTGGACACAAGGCAGCATTCCTGAAGTTCTGGAATCCTGAAACCCTAGACTTGACCAAAATTTGGCACCTTGACACCTACTGGCTGTGGAGGCCGAGAAAAATCAAGGCCATCCCACCTAACGTTTAGCATTAGCACAAGTACAGCCATCTTAGGGCCCTGTGAATAAGAGCTGAACTTTATGGGAAAAACTGCAGAATGTCCTCAATGTCCTCGGCAGGGAATCCCCTATCAGAAAGACAACAGAGCCCATCCCCGTGGTAGAAAGTCCCATATTAGAATGAGAACAGAGCTCAATGCCCCTGAAAGCCTCATATCAGAATGTAAACAGAACTTGAGAAATTCCTCACCCCTTCTGAAAATCCCCTAGACTAGCCTATAAAAAACCCAGCCGTAACCCACTTCGAGGTCCAAGTCCCTGCATCACTGGGTCGGGTATACTTGGACCCAAGCTCGAGCTTGCAAATAAACCCTCGTGCACTTGCATCTGCGTCGGCTCCTTGGTGGTTTCTCGGATTCGCTATCTTGGGCACAATACTGGCCGCCTGCCCCTGTCAGTGGTGACTGGCCTTGGGAGAAGTACCCATAATTTCGAGCCTTCTTTTATTGCCATCACTTTTTTTGAAACAAGCCTTTATCTAAATGCAAATGTGATTCCAACTTTTTGATTAGGATATTATATAGTCATCCATTCCAAAAAAACTACAATTAACCAGTGATTTTATTTCTGACTTGACATTTCTTTGTTTGGAAAGTTCATTTGTTATGTGATGCTCCTGACGGGAGTGGGCAGAAGGAGCCATTCGTTGTGTGTGGGGGGACTGCTGCCAAGTTTTCTTAGATGGAAAGGTGTTGACTTTTTGTCATCGTGGGTAGGGGGTGATAGCGAAGCAGGGAGGATGGCAGCAGGGTATGATACTCTACCTTAAAATATTTTTCTAAAACATATTGGCAGCTAAATCTGGCCATGTTTGTGGGATTAGGTGGAGCTTTACTTATATGACAAGACAAGGGACACTTTATCTTGGGATTTTGAGTGTAGTTGGATTATATATCCTGGGGAGACAGCTCAAGGGCAGCCTGATTCAAAGGGATGGTTATCTGCATCCAGGCTTACCACATTCTAGCCGTGTGGCCTTGGGCAGCTTACCTAGCCTCTCTGAACCTCCAGTTTCTCATTTAAAGAACATTACTTAATTCCTAGGGTTGCCTGGCGATGAAATTAAGAGTTAATATTTGTATTGTTTAGAACAGAGCCTGGTGTATAGGACATTGTGTGAATGACGTTATCCTTTCCTGCCTGTAATAGTAGGAAAAGTACCTACTAAATGTTAGGCACTGTGCTATGTAATTTCTATGTATTTCTTATTTAATCCTCAAGGATATAAAGTTGTATTATGATCCCTATGATGGTTTTTATGTATTAACTTGGTTAGGCTCCAGTATCTAGTTATTTACCCAAACACTAATCCAGGTGTTGCTGTGAGAGCATTTTGTTGATGTAGTTAATGGCTACAATCAGTTAAATTAAGGAGATTACTCTCAATAATATGGGTGGGCCTCATCCAATCTGTCAAAGGCTGAAGAGCAAAACCTGAGGTTTTCCAGAGAAGAAATGCTGCCTCAAGATCCAACATTAAGTCCTGCCTAAGTTTCCAGCCTTACCAGCCAGCACAATCATGTGCGCGTGTGTGTGTATAGACATGTAAGGAAACTGATGATCAGGGAAATTAAGTAATTGCATAAGGTCATATCACCAGGAAGTAGCAGCTGAGACCTGAACCCAGGTCCCTCTCACCACACGCTGACTTCCGTGAAGGATGCTTTCGCTCCAGTCATAACACTTCAATTGCAGGTGAGAAGACCTGTGATTTCAGACTGTCGGCAGAGCATGGAACAAACACTCCCTCACCCTCAAACTCTGACGAAAGAACTGATAGAAGTACAGTTCCTCTGACCATCTGCTCTGCTCTCTATTCTGGCATCAGGAGGAAAGCTTGGGGTGGGGAACAGGGAGAGAGGAAAGGGAAGAAGGGTTTTGTCAATGGGCTTTTGGTGGCAACAGAAACTGATTTTCATCAAGTTACCCAGAAAGGAAAGGACTAGAAGAATATCGTTGAGGCAGGCAGCTGAGAGGAAAAAGTGCCCTGTAGATGGATCATGAGAGCCCTAGCATTAGTCTCCCCACAGGGACAGCCTGGTGAGCCCTCTGTGGCTGCAGAGACTAACCTGGAATCAGCTCTTTCTTTCTTTTTTTTTTTTTTTAAGATTTTTAATTTATTTACGACAGACACAGAGAGAGAGAGAGAGAGAGAGAGAGAGAGAGGGGGGCAGAGACACAGGCAGAGGGAGAAGCAGGCTCCTTTAGGGAGGCCGATGTGGGACTCGATCCTGGGTCTCCTGGATCACTCCCTGGTGCCGAAAGCAGCGCTAAACCGCTGGGCCACCAGGGCTGCCCGAACCAGCTCTTTCTTTGGGCAAAGTGCTCAAGAGAACATCTGTCCAGCTGAGCAGCTTAGGTCACGTGCTTGCCTCAGTCTGTACCTGGACAGAGAGAGGCACTGCACTTATTCAGGGAGGGGTGCTAGGAATTACCACCTACAGAAAACAAGGGGAACTTTATTCCCCCCCCAAAAATTGGGGTACTATTAAGAAGGGAAATGCATGTGTGACAGCCAAAATGATAAATGACCATTACAGCAGCAAAAGAGTCTGCATTTGTATCCCTTTTTGCAAAATATTTCAGGACAGGGTCATCACCAGTCTCCAGAAATGGCTCTTGGGCTTGTAGGGGTGATAAAGAGCACATTTCTCAGTTTTAGCTTAGGATTTTGGGGTTTAGGAAAGGGTTCTCGGTATATAAGTTTTCTTTCTTTTTTTTTTTAAGATTTTGTTTATTTATTTATTTAAGAGAGAGAAAGAGCAGGGGGAGGAGCAGAGGGAGAGGGACAAGCAGACTCTGCACTGAGCACCGAGCCCCAATGCAGGGCTCCATCTCAGGACCCTGAGATCATGACCTGAGCCAAAACCAAGAGTCAGATGCTTAACCGACTAAGCCACCCAGGCGGCTCTGAATAAGTTTTCATATTAAACATAAATAGCAATCCTGATAACAGCAGCTAATCTCTATCAAACACTTAGGGTGTACTGGACACTGTTCTAAGGGTACTGCTTGGTGTACCTCCCGTCTTCACAACTCCATGAGGCTTTATGAGGTAGGTACAATTATTATCACTACTTTACATGAGAGAAAACCGAGGGACACAGCGGTTAACTAACTTGCCTACACGCCTAATGAATAGCAAGCATTTACACAATAATGTTCTTTTACAATTCTAATTCTGGAATATTAAATAGGATGGGAGACTATCACACAATCACAAGCAGTGAAGGTCCTCAAGGCAAGCCCTCCTCTTAGCTGGAGAGCCAACAGGCCTGATGCTTGCTTGATAAAGATTCTGCCTTGATGCCTGATCTGAGATGTTCGATTCCATTTTCTTAATGGCTGTCAATCAGTTCCCCACTGTTTCCCGGGAGGCTGGACCCAGCAGGGGTGTCGTCAGCACTTTGGAGTAGCATTAAGAACAAAGCCTGAGGGGGCTGGTTGTCTCCCCACCCCCACCCCCACCCCCACCCCCGCCTAGTGGCCCATCCCTCAACACAGTCAAGAATGAGCTCAGAGGTCTCAGATGTCGCTCAGTGCCAAAGGAATTGCTTCCCAAACCACCGGGATTTCCAGAGGCATCCAGTATTACTAGAACAAACAGAAATGAGATACGAGTTCAAATGACACCTGCCATCCCCTTGGGTTCCAGGGACTTCATTCACTCTCAGGACAGCAATGTCCAATAGAAAGATATTGTAAGCTACACACATCATTTAGAATCCTCTATTTTTAAGAAGGTGAAATTAATTTAAAAAATATATTTTATTTGACATAATAATCCCAAATAGTGTCATTTCAACACGTAAATATATACAAATTTATTATCGAGGTATTTTACATTCTTTTTTTCACATGAAGTCCTTTGAATCCAGTGTGTGTTTTGCATTTGAGCACACAACTCAGTTCCGACTGACCTCATTTTGAGTGTTCAGAAGCTCTGTGTGGTTAGTGGTCACTGTATAGGATAATGCAGCTATAGATCATAACTCCACAACTTCATTTCTCCAATACGAGCACCTGTGAGGTGCTGACCTTAGCTGAGACCTCATGGAATTTACATTCTAGAGAGGACAAGTAAACATGCAAAAATACACAAGGTAATTGTACGTTGTGATGAACAATTACCTCAGAGTGACTTGGAGGACACATGAGCATGAACATGGTGGGCAGTGGGGGTGAACAGCCTTCTCTCAGGAGGGGACATCTGAACTGGAGCCTAATGGACAGAGGGAGCAGCAGTGTGAGGAGGGGGGCAGAACTTTCTAGGCAGAGGTAGTGCAAAGGCCCTGAGGCTGAAAAACCCTGGGCATACAGGATATGGAAAAGATGGCTGTGTGTTTGGGCCTAAATGGCAGAAGAGCTGAGTAGGCAGGCAGGGGCCAGACTACCTACTCAGGATTTTGGATTTTTCCTAAACATGAAGAGAAACCACTGATCTTTTTAAACAGGATCTGATCTCAGTTTTTAATAGGTGGCTCTGGGGGCACCTGGGTGGCTCAGCAGTTGAGTGTCTACCTTTCATTTCATTTTACTCAGGTTGTGATGCCAGGGTCCCAGGATCGAGTCCCCACGGGGAGCCTGCTTCTCCCTCTGCCTCTGTCTCTGCCTTTCTCTCTGTGTCTCTCATGAATAAATAAATAAAATCCTAAAAATAAAATAAAAATTGGCTCTGGCTGGTAACAATAAATTGGGCCAATAGAGACCCCTCACTCCTCCTTCCCCCTACAAACACACAGAAATGCCTTCATTTAAAAAAAAAAACAAAGTCAAACAAAGCTTAACTGAACTATGTAGCTGAGTTTGATAGAAAGAAAACTAAATAATCATGGGTCAGAGAATTAAAGGGGGGGGGGGGGGGTTAAACACACAGTAGGCAGAGCCCGAGTAGATTCTGGCTGGTTGGAGGTGAGATGGAGTTGGAGGAAACCCTAATGGATATGAGTGAGAGTTTTTCTGCTAGTGCTAGGACAAGGGACAAGGCTTGGACCTACTTGTAAAGGAGACTTAAAACTGAAACCCTCAAAGTGGTCCCCTATGCCCTCATGCAAGAGCCTAAAATGCCTTCCCTCAGCAACCAGGCAGGAAACAAGAAACCTTGTCTTTGTCTTGCAGAAAAAAAGAATCTGTAAAACATTAGAATCTCAATCCTGTGCCATGTGGAGGAGTGGAGTAAAATAGTTCTGCCCAGTGGTGTGGGAATTGGCAGATCTGATCCCAGCCCTAAGGATTGGAGGTAGGCAGGAAGAGGGGGAGACCAATTAGGCTCCTGCAGGATTTTGGGTGCTTGTTGAACTTTAATGTGCAAATGAATCACCAGGGGATCTTATTAAAATGCAGATTCCAATTCCCTCGGTTTAAGTCAGGGTCTGAGACTCTACATTTCTTTTTTTTCTTTCTTTTTTTAAAAAAAAACTTTTTTTTTAAAAAGATTTTATTTATTTATTCTTGAGAGACACAGAGAGAGAGAGAGAGAGAGAGAGAGAGCCAGAGACACAGGCAGAGGGAGGAGCAGGCTCCATGCAGGGAGCCGGATGTGGGACTTGATCCTGAGTCTCCAGGATCACGCCCTGGACTGAAGGTGGCGCTAAACCGCTGAGCCACCCGGGCTGCCCTTTTTTTAAAAAAGATTTTATTCACCCATTAGAGAGAGAGAGAGAGAGTACAAGCAGGAAGAGTGATAGGCAGAGGGAGAGGGAGAGGCAGGCTCCGCACTGAGCAGAGAACCTGATGCAGGGCTGGATCCCAGGACCCTGGAATCGTGACCCGAGCTGAAGGCAAATGCTTAACCCACTGAGCCACCCAGGCACCCCTCTTTTCTTTTCTTTTTTGAAGACTTTTTTTATTTATTCACTTGACAGACAGAGAGAGAGTAAGCATAAACGGGTAGCAGCAGGCAGAGGGAAAGGGAGAAGCAGACTTCCTGCTGAGTCGGGAGTCCAATGTGGGCCTCCATCCCAGGACCTGGAGATCATGACCTGAGCTGAAGGCAGATGCTTAACTGACTGAGCCTTCCAGGTATCCTGAGACTCTGTATTTCTAACAAGCTGTGGAATGATGCCCATGCTGCCAGTCTGCAGATCATTCTTTGAGTATCAAGGCTCCAAACAACAGACAACAGTGGCTTGAAGCAGGTTGGCAGTAGGATGGAGAGAAGAGAATGAATTCAAGAGATGGGTTGAAGATAGAATGACAGGACTTCCTGAAGGACATACATGCAATGAGGGAAAGGAGAATTAAAGACAAGTTCTGGGTTCCTGGCTTTGGTAACTGGGTGATGGTGGTGGCCATTTATTGACACAGAGAAGTCCAGGGTAGGGATAGGCTTTTTTTCAGGGAGTGGGGGGAGTGATTGGAGACTATGTCGAAGAAGGGATCAAAAACTCAAGGCCAGGCAATTGCAAATACTATGCCTTATCTCCTTTCTGTGCAAAAGAAGTGCCTCCAGGAGGCACGCAGGACATGGAGGATCTGTTTTCCCAGCTTGGGCTGCTGACAACAATCTTTGCTTTGTAGGTCCAATCTGACAACTGTTAAAGGCTTAATAAATAATCAACTTTGTAAATGAGATCCAAGAATGACCAGCAAACTCCCCTCCTCTGCCTCTCACACGTTCAACACACACCTCCCTGGATTAGCACCAGCAATGATCATAACATTTAAACCAGTTGAATTTAGGCTCTATCTATGGGAATCTTCCAAACTCCCCAGCATGTAGTCATTGTGAACAAGCAGAGTCCTCGTTTATTGCAGTTTCTAATAAATAATATAATGTGCAGAGTTAAGGATTGGTTTTGGAAAAATATTTGTTTGCTTATTTTTTAAGTAATCTCTATGTCCAATATGGGGCTTGAACTCATAGACCCCACGATCAAGAGTCACATGCTCTACTGTCTGAGGCAGCCAGGCACCCCAATAAATATTAACTTTAAAAAGGAAAAGAGATTATCTTTGTGCCAGACATTGGCTAGATACTTCTACAAACATTATCTTATTCAATAGCTACAACAATTCTGCTATTCCAATTTTCATGTATGAGGAAGGTGAGGCACAGAGGGATAAGTAATTTGCTCCAGGTCCCACATAGTCAGTTGGGACTTGAACCTGTGTCAGCTTCAGTCCAAAGTCCAAGTTCTTTTTACATGGCTCTGGGCTCCCAACTCCAGGCTCTGTGCCATGTGCTGAGTGGGATGCTCAGAACTTCAGAAAACATCATTCCAACCCTGGAGGAGTTTCATCTAAATGGGGAGAGAAGTCAAGCATGCAAGTATGCTTGACATGTGGCCTTGCACAGAATTTGGTGCAGAGTCACTGGAGATATTCCTTCTGCATCAGGGTGCAGGAGGCTCAGCAGAGTCTTCCACGAAACCATACGGGCGAGATTGGTTAGGACCTGGAGAGAGAAAAGAACCTCCCAGGCAGCCATTCCAGGTAAAGAACCAACATAAGCCAGGCAAGGAGGCAGCCTCTTGCTAAGCAGGCTTTCCTCCACTCTTTCCACCACTAAACCCCAACCCAGTTTTTCCAGGCCCAGCTTGAAGAAATGTGTGGCTCTTTTTGGCTGAAATAGGTGTCCACTTCCCACTTCCTTGTGACATCTTGTGATTCTTTCTTTTTTTTTTTTTTAAGGCTTTATATATTTATTCATGAGAGACACAGAGAGAGAGAGGTAGAGACATAGACAGAGGGAGAAGCAGGCACCATGCGAGGAGCCCGAAGTGGGACTGGATCCCAGGACTCCAGGATCATGCCCTGAGTCGAAGGCAGACGCTCAACCACTGAGCCACCCAGGCGTCTATTGCTGCTATTGCCACATTTAATGATTGTTTTGTGTGTTCCCTTCTTGAGGTGGGGGACTTCACTTCATCCATGTGTGAATCCCCGGAGAAAAAACAGGGCCCAGGGGATCCCGGGGTGGCTCAGCGTTTTGGCACCTGCCTTTGGCCCAGGGTGTGATCCTGGAGTCAGTCCCAGGATGGAGTCCCGCATCGGGCTCCCTGCATGGAGCCTGCTTCTCCCTCTGCCTGTGTCTCTGCCTCTCTCTCTGTGTCTATCATGAATAAACAAAGAAGTCTTAAAAAAAAAAAAAAAAAGAAAACAAAACAAACAAACAAAAAAAAAAAACCAGGGCCTGGCACATAATGAGTACTTGATAAAAAATATTTTTGGACTAACTGAATATTTTTCATGTTGGTTTCCTCTCCTTGGCATCTCTTTGTTATTTGGTTTGTATCATTCTGTTTTGGTTTGGATACACCTAAAGTGGCAAAAGTTAATATATCAGTGATTTCAATAACATAGTGTATTGTTTCCATGAAAGAATAACACTGGAAGTGACCCAAACTGCTGTGGTGCCTTCAGAGTACTGGCTGTGTAGGATCCTAATAGCTCGTAGCTCTATTGCCCTGAGTATGTGACTTTAATTTGCATGGTTGCAGGTGGCTCACGGCCACATCTGCATTCTAGACAGCAGGAAGGGGTGAAGAGGCAAGGGAAGGCAGGCTGCTTTCTTTTTAAACATGTAACCTGAAAATAGAACACATCACATCCATTTAGGTCCCATTCTCAGGACCTAGTTGTGGGGCCAGATCCAGCTATAAGGTTGTCTGGGAAAGGTAGGGTTTTTTTTTGTTTTGTTTTGTTTTGTTTTGTTTTCCTTCAAGATTTATTTATTAGAGACACACAGAGAGGCAGAGACACAGGCAGAGAGAGAAGCAGGCTCCATGCAGGGAGCCCGACGTGGGACTTGATCCTGAGTCTCCAGGATCACGCTCTGGGCTGATGGTGGCGCTAAACCGCTGAGCCACCCAGTTCCGCTGAGCCACCCGGGCTGCCTGGAATCTGAGGCACCATTTAAGACTACCAGAGAAGGAGAGATCAGATATGGGGCATGGGGAGGACAGAGATAGGTAGCAGTGTCTGCCACATTCTTTTCCTCTACTGCCCTATTGTACGTTCCATATGATATGCTCAACCTATTTTTTTCTTTCCAAGGTACATTTACTATTGAATTACTTGCAATTGTCCAATCATGTGTGGTCATCTTATCTGTCCTCTGAGAGCATAAGCTCTTTCGTCTGTATCTTGCACAGCCTTGATCTTAAACATGCCTTGTACCTCCATGCCCAATCAATAGTGCTGAATGAATACATGGGTGAAAAAGAGAAGAGCTTTTTCATTATGCCATTACCCACTCTCTATGGAGTGGGATTTATCAATTGCATCAAGCCAAGGGCACGAATAAATCAACATTGTCCACAGTGAGGACTCACAAAATGTTGGAACTGTGAGAGCCATAAACCTCTTGCTTGCCCTCTCTGGTGATGCACCTAAGCCAGGGGAAAGCTGGATCTGAGACTAGGTGGCTTTACTCCCAGGATGCATGTCACAATGTCAACCATACCACCACAATCTTCTCCCCCTTTCCTCTGGCTCTCCTTTATAAGGAGGACTCACTCTTCCCTTCATTATTTAGAAGCACTTCTTTTGAGTTAGAATGCAAATATTTGGAGGGAAAGGGAACCTAGTCATGGAAATCAGCATTTTCTAAAGAGTCCTGAAACTGTCCTGCCTGTACATTCTGGTTGTCTGGTTTAGGTGTCGAAGTGGAAATTGCTCATTCGCCTTATGAAACTGGGTTACATTTTGATGATGCCAGGGCCAGCTGGCCCCCGTGAGGTCTGTTACCATGGCAAACTGTAAGGTCACCTTGTGATTACCCACTTGACCTGAGCTTGTTATGTCTAGACACTCACACTGAGGGCAACATCACCCAGGAAATCAGAAACGCATAGATCCGTCCTGATTTCTGGTTTGTCACATTTTCTCCAGCCTCCTGGACCAGGACAGGGTTTCCAGCTCTTTTATATTCATATCTGGCATTTCCTTGCTCTGGCTCTCCTGGGGCAGGGTTGCTTTCAGAGGACACTGCCCTTCCCTCCTCCAATCCAGGAAGGGCCCTGGCCTCTATGACAGCAAATCCATTGCACCACTTAGGTTTAATTAGAGCACAATGACGGATGATTAGTTTACACATCAAAGCACTGAAACAACTCAACAAATTGGCTCCATCCCAAAGCCCAGCACAGGAGCTGGCCTTGAACACAGAGGCTCTGCCTGCGGGGGCTGGGGAGCTGGTGATGAAAGCTCAGGAGCCCCATGCAGAGATGCACAGAAGGAGTTCTATTTCTCAAGTGAAGAAATGGATCCCAGCTGTTTCCAACCCTAATTGTGCTGTGTGCCCCTCTCACCTTGGCTTTCCACCTCCAAGCCCTCTCTTGGCTGCCATCATGGCTCTTGGGTAGTCAGCTCAGTTACCTGGGGGCTGACTATCAATCCATGAGTTACCCAAGCCGTTGGCTAATTCTCTTTTCTACCCTCTTACCTTCCAGGTGGGATTTTGACTGTTCATTTGGACACCTACCAAGAAATGAGAGAGAAAGCAAATAAGTTAATCTTCAAACCAGGACACTTGGCTACCAGCTGGTGATTTTTTGTTTGAGGTTTGATGGAGGAAAGAGATGGAAATTGTAAATTGCAATGAGGTAAATGAATTCTCTCTGGGTCTCCTTCATGCACACTCTCCCCATTCCTTTGGATGACCAAGAGCCAGGTGAACATGAGAGCACTTGACATGAAACTGTCTTTGCCTGTATTTTTTTAAAATTTTATTTATTTATGATAGTCACACAGAGAGAGAGAGAGAGGCAGAGACACAGGCAGAGGGAGAAGCAGGCTCCATGCAAGGAGCCCGATGTGGGACTCGATCCCTGGTCTCCAGGATCGCACCCTGGGCCAAAGGCAGGCTTTAAACCGCTGCGCCACCCAGGGATCCCCCTGTCTTTGCCTGTATTACATATCTCAGATCCCTTCCCATGCTGGTGTCCTGGAGAAGCTGATGACAAAGTTTAGTTCTTCTGGCTCAAGAGCCCAGTCTATTCATACTAACAACTGCTCAATTCAGTGAAAAACAAAAACAGACAGAAACCCCTGAAAGTCCACCTGATAGTTGAACCAGATTGACCCTCTTGGTCCACACACGCAAGCTCATCAAAAACAGTTGGCATATCCTGTCAAGGTCGTGCCATTAAGTCAATGGTAGAGTGGAGACTTGAATCTAGGTCTTCCTTCCCTCGAAGGAAGTCCTTCTCCCTCAGGGCCATGTGGTCTTTCTAATTGTTGGAAGAGAATGGGGCTGTGACTACATAAAAATCTCATGAAACACAAAGGCTCAGGCAGTCCTCTCCCCTGAACAATTGATGGAGACACAGTGCATGGTAGGATTCTTGTTTTCTCGCTGTGGGCCTTGGGGGTGAGCAGACATCAGCCTCACCGCTGTAATGTGGGCAGACAGATGAATGCTAGCTGCCTGTAGCACAGGACAGTGGGCGGGAGCTGGACTGGGTTCGGAATGCTGTAAGCAGAGCACTTCAGAAGGAGGATGACTCTGCATTATTAGCATAAACCAGGAACCTATTGATCTGGCTGATTAGAGAACCTTCCAAGGCACTGGGGTAATTAGCACAATTTACAGAGTAGCGGTTATCAGCTTCATTGCTTAATTAACAATGTAAATATCTTCCTAAATGACATTTTATAATCATGATCAGATCCTCTAGCATTTGCCCTGTTTGCTGCTAATTCCTCCCCAGATGTACAGATAGCTGCCTTTTTTCCATGCCTAACATAACTTTCCTGAATCACATACGGTAAAGCAATTGTACGCGGCCCACATCTCTTTTGTATCTTACTAGGGGTCTGTTCTGCCTTCCACTTTCCAGTACAAAACATACAGTCTGCCAATTGAATTGCCAATTAAAAGTACTTAATTAGACGTGAAAGGGGAGCTCTGTCATGTTCTGGATTCTGAACTATTTTTTATTTATGTGCTTAGCAGGATAAGTCATCTTAAATTAGCATCACATTTTTCCCTCTGAAGAGCATGTGAGAAATGAGGCTATTAGGAGGAGAGGTTTAACACAATATTTGTGTACACTAGTCATGGGTGCAGAGAATCAGCCCAAACGCATATGTTGCTTTGGCAAGCAGGGCTACTCTTCATATTTATTTTATTGCCTTATCATTTCTTGTTGAATTAATGTTTGCAATAGAATATTTGGCCTGCCTAATCAAGCATATGTGTGGGGAACTTGGTTGTTTTATTTTTTTTTCTTTTGCTTTAGATTCATCTATTCTTTTGGGCATCCAGGCCATACTAAAAGATTATTGTTCCATGTCTAAGTTCCAAATGGCATATACACAAATTTAAATCTTTATGGAGCCCTGGGGGTGGAAAGTTCAGAGGCTCGTAACCTTCACTGGAAGGATGCCCCGAAAGCTTTCCATTGCCGGACGCCTGATGATTTCAGTTGGTGGATTATTATTCACTTCTGATCTTTTCGCTCCCACTAACTGCATGGTGGCCAATGCAGTTACACATCTACAAAGTATGTGGAAAGGACATTTAATCCAAACCAGTATGTATTACGTTGGTAAAATGGTAAGGCAAAATGAATTTTGGAGGAATTTGCTGTGGGTTTTAATTAACCATCTTGCCCCTGTTCCCTATTATCATTGATTTGTGTGATAAGTGCCAATTATATGTGTCATAGTATACTTCTTTTTGCTGAAGACAAGAGATCTTATGTGTGATGCAAATAAGGGTTCTCAGAATGCTAATTTCATAATGAGCCAATGCATTCTTCAAGGAGTTTATAGTCTAGACGGGGAATAAAACATGTGCATAAATAATTATAATGCAAAGTAGGAAACTGGTATGTCGTGAGACAGTACAGAAAGAATTATGGCCAAAAGAAGATGGAGAAATAAATGATAGCGGAGAGATTCAAGAAGGCCTGCTTGAAGGTTGGGGAAAATTGGCATAAAAGCAAACTGAGAGTACTAGGTGTGGTTTCCAGACAAGAGGAACAGCGGGAAGAAAACACAGAGGTGGGATAGCATGAAATTTAAATGAAGAACAAGATGCTTGCTACAGCCATTATAGGAAAAATATGAAAGAAAGCCCCACAGATAATGCTGTGAATATAGGACAGGCCTCCACTCCACAGAACCTAGAATCCACACTACTTTCTGTAGACATGACTGACAAACTTTTTTTGGTAAAGGGCCAGAGAGTAAATATTTTAGACTTTGGGGGACATGCGGTCTCTGTCCCAGCTAACTCAACTTTGCCATTGTGGCACAAAAACAGCCATAGACAACACGTAAACAAATGGGTGATCCAATAAAACTCTACTTGTGGACACTGAAATAGGAATATCATATAATTTCTATGTGTCACAAAATATATATATATTTTTATTTTACTACTGTACCCTGCTTTTGGGGCAGGGCAGGGATGTGAAGCTATAAATATCTTCTAACCTGTGAGTTTTTCTTTACCGTTGGCCATATCCTCATAAGCAGAGAGCCAAGTGTTGATGAGCCTGGATCCACCTGGGGAGATGGCCATGAAGTCAGAGTGTCAAATGACTCTGATGGTGCACGTGTACAACAGCAATGTGCAATAGCCTCTCTGCCCTAGGCTAAGGCTAAGCTTTAGCATGTAGTTCTTGAGCACCATGAGGGCTGCACGCTCCTAATAGGCTTGATGGTATTTGGTAATAAAAAGTAAATACTTAGGTCAAGAGTTTTGACAATATGTGTGTAGAAAACATTGTACACAGACTGTCCTCTGTTTTTATGAATCCACACTTCGATAAGCTAGACACTAGCAACCCTCAGCTACCTTCCCTGTGCTACATTAGGTCTTTCTGTACATCAGCAGGCTAATAATAACTTCCATCCACCTCCCGCGTGAGGTTATATAGTTTCCAGCAAGTGATTTCTTCCTCCTCCTCAACCTTTGCACCCCCCGCCCCATGCCCCTCACTGCAGCAATCTGCCCTCCAGAATTAGCCTGGAGTTTAGACTGGTGGTCCTGCAAGAGAGCCCAGAGTCCCTGCCAGCCCTTCCTTCCCACTCAGATTCCCTGAGAGCTAATGTAGGGCTCAGGGAGGCAGGTGTGGAAGGAATGTTGAACCAGCTTTTTCCTTTGTGAGCTGGATCAAAGCAGCTATCTATCTCACTTCCAGATACACCTGACATAACAAAAGTGTTTTAGAAACATAAAATAAAATGGTTTTGTTTTGTTTTTTTCTGATTTGGAATTCTGTGCTTATGCTGGAATAAAAGGGATATCTTTTGTCTCCTTCACCTTCTCTTCTCCGCCCTCTCTTCTTTCTCAAAAAAGGTCTTTCATCCCCCCGCCCCCCCAACAATAGCTACATTGAACAATATATGGTAAGGAAAAGGTTACTTGGGTGACTAACTTAATCTTACAATGCTTCAAGAAGAAGGGTGTGGTCAGTGGAACCAAAGGTTGTTGAGAAGCAGAGGAGACTAAGGGCAGAGAAGGAGCCATTGCTTGTGACAATATGGAAGACATCCAAAATTTTGCGAAAAGCAGTTTCCATGACATGAAGGTGGAAGCCAAAGGTACCTCCGGAAGAGTGAATGGGTGAATGAGTGAGGAGGTGGGATTACCTGTGTAGACAACCCTAATGATGGCTTCTTGTCATTTTGATCTCTAAGTGTTGCCTCTCTGGAATGATCTAAAGTAACCATTTGGTGACTGTCATGTAATCATATTTTATTTCTCTGCAAAGGTCTTCCTTATGACCTGATCATATCTTCTTTCTTCCTTTGTTGTTCTCTGCCCCTAGAGCATCACACATATATGATTCTAATGTGGGAAGTCTGCTTGGTACCTTGAAGATGTTCTATGCACATTTGTTGAATGGATGGATACAAATTTGGCTCTAATGAAGAGTGGAGAAATAGCCCAGTGCTTTTCAAATTTTAATATGCCTAGGAACTATATATCTGGAATCTCATTAAAATCCAGATTCTGATTCTGCTGCTCTGGGGTGGAAGATTCTGCCTTTTTAAAAAAGACTTTTTATTTATTTATTTGAGAGAATGTGTGTGTACACACAAGAGAGAGAATGAGCAAGGAGAGGGGCAAAAGGAGAGAGAGAAGCAGACTCTCCCTGAGCAGGGAGACTGATAGGGGCTCGGTCCCAGGACCCTGAGATCATGACATGAGCTGAAGGCAGATTTAACCAACTGAGCCACCCAGGCACCCCAGATTCTGCCTTTCTAACAACCTCCCAATGAGGCCAGGGCTCCTGGTCCATGGATATGTCGCTTAGAATGAGCAGGTGAAGAAAAGGAAATTAATGGAACAGGAGAGAGGGGATAACTGTTGAAGCAAAGATTTTAGGAAGGCAGAGAGGATAGAGTCCAAAGAACCAGCAGAGGGATTGGTATTTCAAAGGCAGAAGGCAAATCCCCAGGAAGAAGAGAGGCTGAGAAGAAGAGGAAGCTCTTGAGTGATGGTGTCATCCACTGAGAGCGAGGGTGGGAGTTCTGAGAGACCTGGGCAGCATCCAGTATGCCTTTGAGTTTAGATCATAAATTGAAAGTAAAACCCATCAACTCTGTGTCATTTTTGCCACCCTCACTGACAGCTTCGAAGTCTTCTTCGGGGGAAATCCAAGATAAGGTATCTACCATTATAAACTGTGATGCAAGCCATGGGGCAAGTACAGGCTACTCTTCTGGGGCAAAAGGATTATTAGTACCAATGGTCAAGTGGGAGTAGGCGCATCAGGGAAGTCGAGAGAGAGAGACCTGTAAGTTGGGATCTAAAAGAGGAGCAGGAAGAAAGAACATGGTGCATTTGAGGGTCAGAAAGGCTGCAGCAGGGGACTGGAACCACGGAGTGAAGCCTAAGAGGTTAGACCCTGCAGGTAAGGAGTTTGGCACATCTATGGAGAGAATACCGAGAAGGCAGAGACAGGCCAGTGTCGAGATGGGATCTGCCCCCAACAAGAAATAGAGAAGGAAAGGAGAAGGGGAGTGGAAGAGAGGGGGTCCGGAGGACTCTGTGGGGACCCAGGGCTTTACACTGATAGAGTCTCAATAAATGTTCGCTAAAGTGGAAGGTAACTATTCACTACATATTTGATTGGCCAGAACACCCTATTTCCTGGCCAACATGAATAATGGTTTTCCTTAATCAACAACGCCCCACTTAACTTTTTTAGGCCTTTCTCTTTGGGACAGCATCGAAATGATAACTGCCTTCTACCTTTTATCATTATCCACTGTTCTGTTTTTCTCTCTTCGTCTCCCACCTTTTCCTCTGCAGCTCTCTGCCTCTCCTCTTCCCAAATAATCCTATTTAATAAAGTGGTTCATATCTTACAGTCTACATTTCTATTAACTGTGGCATTTAACTCTTATCTTTGGCCCTTTAATTCATATTCAGACTCATATTCAGAGATGACACATCCGATCATCAATGTGTTCTCACATGTGGCCACTGTGAATATATTACTGTGAACACAGCAGGAGTTATTGAATGATATATGCCAGTCAGCAAGTTTAGATTTAGGTGCTGCAGGGGGATCCCTGGGTGGCGCAGCGGGTTAGCGCCTGCCTTTGGCCCAGGGCGCGATCCTGGAGACCCGGGATCGAGTCCCGCATCGGGCTTCCTGCATGGAGCCTGCTTCTCACTCTGCCTCTCTCTCTCTCTCTCTCTCTCTCTCTCTCTCTGTGACTATCATAAATAAATAAAAAAAAATTAAAAAAAAAAAAGAGTTTTTAGATTTAGGTGCTGCTGAAAGTAACACAGGACAGAGGTCCAGGAAGGCTAAAACCCAGGCTGTAAATTACTCTCCTAGGGTATGTTGTAAATAGTCACTACTGTTCTCTCGTCTCTCTTGTACTCCTTTTTTTTTTTTTTTTTTTTTTAAGATTCATTTATTTATTTGAGAGACAGTGAGCAGGGGAGGGGCAGAGAGAGAGAGAGACTCCCAAGCAGACTTCCCACTGAGCAAAGAGCCCCATGTTGGGCAGCCTGGGTGGCTCAGTGCCGCCTTCAGCCCAGGGCTGGATCCTGGAGACCCAGGATCAAGTCCCACGTCGGGCTCCCTGCATGGAGCCTGCTTCTCCCTCTGCCTGTGTCTCTCCCTCTCTCTGTGTTTGTCATGAATAAATAAATAAAATCTTTTTTTTTTTAAAAAAAGAGCCCCATGTTGGCTTGATGTGGGGCTCAATCTCTTGACCCCAAGATCATGACCTGAGCCAAAATCAAGAGTCAGACACTCCACGTATTGAGCCACCCAGGTGCCCCTCTTGTATTCCTTTTTACAAAAATCTTGAAATCCTTGCTCATCCTCTTCTTCAACACAGCAATTAAAGAAAAAAAAGACACTAGGTATCTGCAATTTCACCTAACCTTTTATACCCAATATTTTTGTTATCTTAAAAACAAATCTTCAGTAGTTGGTGAGGGTTATGTTTTGTAATAGCCTGGGGTGGAGAAGATCTATCTGTTCATTGGGTTTCCCATTTTCGCCCTGGTGTCCCCTTTTGGCACATTCACCGGTCACCATGCCCCTCACCCTGTGCTCTGGCAGGATTTGAGACATGCAAATAGCAAACTGGTAAGTAGCAACTTTGCATATTTTGAATAGAAGGGAACAACACGGCACCACTCATTCTGTTCACAGGGAAATCTGAGATAATGGGAGTGAAAGCAAGGGCAGATCTAGGGTCCTAAGTGTTTTCTTCAAAGTGTTTATTATGCTTATTAAATCTATTGTACAGTGATGAATTAATTTGAATTATTTACATGGTCAACCTTTGAGACAATAACCCGATTTAACCAGAGGACGCAAATGTTATCATTTCTCTTTGAAATCTAAAAACAGGTTTAAACTGGAAGAAGCATCAGGACTTGTGTCTTTTTCTACAAATATTGGTTACAAACCAGCAGTTGTTAGGGTTAAATGACATAATGTCAGAAATCAAGAGAATGTGGAGATGTATTTCTCAGGAGAGTCGATGAACTCCCCTGTGAGAACATGTCCCCTGGACAGTCAACTCTCGAGTGACAAATTTCTCAAGTAAGTCTTTCAATTCCATTTATCTGTAAAATATCGTGCACTGTCCGACATGAGGGTGTTCATCTACTAAAATTTCAATGTAAAGAAAATTGACATAATAAGAATGTTTGGATTTTCATTAGATTATGGGCCTGGTGCCGTTCTTTTAGTGAGTTTGGCCTGGTAAGAAAGAATGCTTTAGTTTTACTACTGAAGCTGTCAAGAATCTAAGGTTGCTGTCAAGTTCAAAGTATTATAATCCAATTATTTTTGAAAAACTAGGTTTTCCATTATTTTTGGAAAAGTTGAAAATTTTTGTCCAAACCTAGTCAACTCTGGATTAACTTTTGCTTGTTGTTTGGATGTTTATAAGGAATTTTTGTGAACTGTAAAATCGTGTATGTTTGTAGACAGAAGAGGCACAAGTAATTCTGAAGGTAGTGTCTTTCTGAGGTAAAGTGAACAGCTTGCATCTTAAATATTTTATGAGATCTAGGTATTAGAACAATGTTTCTGATGCAGGAACACAGTGATCTAGGAACAAAAAGGGAAATGGGGCCAAAGAACAGACTGAAATTTCTTCAAAATATCAAGTGATCCCAAGGCTGAAAACAGGAATAGATGGTGATACTGCAGATTATTCCTAATAAGGGATTTAAAAGCTTAATGATGTATTGATTGGATCTTCACTAATGATGTGCCCCTGACTCTGTGTGTGTAACTAAGAGGGCTGATTTATGAGGGTACAATCGTATCTTTCAGACATATTTGGTCCAAGTCTACATATTGAAAATAAAGAGAAGGTTGAGGCAATTATCAGGATATTTCAGGAGGAACGCCCCTATGATTTGTATGTTAGGTGAAGGCTAGTATATGAGGTGAAGCGAAAAAACAAAAACAAGGGAGAAAAAGCTATAAAGGGAGTTAGCAAAAAAACAAGAGTGAAAAGCTGAAACTAAAAAAACAAAACAAAAAAAAATCCCTCACTTCTGTTAAGAAACATCCCCTGCCTTTTCCTAGTCGAATAGGAGAAAAATAAGTTCTCAGGTGCCACCAGGGAGCAATATTTTCCTTTCAAAAAAAGAAGAAGAAAGAAAGAGAGAGAGAGAGAAAAAGGAATGTCCTGTTAAATCAGCTACCCATAGAGTCAGTCTGTGTAAGGAAATCAGCCTTTTCATTACAAATGGGTTTAAAAAGCCCTAGAGAAGTGAGACGTGAACAGAAGCAATATTATCCACTAAGAACCCAACTCTCTTTCAGACAGCAGAGGATCAGCGGCATCATTGAACAGGGGGTTTGTCTTGAGATAAAGACTCATCTTTATTTCTTTGAGGATATAAAACTTGTATTTAAATCAATTCAGAGAAGCACTTTAGCTTTAAACATTAGAGAGCGGGGAGAGCCTATTTAATAAAACAGCATTATTTCATTTTCAAAGAATGATACTGGCAGTAGCTCTGGGTTTAAATTCTGTATTCTTTTCCTCAATTATAATTATAGACGGGTCTGAAAAGAAGCATGCCTATTACTGTCATATTTATTCTTTTGACAGGTGTTATGGGACTGTAAGTTGATGAAATGACTCAAAACGCAGATTCCTTTACAAATACAATTCCTGTCATCAACCCAAGTGCTTTACGGAAAGTCCTCCAGCAAGCCTTTTCAGGAATCTTGAGCCCCCCTAATGTTCTAGCGGCGGCCCAACAATCGGGTACATGGGGAGAGCCTGCCTTCCGAGCTTACATGCGAGGTAGCAGGAGTCGGAAGGAAGAGCGAGTGTGCAAGGCAGAGAAGGCTGTCCGTGGGACAGGTTTCTTTTTCATCTGGGTGGGGTCGGGTCAGGCAAGGGGCACCCGGCGGGTCGGGCCTCTAGGGTTTCCTGATAAACAGCCCCCAGTGCCCCGTGCGGCCGGCAGGGGGCGCTCGGCGAGCAGTCGCCGGGCGGGGGCGGGGCGGGGGCGGGGCCGGGCCGGGGCGCAGGCGCACTCGTGTCTGCCGCGGCCGCCGCATTCGGGGTTGTGGCTCCCCAGTGGAGGCGGGTGAGCCGCGTGGCGCCGGCGGAGGGCGGGAGGGGAGGCGCGGAGGGGCGGGCGCGCGGGGGCCGGAGCCGCGCGGGCGGCGGGGCGGCGGGGCGGCGGGGCGGGCTGGGGCGTGGGGCCTCCGGCTGGGCCCCGCTGTTGGCGCTCGTGGCCCGGCCGGCCGGGTGCCCTGGCGCGCGGCTCCGGGACGCCTCTGGGGAGCGGAGCAGGCCCCGGGCCGCGGGCCGCGGGGAGCCCAGGGGACTCGTCACCCCTGAGAGATGCCCGCTGCCTGGCGCACCCCCCGCGCTCAGCCTGGGCTGGTGCATTCCTGACAGCGGACGGGGCCCGCCGGGGTCCACCTGCCCGAGCGAGCTTGCCCACGGCAACCTTCACGTTTTGATGGATGCGTCTGCATAACGCTTCAGGACCCGCTGAGTCCGAAACCCCTTAGTCCTCAGGACCATTTCGTTTTTGTTTCTGTTTTTTAACATTTTATTTATTTATTCACACAGAGAGAGAGAGAGAGGCAGAGACACAGGCAGAGGGAGAAGCAGGCTCCACGCAGGGAGCCCGATGCGGGACTCGATCCCGGGTCTCCAGGATCAGGCCCTCGGCTGAAGGCGGGCGCGAAACTGCTGAGCCACCCAGGGATCCCCCGCATTTCGTTTTTTACACAGCTTCCGATCCACTCATTCAAAGTGCACAATCAAATGTCTTCCAGTATATTCAGAGTTGTGCATCCATACTCATAATCGATTTTAGAACATATTGTCCCCAAAAGAAACCTCTCCTTTAGCTGTCACTCTCAATCTCCCATGCCCCGGCCCCCTGGGCAACCCCTCATCTACATGCGGTCTTTATGGATTTTGCCCATTCTGCACATTTCCTGGAAATGCAATCATACAATATATGGTCTTTTGTGAACGGCTTCTTACACTTAGAGTAATGTTTTCAAGGTTTGGCCATTTTGTAGCCTGTGTCAGTACTTCATTGCTTTTTATTACGAAATTATATTCCATTGTATGAATGTACCATGTTTTATTTATCCATCATGAGTTGATGGACCTTAGGACTAATCTTAACTCCTCAGCTCTTACCAAGGTTCTGGACCTGACCCCGCCTTCCTGGCCAGCATCCTGTTTGTTCTGCTCCCCCTCGACTCCCCCTCCCTGGGCTCCTGTGGGCTTGGCAGTCCCTTCCTCCCTTAGGCCTTCCTGCAAACTGCTCTCTGCCTTCACCACCCATTCACTAAATCCTGCTCCTCTTTCAGACCTCAGATTTAATGTCCTTTTCTCAAGAAACCTCTGACCCTTGACTGGGTGAGGGACTCCCTGAGCTAGTCTCTGGTGCCTGAATTCTACTTTGTAGTAATTAGTTATAACCAAATAATCAGTTTTGATTTTCTGTTAATGTATAAATTACATGGGGTCAGGGGCTTCTGTTTGCTTCTGTTACCCCTAGCACCTTGTTGGTCCTTAATGACTATTTTAATACATGTGCACCCATGCCTACCATGTATCAGGCACTGTACTGTACTAGGGACACAGCCATGAACAAAAAAACTCGCAGCTTTATGGAGTTTACATTCCAGTGGGAGAATATAGACAAATCTATGTCGGGTGGTGAAGAGTATCATGAAGAAAGATAGAAGGGACTGCAGAGTGGTCAGAGAAGTCCTCTTAGGTGAGACCTGGATTCCTTTAGGGCAGAGCAATGTGGGGGCCTAGAAGAGTAGTTGGGTAAGGGAGGAGGGGAGGGAGGGAGAGCATGAGAGGATAAATCCAGAGCTTTCAGCTCAAGAGATCAGAGCTGCATGTGTGTAGAAAGAGCATGTTAGGAGGGTACAGACCTAAGTACAGAGCCCAGCTGTGCTCTCACCTAGTTCTGTGTGACCTGGAGCCTCAGTTTTCATCCTCTGTAGGATGGGAGCAATAGGGCAGCCCGTGTGGCTCAGTGGTTTAGCGCTGCCTTCAGCCCAGGGCGTGATCCTGGAGACCTAGGATTGAGTCCCGCATCGGGCTCCCTGCATGGAGCCTGCCTCTCCCTCTGCCTGTGTCTCTGCCTCTCTCTCTCTCTCTCATGAATAAATGAATAAAAAATCTTTTTAAAAAATGGAAGCAATAGGGTTGTAGATTAAATAGCCCCTATGAAGTACACAGCTGAGTGGCTGACATCTGGCAGGTGTATAATGGTTCCCTTCTTTTGCCCCCAAACCAGAGTGGTATGTTGTGGCCTGTGTGTGGAAGGCCATTGGCACAAAGCAGTTTGACTCCACATTGCTGGTTGCTCTGCTCTGAGACCAGCATGTTTGCCTTTTGTCTGATTTTTCCAGGTTGCTTTGCCTCGGATAGCTCACCAGATTCACTCTAAACTGGTGAACTGGCTCAGGGTGGTTGAACTGATAAATGTGATATTCAGGGTGGCTCCTTAGCCTTTGAGGCAGCAGGTGTGGGAAGAGAGCTGAGGATCCAGAGCCAGGGATTCAGAGCCTGAGTTTGAGACCTGGCTCTGCCACCTGCCGGCTTTGTGATATCAGGATAGGCACTGTCTTGGCTTTAGTCTCCTCTGTGGTACATGAAGCTCAATCAACACGCATTTATTGAGCTTCTGTCATGTTCTGGATACAGTTAACCGTGGCAGGGTACCTATAATACAACACAGTCTGTCCTTCCAGGAGCTTATAGTCAGCAAGGAACAGATAGCCAGGTGGAGTAGGCAAGGGTAAGAGATGTTCAAGCACCTAGTATGTGCCAGCCCCAGTGCTAGGCACTTATATTAGCTTGCTTGATCTCTACAACACCTTCCTCCCCAGGAGGTACGTATTTGGTTCTTCAGTTTACAGAAGAGGCAGAATGTAGAGAAGTCACACAAGTTGCCCAGGATCACATGGCTTATAGATGACAGAGGTAAGCTCCTAAACCAGGGCCGTTTGTTGTCAAAATCCACTCTGTGCTCTTCCATCACACTGGTACAGAAATGATTACAGCACAACGTGAGACCTTATTAGAGCAGTATGGGCAGCATGGGGGGTGAGCCTTGAGGAAGTGACATGGGAGCTAAAATCCAGAGGAATTCTTGAGGCAAGGATCTGGAGAAAGAGAGAAAGAGAGACTTCAAAGAGCACAGCAGTTTCAGAGATGCTATTAAACAATAGTTACTAAGCACATTGTCTGTGCCGGACACCGTGTTAAGTTAGATTTGGGAGCATTATTTAATCCTCACAACGATTCTGTGTAGGAAATTGTGTGTGTGTGTGTGTGTGTGTGTAGGAAATATTATTAGTTGCCCCATTGACAGATGTGCAACCGACTCTGGTCAGGTGGAAGTTGAGAAACATCCCCAGGACCCCCAGCTGGCCAGTGATTGAGGCAGGATTTGAACGCCTTATCCCATAGCCCATGAACCTACCTGCTAAGTTCAGGATGTACTTAGAATGCGGGGCATATAGATAGCAGGAGATGAGTTTGACAAGAGAAGTTGGAACCAGATTTCAGAAGGCAGTGAGTCAAGAACACTTCACAGAGGTTTTGGAGAAGGGAAGTGACATGATGTGTTTTTTAGGAAGTATCTTTGGGTTGGGCTGGAGAGAGTGCTGTTTGGATCCTCAGAGCAAGGCAATGTTATAAAGCTGCAAAGCTGGGAGCCCAGGTACTGGCCAGGTGCGTCAAGGTGGGGGGGTGGGGGGCATGGGAAGGGTCCGTCTTAAGAGCCTTGACTGTGAAGGAAAGGGACTGGAGGAGTGTGGATTGCTGCCTCGTTTCTAGCTTGGGAGAACGTGCGTGTGCAAGCTGGAGCCCCGGAGCTGGGGGAGCAGAACCACTCTGCTTCTATTTTTTTTTTTTAATTTTTATTTATTTATGATAGTCACACAGAGAGAGAGAGAGAGAGGCAGAGACATAGGCAGAGGGAGAAGCAGGCTCCATGCACCGGGAGCCTGACGTGGGATTTGATCCCGGGTCTCCAGGATGGCGCCCTGGGCCAAAGGCAGGCGCCAAACCGCTGCGCCACCCAGGGATCCCCCACTCTGCTTCTATATTGTGACTTTCCCCATCCAGAGAAATAATTGCATTTTTAAACAATGGCCTGTGCAGGCTTAATTTAGTCTTGTATCAGTGCTCAATAGGACATAATTTCTGGTCATGTTCTATAGTTCAATTCTTTTCTTTCTTTCTTTTTTTAAAAAAGATGACTTTTCCCCAATTATTTTTAGGTGCCCTATGTCAGGGCACAGGGTAGGGAAAGAGACAGTGGGGTTAAATGGGGCCATAGGCCTACCTCTCAGCATCTGTACCAGTGATAGCACTTGGCTCCCAGGAAATTCCCTTTGTGGCTTTATTATCACTCTTTTCCTTTATTCTGTTATATTCTCTTTTGGCTTTCCTAAGAGCTTTTTTAGCATTTCCTTAGTTGCCCCCTTTTCTTTGTCTGTGTAATTGACATCAGCCTTTTGACTTTTTTTTTTCATCTTTATGCAGCAGGAAGCTATAGATGGTGTCCTTGGTATCAGAAAAGGATGGAGCAAAGTTTTATGGAGAAAGTTGAAAAATAAGTACTGGATAATAGCACAGTCAAGTGCTTTCATGAATGCAGTCCTAGTCCTGAATGAGCCCCAGGGGAGTTCTCCGTGGGGTCCTTAGCCCTGATCCACGCAGCATTTTGTGGATGGCTCAAATATGGACATAGCAGGTAGTGTTAAAAGCAGGTAGGGGCAGGGGCTTTGGAATCCAACAACCCGTGGTTTCTTTCCTGGTCTTGCTGTCTAATACCTGTGTGGTCTCTGGCAAGTTACTTAACCTCTCAGAGCTCCAGTCTTATCATCTATAAAAATGGGGCTAATGATACATACCTCATAAGATTGTTGTGAGGATACGTGAGGTAACACATGTAAAAGTTCCCAACACCTACCTGGCACATAGGCTGATCACTCCCTGAGCGGTAGACTGTTAGACATGGCACCAGTGGTGAAGAAAGCTTAAGGTAGGACAACTGGGTAACATGTCAGGCCATTCATCTCTGGTCTTAGGGCCGAGCCCAGAGACACACAGATGCTAGTCGCCCTGAATGGCATTGGATGGGTAAGTGACATGGCTTGCTGGAGTTAACGTCTTTCTCTTTGTACCCCATTTGTGCCTGGGATATGATTGTTTCTGTGCTTTTGTTGTATGGAATTGAGCTGAGCTGGCTAACAGACAGGGTCAGGTACCCTAGATATGGTGGCAGATGGTGACTCTGGACTGAACCAACAAAATACAAGATGGGAAACAGATTTAAAAGAGTTCATGGAAAAAAGATTCCCCTGAGCTGAGTGCCAGGGTCACATGGCGCCCAAGCAGAGAATGCAGCCTGAGCGGCATTCCTTGAATTGCCAGGTAGGGGACGTGACCTTGCCACCTGAGCTCCAGAACCCATGGAGCTGGTCAGGACATGGGAAAACTGTGGCTTTCCCACTGGACAATACATCTGAGAGTGAGATTGATAATGAGGGTGTGTGTATGTCCAGAGGAGCATAAGTGGGACGGGGCAGGCCCTGGGAGAGGCGTTTAGGGTGGGGATCCTGGAAGAGAATCCAGGGCTGAGGTCATTGACTGAAGAGTGACAGATTGGATTTGGTTGCAGGGCGGGGGTGGGGGGTAGGGGTGGGGGTCGTCTAGGGAGACTTAAGCCCCAGAGGGCAGAGCTCAGGCCGACAGTAAAGTTTACAGAGCAGATTTTAGCTCAGAGCCAAAGGGACTCTGACAGCTCTGGCTGAATGAAGTGGAGAGCTCAGACTTGGGAGGTCATGAGCTCCCCACCACAAGGGAGCATGTTAAGGGAGAAAAGCTGGGTGACTCCCTGCCAGAGATGTGGAGAAGAGATTTCTTTTACCCTGGATGGGAAAAGGTCGCCTTCAGCGCTCTGGTCTTAAAAGAGTCCCTACTTTGGATGACTTTTCTGCTCATTCAGTTAACACCTCTTACTGAGCACCTGCCACGAGTCAAGCCATGCCACCTTAGGTATTTTTATAACTTCCTAATTCATTGGAGGCTACAGGATGAATAACCAGAGCTTAGTTCTGATTTGAGAAAAAGCTAAATAAGTTTCACCTGCTTTTTAGTTCGATTTCAAAGAAAAAAAGATGTATTTTTTTTTCTTTGATGTCCACAGAGGTAACTAAATCAGTGAAATCCACAACCTCTCCCAGGGTCAGTTTGCATGAGCAGCTACCCCTCAGCAGGCCATTTTTGCCTTGGATAGAAGCACTGAAAGGCATCATGACGTATTGTTTTCCCTTTTGCTGCTTTTCCAGGGGGTAGAGAAGGGTCTCCTCTTTAGTGAGCTGCTGCTGCTGTGAGCCAGGCATGTGTGCTGTCTTAATCCTCACATCAGTCTTGTTATGACCTGAGGCCCATGTGCTTCCACTGTTCCACTTGGTCTTCAGGGTGCAAGAAAGTTGACTGGAAGGTGTCAGGGAGGAAGGGTTCAGTTTGACACCCTTCTGTTGAGTGACCACTGCATGCTAGACATTATACGTAACAAAGGCGCTGAGGAGGCTGAGCCAGGGAGACGTTGAAAGGAATGGGGAATTTGGAATTTGGTTGCAAATGGGATAGAGCTTGGCAGTTGACTGGGGAAAGCCTTGAACCCCCCGCCCCCCCCCCCCCACAAGCATACACACACCACCACCACTATACGCACTAGACACACACTCTGATGAGCTGAGACTTTGTTCTGAGTGCACCATTAAAGGATAGCAAGCAAGGGTCTCAAAGATGAGATTTTTGTTTTTAGTTGCTCATGGTGGCTGAGCATAGGAGAGGGACTAGAGAAGAGACATTTCAGAAGGATGTTGGATTAATCCAGGAGAGAGGCTCTGAGAGCCTAACAGAGACAAGGAAAAGGAAGGGCCCCTTTCCTTCAAGAACTCAGGGAGGTTGGAGCACTGGAGTGAGAGCTAGAGTCCACGTCCCAGCCCCACCACTCCCTGGCCATGTGTTCATGATCAGCCTCAGTTTCCACAGCTGCAAAATGGGATAATTCTTTTTGTCAGAGGGTTGATGTAAAAATGTCTAGCACCATGCTTAGCACATCAGTCAGCTCTCAGGCAAGGATAAATTTCATGGAGGAGGGGATTTGAGGATATTCTGGCCTGATGGTCTCTCCAGGCTGTATGAGGCTGGAGGCATCAGTTGCCTGGAGGGAGTTCTAGCAGGTGAGCTGGAGGGAAGCTGAGGTGACCAGAAAGGCTTGGCATAGATGGGTGGTAAAGGGAGGGTGTTGCTGCCAGAGGTGATGAGCAAGACTACTTAGGGCCTAGATTCTGAGGTTCATCAGCCAGCAAGTATTGATGGAAGAATGTGCTTGGTACCAGGCTGTACGGTGCTGGCACTGAGAGGACAGAGATGGAGGAATGTGACACAGGCCCTGCCCTCATGGGAGTTTCATGCGGCCGGTGGGGAGGATGGGGAGGCAAACGCTTGGAGCCCGGGGCGATTCCTGCTGACCTAAGCAGGCCCCACAGGCTGTGGGCCAACAGATGAGGGAGAAAGTCTAGTTCTGTGCAGGGAGTAAGTGGGGATAGAAAGACTTAACCAAAAAGAAATTCTGGAAGAGTATTAGGGACACACAGAATCAAGGGAGAAGGCTGGAAAACTGGGCAGAAATCTAGATGTTTCTGGAAGACCAGAAGGCAGGAGCTACAAGGATAGTTTAGAGCAGGAAGAGGCTGATCAGGACGCTCCATTGCTGGGGTGCATGAACTCATTTTCAAGCTCTCTCTCTCTTTTTTTAAAAAATATTTATTTTGTTTATTCATGAGAGAGAGAGAGAGGCAGAGACACAGGCAGAGGGAGAAGCAGGCTCCATGCAGGAAGCCCGATGCAGGATTCGATCCCAGGACTCCAGGATCACTCCCTGGGCTGAAGGCAGACACTCAACTGCTGAGCCACCCAGGTGTCCCATTTCAGGCTCTTTGTAACCCTGCTCAAGAACCCATTTCCAGAGGTGGGAAGTACTCACTTGGTCTCTTATGGCCCAGGAGAGATGGAGCCACGGACAACAGTCTCAGGAGGCTAGACTCAACGGGAAGAAGTCATCCCTTAAAAATAAATTGGGAAAGGGGGTGCAGTTAGGAAGAATAGCACCCACCTGGACCCTGGAGCCAGAGTTCCCAGGTGGAAATCCTGGCTTCTGCACTTACAGCTATGTGACCTTGGACAAACTTCTTGCCTTCTTTTTGCCTCCATTTCTTTATCTATAAAAGGAGAACATAATGGTACCTTCTTGTAGAATTAATTGTGAAGGGTCGCCTGGGTGACTCAGCGGTTGAGCATCTGTTTTTGGCTCAGGACATGATCCTGGAGTTCCAGGATCGAGTCCCACATCAGGCTTCCTGCTTGGAGCCTGCTTCTCCCTCTGCCTATGTCTCTGCCTCTCTGTCTCTCTCTCTGTGTCTCTCATGAATAAATAAATAAAATCTTAAAAAAAAAGAATTAATTGTGAAAATCAAAATAAGTTAATTCATGTGATCATTTAGAATCGTGTCATCTCACATGATACACATTTAGTAAGGCTGCTGGAGTAATAATTGTAAGTGCTTATTATTTGTTATTATTACTAAAGGAACCATAGGTGGTATATCAATGTGCCTGGCAGGTGGAGGAATGATGAGGGATGGATCTGGTGGGTAAGTAAGGCTTTAGGAGTTGGTATAGCCTAGTATGTTTAATATGATCCCCTAGGTAATTGGGAAAGCCATGGAAGGGTTTTTTTCCTAAAATAACTTTGTCACAAAAAATTTCAAAATATATAAAAGTTGAAATAACAGCACAATGTCTACCCTTTTTCCTGCCATCTAAACACAATCTTAACATTTCACTACATTTGCTTTGTCTTTCTCACCCCGTTTCTTCTCTTTGTGGAACCATGGGAAAGTGAGTTGCAGACTTGATGAAACATCACCTCTAAATACTTCCTTCCACTTGCATCTCTGAAGAATAACGTTCTCCCACACAACACATTGTTATTCTACCTCAGAAAATTAATAATTGAAAATAATTCACAATATCCTGTCTTGTCCAGCTGTGGAAAGATTTTTAGTTGGGCATTAGACAAGGCATTGTGGTGGCCATGGAACATGGCTGGAAGGAGGCTGAGGGCAGGTACATACCCTCCCAGTAATGCAGGTAACAGATGATGAAGCCTAAACTAGAGTGATGGGGGGTTCACAAGGGGTGTTTGAGGTACCCATAGGTCTCCCGTTGAACACGGTGGCAAGGATGGTGGATCACTGAAGACTTTCAGGAGGCGGTGCCAGACCTAACAGTTGAGTGTTGAAGGATCAGACCTGCAGGAAACAGGTTGTAGGCAAGAGTGGGAGGATTCATTGGTCACATGAATATTAAACATCTACTGTCATGGTTAGGTTTATGTGTCGACTTGACTGGGCCACAGGGTGCTCAGATGTTGGCTAGACATTATTCTGGGTGTGTATGTGAGTCTGTTTTTGAATGAGGTTAACATTTATATGTTTTAAATTAATTAATTAATTAATTTGAGAGTAAGAGTGGGAGCGAGGGGTGGAGGGAGAGAGATAATTTTTTTTTTTTAATTTTATTTATTTATTTATTTATTTATGAGAGACAGAGAGAGGCAGAGACACAGGCAGAGGGAGAAGCAGGCTCCATGCAGGGAGCCTGACTTGGGACTCGATCCTGGGTCTCCAGGATCACACCCTGGGCTGAAGGCAGTGCTAAACCATTGAGCCACCAGAGCTGCCCTGAGAGAGAATCTTTTAAGCAGACTCCACACTGAGCACTGAGTCCAACCTGGGGCTCCTTCCCACAACCCTGCGATCAGGACCAGAGCCAAAACCAAGACTCAGATGCCTAACTTACTGTGCCACCCAGGAACCCCTGGATGAGATTAACATCTACATCAGGAGACTGAGTAAAGCAGATTGCCCTCCCTAATGTGGGTGGGCCTATCCAAACACTTGAAGTCCCGAATAGAACAACAGTCTGACTGTCCCCCAAGTGAGAGAGGATTCTCCTGGCTGATGGCCTTCAGCCTGGGAATTGGCTTTCCCTGGTTTAACATTGACTCCAACTGGGACATCTGCTCTGCACATTTCAAACTTGCCAGATTTAATAATCATGTTAGCCAATTCCTTATAAATAATATATGTATAGGAATATAATATATATATATATATATATATATATACACATACACAGGCTGTCGTGGAGTGTGCCACTTAGAGCTCTGGTTGCTTGGACTCTGAGGTGAATGGTGGGAGATGTGATGAGGGGTAGGCATGGGCCTTGGAGGAAGGAGTATGGACTTTGTTCCAAAGGCCAGTGCTGTCCAAACTTTAGTACCACTTTCATGATTTATGTCATATACACATTTCAACTGCATTCTTATTTGCTTGACACATTTAAAAATATCAGTTTTATGCCCATTCCTTTTAAAAACCGTTTAAGCCACAATATGTATGAAATTCTGGGATTTTTTTTTTCATTACACATGAAAATAAATATAAAATCATTATAATAAAGAGACATTGGTCCATATACTGCTTAAAATAATTTCATATTTTTCCTATATTTTGGGAAAGTTGTCATGAATTACAAGGGTAGGGGTGGATATCAGATCTGGGGTTTTAAGGAAACATTCCATGCTGAGATTTAGTTTTGGAAGGATTCATTGGCTGTTGAGTGATGAATAGATTGGAAGATAAGGAGACCTGCTAGGAATTCTGGTAGTTGTCTATGGGAGCTCTGATAAGTCTGAAGCAAGGATGTGCAGTGGGAATGGGGGGGGCAGATTTGAGGGGCATTCAGAGGTAGAATTTGATAGGACTTAGCGAGATAGCGACATGGAAGAGGAGTCTGGGTTGGCTTGGTGATGCTTTTGGTTTGGTTGCCTGGGAAGACAGAGGTGCCTTCACAGAGGAGCCTAGGAGGGGCTAAAGTCAAGTGCAAAGAGCAGGATATGCCAAGCAATCATTAGGGGTGGCAGAGTTTGACTACAATTTTAGCAAGGATGCTGTGAAGTTCATTGCCCCTTAATAGCAAACCCACACTTTAAATTAAATTAAAACATTTTTAGTTTAACTCTTCTGAGTGGACCCACACATGCATTCTCTGCTACTTATTACTGAGAATGACTAAGTATTATAATTGAGCTGAAAATAATCTCCCGCCCATACTTGCTGGGTTGGTTTCTAAGTATTGCTTGGGTTTTTATCTACCGAAACAAAGTTGTGCTCTTTCCAAATGTTAATTTTGAAGACTGCAGATGGTAACCATCTGTTACACGACTAGCATTTTACAATATTTGATTAGCACTTTATATAGTTTGGGGAAGCCTGCCAGTGGAGTCTGCCCATCAGGTAGGGACTTTGGTGTTATGTCCTCTGTGGTGGCCCTGGAAGGTCTTTGCCCCCATTGTATGGGGTTCCCTTCTGGATTTTTTCTTTGGCGGGGCCTTTAGTACAGTCATCAGACTAGTAGGCTGATATTCATGGCAGGAGAACTGTAGGGGCCTTGCCCTGTTTGCACTCTTCCTTAAAGCTGGAGCCATGTCCATCAGTTAGGACTCTTTGGGTTGCTAATGACAAAAAAACAAACCCAAGTTGCTTTGGCAAAGGGTATTAATTGGCTCAGGTCACTGAAAAGTCTAGAGGTGGGACTGCCTTCAGGTGGATAGTTGTAGGGTTCCAGTGAATTCTTCAGACTTGATTCCGCGCATACTATTAGCACCACCTGCTGCTGTGTGGCTCCAGTCTCAGGCTTCCAGAGGAGGCAAGATGAGAGAGGAGGAAACCGCCTCAGGGGCAAAGTCTAGAGGGAAGGAACGAGGACTTCCTGTGACCCCTGCAGAGGTGGAGCGATGTGCCCTGATTGGACCACTTCCATCACATGCCCATCTGTAAACCCCCCCCCCCCCCAATCCCTGTAACCCCGTGGATGCAGGGCTCAGATGGGCCGGCTGGGTCTAGGGAAAGGTGGAGCCAGACCTCTGGTGGTTCTCCTCTGCTGCGGGTAGTCAGCTGGTTTCTCTGTCTTGCAGTTCAGGGTCTTCCTGCCAGTCTCCCCTACTCTGCGGGTCCCTGACACCTCCTCACCCACCACCGGAAGTTGGTGCGAGGATGAGACTGTGCATCTTGTCTTTGGTCCTGGCAGGCTAGCTCTGGACTGAGACTTCTGCAGGACTGACTGCCCTACCGAGCCCGGGGTCTGTGCTGTGTGGGGTGTGGCACAAAGGGGACCTGGCCTCCACCTTGTATTTGACGTGCCTTGCAGAGTTGTGGGGGTCAGGGCCAAGGATTGGCTCGCTGCCTTAGAAGTAATGCTTTGTGTTTTCCAGGGACAGAGGGTCTTGCAGATGGCCCCACTCCCAGGAGCAGAGCTGGTCCAGAGGCCACTGCAGCTCTACCGGTACCTGCTGCGCTGTTGCCAGCAGCTGCCAACCAAGGGCATCCAGGAGCATTACAAGCATGCTGTCAGGCAGGTGGGAGCAGGGTATACAGGGCTAGGAGTGGGGGTACCCTATAATAGGGGGCCTGCCTCAGCATTGGGGACCAGGGGTGGGGGCAGAGGGCAGGATAATGTTTTGGGTGGTGGTGGAGGGGAGGGATGGCAGTCTGATAAAAGGCCACCAAAAACCACTCTGATTTCTGCTCAGAAGACAGAAGATATGTGATCTAGCCACCAGCTTGGTGCCAGGACTCAAATAAGGCAGCTAAATGGATAGTTAAAATAGAGTATAGGACAAAACATCATTTTGACAGGCATACCTGCCAATAATGCACAGCCTGAATATACTCATGAAAAAACATCAGGTAAATCCAGATGGAGGGATCATCTCCCACATAGTTGGCCTCTGCTTATCCAACATGTCAGTGTCATGAAGCTCAGAGAAAGGCAGCCCTGCTCTGCTTTCAAGAGGAGTAAAGAAGTGTGACTGCTAAATGTAATGAGTGCATTGGATTCTGGACCAGAAAAAAAAGTTATTAAAAAGTACATTGTTGGAGACATTCATGAAATTGAATATGGGCTGCAGATGAGATGATAGTATTGTATTAATGGGTTATGTCATCTCCTCATTAAAACACTGAAGCATTTGGGGGTCAAGGGCATGATGTCTGCAACTTCTAAATGCTCCCAGATAATTGAGTACAAACTCACATAAGGAGAGAATGATAAAGCAAATATGGTAAGATGTTCACAATTGGTGATTCTGGTAGCCAATTCGTTCATATTCTTGCAACTTTTCTGTAGATGAGAAATTATTTCCAAATAAAAAACTAAAATGAATATAAATATAATGTGGAAAGGAAAAAAAAGTGTAGCAATAGACAGGCTGTGAAAACATGGAGGAGGGAGCAGCTAGCTGTCTGAGGGCATCAGGGAGGACTTCCGAGAGTGAGCATTTGAGGTGCTCCTAAAGACAACTAGGACCTGTGGGGTTGAGAGTGAGGGGACAGAGGAGGTGCCAGGTACTCTTGTGAAGGGCCCTGGGTGCCACACCAATGAGCCCGAATCTCACGTTCCTTCTCAAGGGTGAACATCTGGTCAAAGGGCACCAAATTGCTCAGCACCGGGCCTGGCTAGAGTTTCCAGTCACTACCTCCACTGCCCACCATCTACTTGGCCTTCCAGCATGGGCCTGGAGAAGCCCTGTTCCTTCCTATTGTGCAGCCTGGTGCAAGCAGCTCCCTCAGAGGAGCAAATGAAACTGAGATATGAAAGTTTCCTTGGACTCCTGCTGCCTGATAATCTTTGGGCCCAGCTTGATTTGGGGTAACTTGGGGACCAGTCTTCCATTTTGTAGCTGCTCTGCTGGCATGAGGACAGCCTGTGTAGTTGAATGGACCAGGATTTGAATGCTGGCGCTATGCACAGTGGCCAGTTAGGGCATCCAAGCCTCTGTATCCTCATCTGTAGGTGGTAGTGTTCTGTCTCTCGAGGGGTAAGAACCGTGCTGAGTGGAAAGTAGCCACAGTGTATCTGGCCTATGACTGGGGCTCTGAAGATGCTGGTCCTGTGAATTTTGCCTTGTATCTTTTTTTATGCTTAAACTTCTAGAGTTTCCGGGTTCATTCAGATGAAGACAATCCTGAGAGAATCCAGCAGATTATTAAAAGAGCCATAGAAGATGCAGACTGGATCATGAACAAAGTAAGTGCTTGGCTCCCAGCTCCACCTGCCAGCTAGGGGATTGACAGCTGTAATCTCCGTGGCCACCAGGGGTCACCCCTGCCCCACGCTTGAGCCCAACCAGTGCTGCAGAGGCACCCAGTGCCACCAGCCCCCTGCTCCTCTCCTCCAGAAGCCCAGACATGGTGGCAGATGCCCTTCTGGTTGTGTCTGTTTTCTGCAGGGGTGGGGAGTTCTCAGTCCCTAAAAGCAAACAGTGCTGAAGAAGCTGAGATGGGGTAGCAGAAAGAAGGAAGAGAAAGGGCTTTCTGGAAGCAATAGTGCCAGAACTAGCAGCAGCCTTGTGGTACCTCAGACAGGGAAGCTGTCTTGGAGTGTAGTGAGCTCCTCATTTCCAGGGTTCTTCATACTGAAGCAGGGTTCTTGAGGAAACATTCAAGTATCTATTTTGGTAGAGGAAGGGAAGGATCAGAAATACAGACTAATTTGCTGGTCCTTATCCATTGGTGTTAGAACAACCTAGACAGCTGGGTGGAGCATGCCCCACCCTCCATCCTTCTAAATCAGAATCTCCAGATGTGAGGTCCGGGGTTCATTTTTAAAAGTCAGTGATTGGATTGAATGGCTTCTGAGGGTCTTCCTCTATCTGAGATTTTTTTTTTTCCTTTGAACTAAGACTCGGCTTAAAGAATAGGATGACATGCCTGTGTTCCCTTCTGATGCTTCCGTGTCTGTCTTATGTGCACCCTCTTACCCCGTCAGATTCCTTTTACATTAAAGAAGAAAGGGGGTCCCAGTGCCAGCTAGAGATCTGACTGTCTGGTGCCTGCCCTGCTACCTCTGAGAAGCCCCTGCAGGAAGCAGCTAACACCTGCAAGAACATGGTTCCTGGGACTTTCTGGGTCCTCCCTCCCCCACTGGCTTCCCTCACCCACTTCTAATGATCTCTGTCTTACAGTATAAAAAACAAAACTGAGGCTCTAGGGCCTAGAGAACGAGTTGCCCTGAAGACATTGACGTTGAGAGACCTCGCTTATAGAACTACTCAGCAGCGGCACTTATGGAATATGCATTGGCCTGTTGGCCTAGAGCAGGAAATCAGGAGTAGGAGAAGCTGACTATTGCTCACCTGGCTCTTCTTGCCATGTTTGTTTTCCCCAGCATCCCTTACATTTGCTTTTCTGGCCAGTTGCCATGTGGACTTGGGGATACTGTGTTTTGTCACTTTGCTCTGAAGGTGATGCATTTATTCTGGATGTTGTCCTTTGAGACCCAGAGTGGGCATCCCCTCAGGCTGTGCTGAGAGGACACGGTGTGGGTTTTCGAACCAGTCGGGTCTGGATTTGAATGTCAGTTCTGCAACTTTTCAAGGGTCTTGCCTTTGAGCTCAGATTCCTCCTTTGTGAAGATTAAATATGATGATGTTGAAGAGCTTCATGCAGGATGTGATACATGGTAATGCAAGTAAATGTCCCCCCTGGGAGCGCCATCCTCCACCACTCCTTCCTCTGGACTACGGTGCTCCATGCATCTCTCTGGCATGTTCCTCATCGGGCCCAGGTTGTTTGTGATCTTGTCCTGCCCTGCTTGGTGTCCCTGAACTTCAGGGTCCCACCATGCCCAGCAGTCCATCAAGCAGCCACTCCTCTAGGCTTGGTGGGAAGTCCTTCCTTGAAGTCCAGTCCTTGCCTTTATGGAGTTTCTTGTGACCATGAATTGGTGAAATGCAGGCTGCATGGAACAAGGAAGAAAGGCAGAGCAGCTACAGCAGACGCTAAAGCACACAGACCTCTTGTGAACCTGCAGTCTGTTCTGCTGGCCCTTCCCTTCTTTGCCACCATCTTGGGAGGAAAAATGGAAGTCGGGAGCAAGCAAGGAGGGAGGTGGGGAGCAAGCGTTCCTGTGAGTTATGGTGAGCCTGAAACCCTGTGGAGAGACAGACTGGATCGTGTCCCAATTCCATAGGAGTTGCTTTTGGGAACTTACCTGGCCTACTTCAGCCTTGGTTTCCCCATCTCCTGTGGAGTGGTGCCCACACCTACCTGCCAGGGTGGGAGTGAGGACTATGGAGCTCTCATGCGTGCGAGGGGCTTCATACAGAAGCTGGCTCAGGGAGCTGCCTGCATGGCTGTGGCCAGTTACCACAGCGAGGAAGCCCTGCTTTGCAGATGGGGAGATGGAAGCACAGGCAGTTTGAGCCCCTTTTCAGCAAAGGAGCAGCCAAAAGCAGAAAAGTCGCACTAGGACTTGAATATCTCCAAGGACTCTCAGCCAGAGGGATGAGCCAGCATGTTTGTGACCTGCCATGAATTATATGACTTAAAGTTACTCAGAGACATCTGTATGCACTTCACTGATCAGCAAGTAGTGAAGTAAATATATCAGTTTTTGAAAGCTCTGGTGTCTTGAACGTTATGCTCATTCATTTTCGCAAACACATGTTGCCACCTACTGTGTGCCGTCATACTAGATATTGAAGATTTAGAGACAAGCCTATAGAAAGCTGCCCAGGAAGGGACTGTTCTTCAGAGGGGATGACCAGACACTGGTCCCACCACCAGACAACAGTTGTTGAGTGCAGATTTGCCCGTCCAGGGTGGGGGAAGCAAAGGGCTTTCTGGCCAGTGGCACAGCTGAGCCAGCCCCACTCTGCCTGTGGTTTAACCCTTTTGAAATCGGGGCGAGAGGCATCCCTTGGTAGACAGGAATGTGTCTTGATCCCTGCATGGATCCTGTGTTCTGGTAGGCTCTCAGTTACCCAGGGCCCCAGCTCTTAAATGCATATAGATGAAGGGTTACAAAGTAGCCTCCAAGCCAAAGAGGAGAAGGCTTATTGAGCTAGAGGCTCATTTAGTGTGAGCTCTAGAGCCAGACAGATCTGAGTTTAGGTCCCAGCTCTGTCACTTGATAGTGCTGGGACTGGGTGAGTTCCTTCTCTGTCATCCTCATTTTCCTTACCTGGACCAGCCTGCACATCCAGCAGTTGCTCCGGGGTACAGTTGCCTTGTTCTGTCATCTAGTTTCATTTCCCTCCCCTGTGCCTATGCCCATCTTAACCGATCATTGGCTTTCTGCACAGCCCTGTGCTAAACACGAAGGCACTCCCAATCTAAGGTATGGATAGGTATGGGTAGCTGGAAGGTTGAATAAATATGGCTTCTAAAATGTTATCATTAGAGTTTTTTCCCCCTCTCATTATTTCTTTATATTTTTTCTGGAGATTTCCATACTTCCCCTCTTCCTAGATTAAAACTGGCTCAGCCCTCAAAATTTGGGGGCCAGTCTTAGGTTAAAAAAGCCCAAAGATATGGTTGCCTTGAGTCACAAAACAGTCTCAAGTCAGTAATGAAAGGTCCAGTTGAAGGTAAAAATAGAATTCCAGAACCTGATTTAAGGTTGTGGCTTCTCCCCTCTTCCGGTTGGAATCTAGGACAGGTGAGAAACCTGCTGGCAGGGATCCCTGGGTGGCGCAGCGGTTTGGCACCTGCCTTTGGCCCAGGGCGCGATCCTGGAGACCCGGGATCGAGTCCCACGTCGGGCTCCCGGTGCATGGAGCCTGCTTCTCCCTCTGCCTGTGTCTCTGCCTCTCTCTCTCTCTGTGTGTGTGACTATCGTGAATTAAAAAAAAAAAAAAAAAAATTAAAAAAAAAAAAAAAAGAAACCTGCTGGCAGAGAAGAGGAACATGGGTGTGTGGTTTTCAATAGCTTGGGGGTGGGGCTGGGGGTGGAGGGGCCTTACAGCCAGAGACAGTTTAAGCAAAGTACGAAACCACACCACTTGCTTAGGAACGCCCATGCTATTTGATGTGGTTGAGAAATCACGGATCAAAGAGATAGTTCTGTCATCATGTCTTCACAGAAGTAACTCCCCTACCAGAGAGTGAGCCCCTTTAGGGCAGGGAGCATGCACCCAGAATCCTCTGGGCCAGCTGTATGCCTGCTCTCCAAGTAGTGAATTCTACATATTTTGTTGAATGGAAGAATGATAATACTAGGCAAATGGATGTCTCTCTTTCATTTAGATTTTTATTGTTATCTAATAATGGTGGAGGCTGGGAGATGGTTGATTATTTCTTGGCCAAGTACTGGTTGTGCGTGGGGGCGTGGGGGAGCTCTCCTTATCACTGATGCTCAGGTGTTGACTTGGAGGTGGGAACATTTACCCTCATTGTACGGTGGGCAGGCCTGGGTACCTCTCACAGACATCCTCCAGGAAGTTTGTTTTGAGGCAGAGAAAAGATTTCTCTCAAAGCAAAGGTTGTCCAGAATTAAGACCCAAACTTCCTCCCAACTTCCTGAAATGAACCTGTCCGCCTGTCCATCTTGCTTCCCTAGCAGATGGGGATTAATATGAATACTCAGGGCAAAACAAAACAAACTACCTTTGTTGAATGACGGGATGAAATTTGGCAGATTCAGTGTGAGGGAATGACCTTGTTAACAACGGGATGGGTGATTGTAGTTCAAGGGAAACACCAAAAGTTCAAGAATTGTGCCTTAGCAGGTTAAGAGCTACCTCTACCTCCATCTCTTAGCTGCTGCTGGGTGCTGCCAATACCATGAAGTCATAGCATGTCTGGAGACAGCGACTCTCTTCCCACCAACGTCTGGGAGCTACCTCATTCTCTTTGGGCTTTGAACAATGGTTGCACAAGACGAGCTTCATTAGACCTCTGAAACTGATGACTGTTCATAACTTTGAGATTGGTTGAGCCCACTAGCCCCTATGCCTGCCAATTTTAGCCACAAACCCAAAGCAGGCACCTCTAATTAGCAGTCTTACATATCCCATTGCCAAATTGATGTGGGTTTCCTACCCCCAATGCTGACCTCACTCCCACCCTGTCCTTGATGTCGTCTGACAACCTTGCACCTTGCACATAGATTTCCTCACTCTCCCAGCATTCCCAACCTGTTCATTCCATGTGTATTTGCCCATGCTCTCCTCCTGTCTGCAGTGCCCTTCTTAGCTTACCTTATTAACCTAAAAAACATCTTTTCTCTGTCAAGACTGAGCTCCCCCTAGCATCGCATCTTCCAAGATTTTTTTCATGTTAACTACTGAATGCAAACCAATCAGATGACACTAGTTTCTTGAAAAAGGAATGCAATCTTAGACCAAATTAAGAAAGACATGGTATCAAGAAGAAGGTAGGTGAAAATCCTCCTTGTATCTTCTTTACTCAGATTATATCTAGAGCAGTGATTTTCTTTTTTTTTTTTTTAAGATTTTATTTATTTATTCATGAGAGACAGAGAGAGAGAGAGAGACAGAGAGAGAGAGAGACGGAGACAGGCAGAGGAAGAAGCAGGCTCCATGCAGGGAGCCCAATGTGGGACTTGGTCCCAGGATTCCAGGATCACACCCTGGGCCGAAGGCAGAGGCCAAACCGTTGAGCCACTCAGGGATCCCCAAGAGCAGTGATTTTCAAGTGTGGTCCATGGCTTCTTGGGAATCCCCCCAAGCACCCTCATAGGATCCTCAAAGTCAAAACTACTTTCATAATAATACTAAGACTTCGTCGTTCCCACTCTGCAAACATTTACACTGATGGTGCAAAAGCAATGATGAGTAAAACTGCTAGTACCTAAGCATGAATCAAGATAGGGCTTATCACCACCAGCTTACTCATGAATGTCCCTGATGGAATGGCAAAATTACTAATTTTGTTAAATCAAACCTTGAGTATAAAACTATTCTGTACGATGAGCTGAAAAGCACACATAAATCACCTGTATTGCACATACAAGCAGGACAGTTGTCTGGAGGAAAGCACACAATTATTTGAGATGTGAGCTAAACGAACTGCTTTTTATTCATGGAACACCTTTTTTCTGCCGAAATAGTGACTGAGAAACTGGTTAGATCTGTCCTCTGTCATGTTAATCATCCTTCATAGTTTCATTTCCTCTGCAATGTTGCCATTCATTCATTCATTCATTCATTCCTCAGATACTGAGCACCTCTTATGTATCAAAAATTCCATCTATATCTCCATCTAGGTGAGATTAAGGTGGTTTAATATGCTCCCCCTATTGATCTGAAAAGTTTCTGGAAATGTGTGGAGAGATTCCATTTTAGGCACTCATGAAGACCCGTGGGAATCCAGAAGTCTCTTTTATACCTTTTTTTAGGGAAAAAGTTTTTTTCCCTAAAATTTTCCTATTTATAGACATTAGCCCACATTTACACACAAATACATAACATTTGTTGCTAATAAGTCTGGCTGGAAAATGGCGAATCACTTCGAAAACACTTTTTTTTTTTTCTGACATTGTTACCTTTCTATTACCATAAATCTTTATAATCAAACTGGAGAGAGAAGAGGTCCAAGAGAAGAGGTCCAAGGGGCCAACTTGCCATGTCCGCCTCAGCCTCTAGCCCCCAGGCATGAAGGTAAATGAACATTCTCATCCTGTTCTTCGCTTTGGCTGCAGTGTTGATTTCTCTTTGGCTTCGATGCTAGGTCTTTCCCTTGTATACTTGGCTATGTCAGAAACCACTGCTTGAGGAAGCTCACAACCCTTATGCACTGCTGGTGGGAATGCAAAATGGTGCAGCTGCTTTGGAAAACTGTTTGGAAGTTTCTCAAAATGTTAAACATAGAGTTACAATAGACCCAGCAATTCCATGTATATATCCCAGGGGAATGACATATGTTCACAGAAAAAAACTTGTACACAAATGTTCATAGCTTTATTTATAATAGCCACACACACCAAAAGGCAGACAACCCAATGTCCATCAACTGATGAATGAATGAATGAAATATAACATAGTCATACAGTAGAATATTATTTGGTAATAAAAAACATGAAGTACTGATACACCTTGCAAGACAGATGAACCTTTAAAACGCTGTACTAAGTGTAAGAAGCCGGTCACAAAAAGACAAGGATATATTGTACGATTCCATTTACATGAAATATCCGCGGTAGGAGGATCTATGGAGACAAGAAGTAAATTAGCCCAGGGCTGAGAGGGGCAGGTGTCGGCAGGAATGGGAATGACTGCCAATTGATACAGGGTTTCTTCTTGGAATAATGAAAACAGTTTAAAATTAGATTGGGGTGATGGCTGTACAACTCTATGAATACCTTAAAAATGACTTAATTGGGGGTGCCGAGGTGGCTCAGTTGGTTAAGTGTCTGATTCATGATCTTAGCTCATGTCTTAATCTCAGGATCCAAGTTCAAGCCCCGTGTTGGGCTCCACACTGGGTGTGGAGTCTACTTTAAAAAAAAAAAAAAATAGGGCAGCTCTGGTGGCGGAGTGGTTTAGCACCGCTTGCGGCCAGGGGTGTGATCCTGGGGACCCGGATCGAGTCCCACGCTGGGCTCCCTGCATCGAGCCTGCTTCTCCCTCTGCTTGTATCTCTGCTTCTCTCTCTCTCTCTCTGTGTCTCTATGAATAAATAAATAAATAATTTTTAAAAAATAATAAAGTGTATACTGAATTGTACACTTTAAATGTGTGAGTTGTATGGTAAGTGAATTTTAGCTTAATAAAACTACCAAGAAGAGTGGGCAGCCCCGGTGGCTCAGCGGTTTAGCACCGCCTTCAGCCCAAGACGTGATCCTGGAGAGCCAGAATCGAGTCCCACGTCGGGCTCCCTGTATGGAGCCTGCTTCTCCCTCTGCCTGTGTCTCTGCCTCTCTCTGTGTCTCTCATGAATAAACAAATAAAGTCTTTAAAAAAAGAAGTACCAAGAAGAAGTCAAATGCCAGGAGAAAACCAAATAAATCTCAGTGTATCTGGAAGGTACCACTTAAACTATCACCAATTTCTAGAAAACTCACCTTCTTGATTAGTTTCGGTTGAAAGGAACAATTATCTTCTCCCTTCAGTGGTGTCTGAAATTGAATTTTTCTACTGGGCTTCTCTTTCTTTACCCCCCTGCCCTCAGCTTGTAATCCTGTGGGGTGGTTTTCACCTTTCTTCAGAGAATCAACCCAAGAGAGGCTAAGACAGTCCAAGGTCACATCTCAAGAACATATACGTCCCAAGTTAAGTCCTTTCTATTGGTTGAAGGCTGCTCTCCCAAAGGTGCAAAGAGATGATAACCAGTTGCCATTAAGTTATACTTGAAAAATATTTTATTCTCACCCCCTCTTAGAAGTCTCAGAGGCACAAAAGGACCTGGGAAAATGAAGTGACTTTAAATTACAAATAGTTTAACTACGTTTTTAACTGGAATGCCCTCAGCTTGTCACCTCTGCCTGATGCAACCTCAGCCCATCATTCCAGTGTGCCTACTGACATTGCCACTCTCTATGTATGCCAGGGAATGAAAAGGGTTGGAGAGCACTAGAGTCTTCTTGGTGTTTTCTGTGACCAAAAGCACTGAACTGAGGTGTCTCTCTGACTCATATATGGCCACCACAATCCAGAAAAAGAGGCTTGATGCTGTAGAGAATGGGCTAATAGCTAAGTGACTTTGGGAGAAGTTACTTAACCTCAGTAAGCCTCAATTTTGTCATTTGTGTAAGAGAGATGAAAATCATAGCTGTCTCCCTGTGTGGTTGTGAGGATCCAATGAGCTATTGCATGGAATATACTTAGCTAGAGCCTGGTACACAGCTAGCACTCAATAAATGTAGTTGCTGTGCTTGTTAATTGCATGTAGTCTCTTGGCACTGGTGGTTGGGGTGAACTTGGGCTTGCAGACTGACTTCTCTCCATATTCTTACACTGATCAGAGGGAACAAACTCATTTTAATATTTCCCGAAAACCTTCCATTGTAACTGAGAAGAGAAAACTGAGAGAAACCAGTCCAAGTGGTCTCTGACATAGCCATGTGATCAATGGCATAGGCTCTTAAAGGGATGACCATTAAATATATATATATATATATATTTTTAAATAGTAAACTTTACACCCAACATGAGACTTGAACTCATGACCCTGAGATCAAGAGTCACATGCTCTACCGACTGAGCCAGCCAGGCTCCCCAAAGAATTTTTTTTTAAAGATTTATTTATTTATTTATTTATTTATTTATTTATTTATTTATTTATTTATTCATGATAGACATAGAGAGCGAGAGAGGCAGAGACACAGGCAGAGGGAGAAGCAGGCTCCATGCCGGGAGCCTGATGCAGGACTCGATCCCGGGACTCCAGGACTGCGCCCTGGGCCAAAGGCAGGCGCTAAACTGCTGAGCCACCCAGGGATCCCCCTCCCCAAAGAATTTTTAATGAAAAGAAAAATGCCTATGATGTGATGCTCCCAAGAAAAAGTAGTACACAAACTGCATGTACTGTGTGTTCATTTAACAAAGAAACAATCAGACAAACTTGCCTGTGTAGAGAAAATCAACCTGGAGAGAGTCCCTGAAGTATGAATAGTGGTAGTGAAGTTGTGGGTAATTTTTTCTTCCTTCTATTTTTCTGAATTTGTCAAATATGTCTTCGTGAAAAAAAAAACCTCCATGTTTATTTAAAAGACAGCCACCTCAGAACGGATAAGATGAAACATGGGCCTAATACCAGAGGAAAACCCTTTAGGTATCAGGATAGTGAAGAAGACCCTCTGGGGGCCCATGCTCCTCTCTTTCTCCAAGAGTATAGTTACCCACCTTAGGGTTTTCTGGGGCCCTGTCCAGCCTCAGTCAACCTGTGCTCATCTTTGAGCACTGCCTGTGGGTACCAGTTTGGGCTGGGCCCTGAAATTACATTTCTGGGGACAGAGACTGTGTCTTGATCATCTTGGAGCCCCCGAGGTCAAAAGCAATGCCCTGTGTGTAGTAAGAACACAGTAAGGGTTGAATAGAGAGCATCTCCAGGTTGTTATTTATGACTTGTGACTTGACTTGCCAGCCAAGCCTCTGGGACCAGATGGTACTTACAAAATTCACAGAGTCATTAGTGCACCAGTATGGAAAGAGGCAACTGGGGGATTCAGTTCTCCTAAACCAGCCTCATCATTATCCCCCATATTCTCATTGTTCTGCCGTCCTCTCTGATTAGGAATTACTTTTCAGATGGTGCAAAGATCTCCATTAGCTCAAAGACCCTTATGTTGTGGGGTCTGAATATATGATATTCAATCTTACATTTTCCAATCACTATTGTACTTCATTTATCCTGACAGGGCTCTTACTGACAAGAATCTGGCTATGCTGTGGGCCAGCTACATCCCCTACAACTTGACAATTCAACCCTGCAAAGCCCTTCTGATCTAGCTCTTTCCTGGTCCTGGGCTCCTACCCCAGGGCTCCCTCCCTCCTCTTACTTTGCTCCAGCTGCATCATGTTATCTGCCCACATGGGCCCAGTGTTTTGGGCTCCAAGTCCCCTGCTGGTGTGCCCTTCCCTTGGCCCATCTGCCAAACACCTCACCTCTCTTTCAAGGCTCCTTTAAGTCTCCTTTACAAAGCCTTTCTTGACTTCTATCCATGGGTAACGCTGATCTCTCCCTAAGAATACCGCCCTCTCTAGAACCTTTTTTGCACTTGTTCAATATTTACCCTTTCTACATATATTTAGTGGGCACTTGATATGGAACTAGGTACTTGGTATACATTATCTCAAATTCTGGCAGCAACTGTGGGAGGAGACATTGTTCCCATTTGCTGATGAGGACACTGCGGCTCAGAGAAGTGAAGGATTGGTCTAGGCTCTCACAGACATTAATGATAGAGCCAGAATGGACACTGGGTCTGTGTGATTCCAACACTCAGTCAAGTTTTGCCAACTTGAACTGGGTTACTCAGCCATGTGGTGGCTGCTACAGGTCGTAGTGGTGGTTGTGCATTCTCTCTCTCTTTTTTTTAAAGATTGATTGATTGATTGATGATAGACATAGAGAGAGAGAGAGAGGCAGAGACACAGAAGGAGGGAGAAGCAGGCTCCATGCAGGGAGCCCGACACAGGACTCAATCCTGGGTCTCCAGGATGGTGCCCTGGGCCAAAGGCAGGCACTAAACCGCTGAGCCACCCAGGGATCCCCTGCATTCTCAGTAGTTCCCTGATAGGCACGGAAGAGCAGTCTGGTTGGAAAGGGAGCAGCTAAGGGGTGGTCTGAAGCTGCATTTGGAAAGCCATCGTACTGCTTTTTATAAACTGTATGTTTACATAAGGCAGTTTTAGAGCAGGTTGATAGAGATTATGGAGTGCTGAAACCCCTTTCCTGACACTGCGGATGAACTCAGGAAAAATTTGGGGGGAGAGGGCTAGATCAGGGAAGCAGAAGGCAGAAATGCAGGTGTAGAAAGTTATGTGTCCATGTCAGGATGATCAGTCACTCAACTTCATCATCCACACTGAGTCAGACCAAAAAGGCCATTCCATCAGCCAATCCTCTGAGGAATTTCTAATCCAAAAGGGATGTGCAAAAGAAGAAATTTGGGGGGCATTCATAATAAACAGCCATTTATTTTTATTTTGTTTTTTTTTTTTAAAGATTTTATTTATTTATTCATAGACACACAGAGAGAGAGGCAGAGGGAGAAGCAAGTTCCATGCAGGGAGCCTGATGCTGGACCCGATCCCGGGTCTCCAGGATCACACCCCAGGCTGCAGGTGGCACCAAACCGCTGCGCCACCGGGGCTGCCCTAAACAGCCATTTAAAAGCTCATTAGGGATCCCTGGGTGGCGCAGCGGTTTGGCGCCTGCCTTTGGCCCAGGGCACGATCCTGGAGACCCAGGATTGAGTCCCACGTCGGGCTCCCGGGCATGGAGCCTGCTTCTCCCTCTGCCGGTGTCTCTGCCTCTCTCTCTCTCTCTGTGACTATCATAGATAAATAAAAATTAAAAATAAAATAAAATAAAAGCTCATTAAATAGCATTCTCATGCTCCTGAGAAGGAAGCAGCAATTTTTATTTTCTAAAAATAGGAAAGAAAAAATTAATTGGAAAGAGCAAGAAACAATCACTATTATTAACAAAATTAAATTGTGACCTTTGAATGTAATTTTTGTTTTGTTTTGTTTTTTTCAAAGAGCCATCATAGATCATTATCTCATTTGGTTCTCACTTTCCATTAAGTGAAGTGTCAGGAGACCCTTTGCCCCTAATCCACGGGGGGTAAAAAGCTCTTGTTTTTTTTTTTTTTTTTAAAAGACTTTACCCATTCATGAGAGACACACAGAGAGAGGCAGAGACATAGGCAGAGGGAGGAGCAGGCTCCATGCAAGGAGCCAGACGTGGGACTCAATCCTGGATCCCGGGATCACGCCCTGAGCCAAAGGCAGACACCCAATCGCTGAGCCACCCAGGCGACCCAAAAGCTCTTGGTATTAAAAATTGAGAGGAATGGATAAACCCTAATGGATCCTGTGAGGCAAGCCCTCCAGTGCTCATAATGGAAACTGAAGTTACTTGGTGAGCTGTTGTGGGCAGAGAGAGGGATTGGGTAGGTCCTTATTGACTGGAAGTGAGTTGAACCTTGGGTCTTGGTAGACAGAAATGGTCACTGTGACAAGGCAGATAAGCTCTTATTACCTTTACTTCCCTTGGTGGTCATTTCAGATTTGTTTGGATTGGCAAGAACATTCTCAAAAGTCCTCAAATGACATCACCAGAAGTACCAGGCAATATCCTTGCACACAGGGCAAAGTTAAATACCCTCTGGATTGACCAATCAGGAATGAGTAACTTGCTTGTTGAGGTAGAACCCTGATGCCTGGACCCCCATCTCTTCCTTTCAGCTTTATTTATTGTCTTCTTTCCAGATAGCAATAGTAGTAGATGCTATCGCATAAAGAAGCATTAATTCTATTATCTGTTTCCTCTGTTCTTCATCCTTTTATTATTATTATTATTTCATCCTTTTATTATTGATTGGATTCTAGGTCCTACTTTTTAATAGGTCATGGCATATATAGTTAATAATAGTATATTAAGCTTCAAGGTCATTGTTTTCACTGTCATCAATGTCATCATCATTTTCAATCCATCTTGATTCAGTTTAATGCAATTCGGTAGTTTTTTGAGCTCCTACTCATTCAAAGCATTTTGTTGGGCCCCGAGGATACCACAGCGTCTTTAAATAGGGCTCCTATTCTCAGGAGGCTTACCGTCTAGTGAGAAGACAGACATTAGAGAAGTAATTATATGCCATTAGGATAATTAGCAAAGGATGCTAGAGGAGAGTGTGGTAGGAAGACTCAAACTAATATTGTTGGGGAGAGTAAGGAATGGATACAAGGAAGGAAGAAGAGGAAGTAAGATTCCAGCTGTGAATGGAAGGATGAATTTCAGTGGTTAATACAACAGGACCAAGGTCTAGAGAACTTGGCATATTTGTAAGCTTAAAGGAAGTCCAGGTGTTTCAGATCACAAGAGTGAGTCATAGGAGATGAACTAGGAGAGCCTAGCCAGAGCTACGCTATGGATTTGGGACTTTATCTCAAGGGATTGAGAAAGCTGGATTAGGTGGCTAGAATGTGTTATTCTAAGCAGGTAGTAGATGATCACTATGAAGATGAGGATGATAGTAATAGCAAACACTTATATTGTGCTTACTCTGCCAGTTATTGTTCTAAGCACCTTACAAACATTAATTTACATAAAGACCCATTCTAATCCACCCCTATGGATTGTGACAAGGCAGATAAACTGTTATTACCTTTATTTCCCTTGGGATGCTGGCATCATATCAGGGCAAGGAGGACTGGAAAGAGTAGGAGGAGGTAGGATTGTTCCCCTTCAGGAGGAAGAGCAAAGAATGGAGTAGGTGGTATCTTTCCTTGTTGAAATGCTGCAGTTGTTTTGCTGAGCAGGCTCTAAGCCTGCTCTCCCATCCATTTCTGGTAGTAGTCTTTCACATTTTCTTTGTGTCCTACCACTGCAATGTATCTTCCTCACAGATAGAGAGTCAAGGTATGGGTCGCAGTAGTCACAACAAAACTTAGCCATGTTGTTCTGCAGGCCATTGGCCTCTTCTCTGTCTCTTTGACTAACAGAAGGACTTGAGATTCCCCTAATCAGCTCATGATGAGAAGGAAATTTTGGGAATAGAAATAATATACAAATGCCAAATATCATTTTGAGATGCAACATTGAAAAGAAAAATGGCACAGGTTTTTTGTTTTTAAGATTTTTTAAAAAGATTTTATTTATTTATTCATAAGAGACACACAGAGAGAGGCAGAGACACAGGCAGAGGGAGAAGCAGGCTCCATGCAGGGAGCCTCCGTGCAAGTCCTCGATGTGGGACTTGATCTCGGGACTGGGGATCATGCCCTGAGCGAATGGCAGACGCTCAACTGCTGAGCCACCCAGGTGTCCCTATTTATTTATTTTAGAGAGAGTGCAAGCAAGGCGGGAGGGACACAGGGAGAGGGAGAGAAAATCACAAGCAGACTGTCCGCTGAGCACAGAGCCCAACACAGGGCTCGATCCCACAACCCTGAGATCATGACCTGAGCCAAAATCAAGAGTTGGACACTCAACCAAGTTACCCTGGCACCCTCAAATGGCACAGATCTTTAAAGGTAGTTCATTTCTGATTTTAAAAGAGGGTACTTCTGATATATTAAAATCGCCCCAAAAGCAAGAGAATGGCATCAGAGAGGCCTAGGCTCATATCCTGACCTGGGCACTTGCTAGTTGTGAGACCTTATGCAAGTTACAGTACCTTTCTGAGCCTCAGCTTCCTCACCTGTAGAATGGGATAGAGCAGAGGACAGTAATCCTCTCTCAGTAGGGTTGTTAGAGAAATTACCATATTACATCACAAATGGAGACTGGGAGTTCAAGATCCCCATTCCACCTTGTCCTCATTCTCTTGTTGCTCCTCCCATGATTCTTCCCCTCCCTGATCCTCTTGTCTCCTCCAAATCTTAACCTGCCAGAGGGGACTCCAGGGCAGAGCTCACAGCTGCTTTCCTTCATTAGCACCTGGAGCCCCCCTCCCCTGCCTAGAGAAACAGGGAACTCCTGGAGGTGAACCCATTGGTCTCCCTTTCATCTTCCTTATCAAGCTGGGGCGTTGAAATTGAGTGGTCAGTGACATGTACCTGCGCTGTCAACTGCTGGAATTTAATCAGAACTCACAGACCAACTCTTTGGGTTGTGCCAGTTGGGGAGCTCAAGACCTTCTGGCCTTACTCACTTTGTGCTGCTTATCTTATGCAGGAAAGCACTGAATATCAGGCTTTTGAATAAAAGTTCCTGTGGAGAGGAGATTGCATCTCTGGAGGCCAGTTGCCACTTTAGAGATTAATGGTGCAGCTTTTCAGCAAAGAACCTAATTATACAAGCTTGAGAAAACCCCAAATTAATGTGACTCTGTGGGGCCACAAGACCCTGGTTTCAGGGGTACAGAGGGGGGCCCCTGATGGCAAATGAATGAAATAAACATTTTTATCCCACTACCCACTCCCAAGGCCCAAGGACTCCTCTGTTGGTGTATTCCCCTTGTGGACCATGCTGGAATCAGGGAGTGGGCTGCGGGCCAGGACTCCCTCAATCCTTTCCCTCTAATAGTATAGGGGAGTACTGACCAGAAGGCATTTATTTAACAAATTAGTTTCCTAATTCATGTAATCAATGAATAATTGTCATGTAATTTTTTTTAGTTCTAGAATAGGTAAGATATTTGCATGGTTGAAAATTCAGGAAGTACACTATAAAAGTCCCCCTCCAACCCACTAGCCTACCCAAGGCCTGGAAGCAAGCACCAGTGCCAATTTCTTATATCTCCTGCCAGAGAAATACCATGCACAGAAAACTGTACATATTTTTTTCCTGTGCCTGTTTTTTTTTAATTCACATAAATGTTAGTCATTTATAAACTCTCTCTTGAACCTTGATTTTTAAAAACTTAATAATAAATCTTGGAATTTTTTCAAAAATTGCATAAAAGCCTTCATTATTCTTTTTTATGGTTGGTTTTAGTCCACCATGTAGAGGCATCACGACTTTTCTGTGATCTCCTGTTGAGAGACATCTGGTGTGCTTCCATTTTTCTGCTATTATAGACAACACTGCAGTGAATAACCCCAGACAAATGCCATTTCATGCATGGGCAAGTCGATTTGTGGGATAAGTTCCTGGAAGGGAATTGATGAGTGAAAAGGCAAATACCTGTAATTTTGAACCAATATGGCAAAATTTGCCCTATGTAAAAGTTGGATCAATTTACACTCTCATTGGCAAAGTGTATGGTTTTTTTTTTTTTTAACACACAAGTGTGTTTAATAGCGTGTTTATGTTCGCCATGCATCAGGTGGTTAAAAAGGTGGAACCAGGGGCACCTGGGTGGCTCAGTGGTTGAGCATCTGCCTTTGGCTAGAATCCTGGGATTGAGTCCCCACATCAGGCTCCTCATTGGGTGTGGAGCCTACTTAAAAAATAAAATAAATAAGAATTAAAAAAATATGGATAATACAACTGCTGACTAAGATGCAGGGTAATTGGAACTCTTATACCTTGCCTATGACAATGCAGAAATGCTACAGCCACTTTAGAAATCACTTCAGCACTTCCTTATAAAGTTAACATACATCTACCATATAATGCAGAAGTCTCAGTCCTACAGAAATGACCACACAAAACCTGTCCATGAATGATTGCAGCTGTGTTATTGTAATTGCCCCAAACTGGAAACAACCTAAATAGTCCTCAACTGAGGACTATATAAACAAACTGTGGTACATCCATACAATGAAATACTACTTCACAATAAAAAGAAGAGAACTGCAACAACATGAATGGACATCAAATGCCTTATGCTAAGTGAAAGAAGCTAGACTCAAGTCTGCATGCTGAATGATTCCATTTATTTGACATTTTGGAAATGGTGAGACTATGGAGACAGAAAATTGATTAATGCTTGCCAAATATCTGAGAACAAAACCTGAGTCACATGATCTCTCTGAGCTTCTGTTTCTTCATCTGTAAAATAGGGGTGATTATACCCACCTCCAAAAGTGTTGTAAGCACTCAATGCCAAAATATATGAAATATTTAGAAAATTGCCAGTCCTCAAGAAATGTTCATTTTCTCCCCTTCCTTTCTCCTACTTTGGGATGGTAATCTCTTCTATTAAGTGTCGATTTGACTGGTTTGCCTCTTGGAGGGGCTTCTTTAGATTCTGGAGGCACCTTGCTTGCCCCCTAGGTATCAATAGCTGCTACTGGCATTTATTGACTGTGACTTGAATGGTGATACCATCTGGAATCCAAATGCATCCAAAGACCCAATAAGATGACTTTCCCGAACACTATTTGCGTGAAGGATGGAGCCTCCCCAAGAACTTATTCTAAGTGAAGAAGGTGATATAGCCATGGATGACGAATGGGTAGAAAGGAGCCCATAAGAATGACTGAGGCAGGGAAAGAGGGGAGGATCTCTCAAATTTGCACACCTGTCCAACCTCTCTTGGACTGCTTAGGCACCCCTTCTCAAAGGAGTTTAATGCAAAGAGGGTTTAATGCAAAGAGAAGTTCCCTTCCTCTGCACCAGAAAACCCTGCAATTTTAGTACTTAGGGCCCCTAGGTCTTGGCTATGACAGGAGATGGTGGTGTCTGGTGCCATGGTAGTGCTCTATGACAGCTCTGTGAAGAAGCCTGGGCTCAGCAGGAGAGGATTCAACCATGGGCTCACAGGAAAAGCCTCCAGGGAACTTCCAAAAGTACATGAGCATATGGAACAAGGGGCAGGGAATTTTGAGTTGTTACTCTCTTTGGACCTTTGTGACCATAACCTGGCATCATCTTCTCCCTACTTTTCCCCACCCTTCCTTTTGATGATTGTCATGTAATGTCTCCAGATGATTGTGATCCAATAAATAGCAACATTAGAATAAATAAAAACCTCCTGATGATTTTAAATTATGTCGATTTTTTTTAAATACAATTTTAAGATTTTATTTATTTATTCATGAGAGACACACAGAGAGAGAGAGAGAGCGGCAGAGACACAGGCAGAGGGAGAAGCAGGCTCCATGCAAGGAACCCGATGTGGGGCTCGATCCCGGATCTCCAGGATCACGCCCTGGGCTGAAGGCTGCGCTACACCGCTGAGCCACCTGGGCTGCCCATGATGTCGATTTTTTAAAAAGATTTTATTTATTCATAAGAGATACACAGAGAGAGGCAGAGACATAGGCAGAGGGAGAAGCAGACTCCATGCAGGGAGCTTGATGTGGACTTGATCCTGGGACCCTGAGATCATGCCCTGAGCCGAAGGCAGATGCTCAACCACTGAGCCACCCAGGTGCCCCAATGTCAATTTTTAAAACTTATTTAATATTTATATAACTTTTAAATATAATATAAATATATATAATTACTTATTTTTTTCTGAAGAGATTATCAATGAAGGACTTTATTGCTACTTATAATCTTTTTAATATTATTATTAACTTTCTATTCAATTCAATGTCATAACTCAATATAATATTGGTGATTCTATTTTCACAAGTACTAGTCAAAAAAAAGGTGCCATTGTATGAGATTCTAGTTCTAAGAATTGTTTTTACTGAAAGAAGTCAAATTTGTGCAAATTTGGTCTTCTGAGAACAAGGCAGGGTTCATAAAACCACATTGAGTGTAATTGAATCTTCATAAGATTTATCATAAATATTCTGAAGGTACTTACAAGCACTATAAATAAAATACTATGACACCTGCCATGTCAAAATTCAGCCCACCCACAGCAGACGTCACAGTCACAGTGGTGTACGAGGCTGACACACCCCGGGCTCTAGGGCTGAAGGTCAAATATTTAGACACTTTGTAAAGCAAGCCGTTCAACTATTAGTAACTTGAAATCTTCCATAGTAAGAGTAATTTCATTGCAGAAATCAGCAAATGCTATATACACATCAGAGCACCCCCCACATCGAACTATGTATGATTCAATGGCCACAATACTGAGCCTACTGCAAGCCCATGGAACAAAGACCCAAGTGTCCCTCTTCTTCCACAGTTGTGTTATGCTAAGTCCCCCTACTCCTGGAATTACACTGTGGGTGCATTAGGAGGATTTCCTTGATAGTGTGTGTCCCATTTACTTTGAGCCTGGTTATTTAACACATATGTATACATGTTAACATATTTGTCCTCCCTGTGGGTGAACGGAAGATATATAAAGTACTTGCCTTCAGGCGTGGATTTGGGTAGAGAAACGTGAACAGGGATACTCCCTTATAAGAGTCTCTAAATCTCATCAGTATGACTCATAGATGCAGACTCCCCTATTTCCCCCTACAAAATGACAAAAGTCTGTGTTTTATTGGTAATTATTATTCCCAGTAAGAGCACTCTTCCTCCCAAGACTCACCTTCGAAAGGTATCTCCAGTGAATAACTTTGTGATCTCACCAAGTTACCTGGCTACTCAGATTTTCTCCACTGCTCTCTTGCAGCCTGAGAGGATGAGATAGAACAGTGGTTCTATTGAGGGCACAGGGCATGGCCTGGAGGACTCCTGGAAACAGATTGCTGGGCCCCACGCCCAGAGGTTCTGCAATTGAGGGCACAGGGCATGGCCTGGAGGACTCCTGGAAACAGATTGCTGGGCCCCACGCCCAGAGGTTCTGATACAGGGCTAGAGAACTTGCATTCCTAACAAGTTCCCAAGAGATGCTGAGCAGGAATAACACTCTGAAAACTACCCAAGCAAAGCATAGAAACAATAATTCTAGTATTAGAATATAGTATAAAATAAATCATTTTATTACATATCTATAATCATGTAAATCATCTCATTTTATTTAATACAACACCCTCCAAGTAATTATTACCTCTTCATTTTATAGATGAGACGTTGAAACTCAAAAAAAGTAAAAATGCCCAGAGCTTAACAATGAGGAAATGGTGAATTTGGGTCAAATACAAATTTATCCAACTCCAAAATCTATATTCTGTTTGTTGTACACTGATGCCCACTCGCAGTCTTCAGCCACAGTAATTGCATAAGCAGAAGGGGTTAATTTTATTCTACTTCTTCCTGCATGATAGTTTGTCTTCTACTTTAATGGTCTTTTTTTTTTTTTTTTTTTTAAGATTTTATTTATTCATGAAAGACACAGGCAGAGGGAGAAGCAGGCTCCCTGAGGGGAGCCTGATGCAGAACTCAATCTCAGGACGGGATCACGGGATCACACCCTGAGCCAAAGGCAGATGCTCAACCACTGAGCCACCCAGGCATCCCTACTTTCAAGGTCTTACTATATTTTTTCCAGGTACTCTGAGGTATAGCCAGAATTCAGCACTGGTCTAGAATATGCTACTTCAGCTCATTTAGCCTCATTTTCCTTATCTGTAGAATGGGGAATCATATTACCCACCTTGGAGCATTGTCATGGAGTTACAGATACATGTAAACCACCTGGTAATGCACCTAGCTGACTTTAGACACACGCTTGATAGGTGTGGTCGTTACTCGATAGCCTCTTGCCCCTGTTCCGTACCATCACAACTTCAGAATGAATTAGATGGTGTGCGCTTCTCTGTGTTGGCCACATTCATCAGAACTCACTCTGCCCAATGTTTGTCTTTCTCGTATGTCTCTTATTGGCACCTGTTAATTGCAGGGTGCTGAGATTATTAGATGGGATAACATGCAAGTTGTATGGCAGCTAGTCAATAAGCAAATATTTACTGTGTGTCTGCTGGGTGACAGGCACCGGGTACAGCTGTGAAGCAGAGCAGTCCCTCCCCTAAGGGAACTTACATAATGATTCTTATTGCTTCTTTCTGGATATAACAGAGATTAGGTCTCTGGCACTTTCATGAAGTCACTGCTGAGGTCTCTCCACTACTATTTTGCTTTGCTTCTGAGCTATTTTGGTTAGTTGGTTGGTTGGTTGGTTGGTATTCAGTATGTGTTCTAGGAGCCAGTGAATTGGCTGGGAACTTGGAATCCCGCTTTTGAACTCCCAGCAGCTACCTATCTGCTTTCACACGAATGGACTAGTTGGTATCAGCAATGGGACACTCAGAATCTACAGTGTTGCAGGTCTGGGTGAGGCTCCCTGCTGTGACTCTTCAGCCAGCAGGAGAAGCTGGAGTGAAGAGCCTGCTTTTCCTTCCAGCATCTTCCACATCCCAGGTACTTGGTGCAGTGCCTGTGACCTTCACTAATTAGTGGTGCACTTGTCAAGGTCACCAATGATTTTTGTGTTGCTAAGTTTAATTCTTACTCCCCATCTTAGCTGACCCATGGCAGCATTTGGCAGAGTGAGTCCCTCCTCACCTTCTTCACTTACCTTCCAGCACACCATACTTGCCTGGATGGCATTTCCTCCTCACCACTCAGGAGGTTCTCAAATCTGACCTCCTTGTTTCTCCACTCCTGACCTACCTATCATGTTCTCCTTCTCACTAAAAGCACCTTCACCCTTCTGGGTGCTCAGGCCCAAATCCTTGGGGTCATTTGTTCCTCCTCTTTCTCTAATCAGTCCATTAGCAAATCTTGTTAGCTTGACTTTCAAAATCTACCTAGAATCTGACCACTTCTCATCACCTCCACTACTGCCCTCTTGACCTGAGCCACCACCGTCTGTCACCTGCATGATTTTAGTGGCCTCCTACCTGTTTCCTCACTTTGGTCCTTGTCACCCTCCCCAATAATTTATTTTTGACTGCAGTGGCCAGTTTGGTTCTTTAAAAATGTAAGTCAGATCATCAGCGCAAGGCCCTCCAGTGACTTCTTGCATTTATCAGAGAAAAGCCAGTGTTTATAAAACGGCCCATGGGCACCATGTGATCTGGCCCCCATGACCTCTCACACCTTGTTCTAGAGAGTACTCTCCCTCTCCCTCTGCTCCAACTGCACTGGCCTCCCTGCTCCTTCCTGACATAGCCAGGCTCATCCCACGTAACACCTTTGCACTGGCCATCCCTGCTGTGGGCCTGGTTGCTCCCCCTCCCCTCCCAGCGTGATTTGCTCCCTTGCCTCCCAGTTTCTTGTTCAGTTGTCACCAGCTCAGTGAAAACCTGCCTGCTCTCCCAATTTAAAACTGCAGCCCTCCCTGGTGGCGCAGCGGTTTGGCGCCACCTGCAGCCTGGGGTGTGATCCTGGAGACCCGGGATCAAGTCCCACGTCGGGCTCCCTGCATGGAGCCTGCTTCTCCCTCTCCCTGTGTCTCTGCCTCTCTCTCTCTGTGTGTCTATGAATAAATAAATAAAATCTTAAAAAATAAAAATAAAAAAATAAAACTGCAGTCCTCCACATTTCCAACCCTTTGCCCTGCTTTGTGTTCCTTCACGGACTTACCACCTCCTAACAAACTATGTGCTTCCTGATTTGTTTTCTTTTCATCTGAGTCCTCACACCAACATAGTCAGGAAAGCAGGGATTTCTCCGTGTTTTGCATGCTATTCTAACCCAAGCACCTATTGCAGTGCCTGGCACACAGTGAGCCCTTAGTAAATACTTGTCAAGTGCATGACTACCTGACGTTTACAAGTTCTATGTGCAGAGCCTTTGTGGATTCTATAAATTTCATCCTCTAGCAATGCTGTGCAGTGGGTGCTACTATTATTTTCTGGATGAGGAAATGAGAGCTTAGGCTACACAACATGCCCAAGGTCACATGGTTAGGAAATGGTAGAGGTAGGGTTTGAACCTACCTTGCCTGCCTCTGGAGCCCGTGCGCCTCAGATATTTGCTGTGGTGTGTTTAAGCCTGAATCTGGCGTCTGCCTCCAAGAGGCTTTCCTGACCCTCAGCACAGGCTGGGCAGGACTGTTGCACACTGTTGGTGCTCACACCACACCACCACCCATCTTGGTCATGGCACATTCCTGCTATGATAGAAGTCTGTATGTCTGCATGTCCCTTTAAACTGTGAGTTCTGCTAGAACGGCACCTTACTCAGTTTGCTTTTCCAGCCTGGCACATAGTAGGTACACAGTGAGCATTGGTGTAGGAGATTAGAGCTGCTTGTGTCTTCTGGGCACCGTGGATCGCTAGTGGCTGCTGGGTGCTGCACAGGAGCCTCAGGACCATCAGCCCCCCTGTGTCTTCTGGGGGGATGAAGAGCAGTGCTACATGAATATCTCTGCCTTCATCCAAACACAGAATAGATACTCAGTAACTTTTGTTGACCAGAAGGACACAATTACTTCCTTAAGGAATTGAACCCTTCAGGCCACATTTTTTTCAGGCCACATTTTTTCAGGCCACAGGTTTCTGGGTTTTGTTTTTGTTTTATTGTTTTTAAAAATATTTTATTTGTTTATTCATGAGAGACACGGAAAGAGAAGCAGAGATACAGGCAGGGGGAGGAGAAGCAGGTTCTATGTAGGGAGCCCGATGTGGGACTTGATCCCAGGACCCCAGGATCACGCCCTGAGCCAAAGGCAGACGCTCAACTACTGAGCCACCCAAGTGTCCCTTGTTTTTGTTTTAGTTGTTGTTTTCATAAAGATTTTATTTATTTATTCATGAGACACACACACACACACACAGAGAGAGAGAGAGAGAGAGAGGCAGAGACACAGGCAGAGGGAGAAGCAGGCCCCATGCAGGGAGCCCGATGCGAGACTCAATCCCGGGACTCCAGAATCACTGAGCCACCCAGGCATCCCTAGTTGTTTTTTTAATGCCTCAAGGAGAGGCATTTGGAAAAGAAGCATTTTAGCAAAGCTTGCTTGGCCAAAGTGCTCTTGGAGGAGATTGCTATGACATCTTGCCCTTGCCCTTTCTGGTTTAATTGAACAGAAACCTACTCTATTTTGGTCAACACACTTTTGAACCCTTGTTAAAATTAAATTGAAAGAAGATACTTTTTCTTACAGGGACTGAGGATGCTATAGCACCTATGGGCTCCGTACAGCAACGCCATCTGCAGTATGGGTACAGACAGCTATTTCAGAACTTGAGTTAAATCGAGGACATTCCCTGAACATTGGTACTTTTGTTACCCCTCAGACATGAATGTAACTTCTTGTAATTTAGCTTTTTATATTAAAAAGTAAGAGCACCTACATTTAGGAATGAGGTGGATAAGAGTCCAATTAACTGAGGATTCTAATTGATTGAATTGAAGTTGCTTGGTTTTGTAAATAATGGGGCCCTAAGACAATTCTGCGAATATACTTCATGTTTACTCATTCCATGAACCAGAAACGATCGCACCTCCCTGTAGCCAAACCTGAGCTCAGTCCAAATATTTCAGCTGTTCTGCTACTTTGTTAGTTGACAATTGTTTTAATAAGTGGACCTCTTTTAATCCCCAGGGCTTGGAGACCTTTTGTTCTATTGAGATTTTTGCCAAGCTGCTACTTGTTGTAGCAAGGTTTGGCTGAGAGATAAGAACATGGATGTGTGTAGCTGTGGGAAGTGCTTTGCCAAGAGCAGAAAAGATTGTTTTGAGTCACTGCACCTGCCTGCCTCCCTGGGCTGTGATGCAAAACACAATCCTTTCAAACAAAAGAGTATAGGAAGTGACTGTCCCTCAGCCTCACCAATCAATTCAAATCAGCTCCAAGAAAATAGATTCAAATTGGTAACACAGACCCCACCCAGAGCCAATTATTTCTGAACAATAGCAGTCACCAAGCCTCACTGAACATTAGGTGTTCAATTCTATTTTAAGTGGCCTGGGAGCTTACTCCCAAAGTCAGTTTTTTTTTTTTAATATTTTGTTTATTTATTCATGAGAGACAGACAGAGAGAGAGAGAGAGAGAGAGGGAGAGAGGCAGAGACACAGGCAGAGGGAGAAGCAGGCTCCATGCAGGGAGCCCGACGTGGAACTCGATCCCGGGACTCCAGGATCGTGCCCTGGGCCAAAGGCAGGCGCTAAACTGCTGAGCCACCAGGGCTGCCCCAAAGTCAGGTTTAATTAATTTTTTTCTACCTCTGTATTAAAAAAAAAAAAAAAAGGACGTGAGAGGCTTTATAATTTTAAATACTGTGGAAATGAAGAATTTCAAGAGAGAGACTAGAAGCTGGTTATGGCAAAGTAGGAAATATTCAATCAGAGTGTAGATAAAATAGGTTGAGCATGAAATTTAACTCTGAGCTTCCTACCACTCAAGGCAAAAATAAAAAATGGCAGGTAGGCCATGTGAGGTTTTTTTTTTTTTTTTTTTTTAAGATTTTATTTATATATTCATGAGAGACACAGGGAGAGAGAGGCAGAGACACAGGCAGAGGGAGAAGCCAGCTCCATCCGGAGACCCGGGATCACTCCCTGAGCCAAAGGCAGAGCCACCCAGGTATCCCAGGCCATTTGAGTGTTATCATCTTTTGAAGGAGAAGAAAAGGAGCAGCAGCTACAAATGATTTTTTTTTTTAAGACTTTACTTATTTATTCATGAGAGACACAGAGGCAGAGACACAGGCAGAGGGAGAAGCAGGGTCCATTCCATGCAGGGAGCTTGACATGGGACTCAATCCCGGGTTTCCAGGACCACACCCTGGGCTGAAGGGGGCGCTAAACCGCTGAGCCCCCTGCCCCAGGGCTGCCCAATACAAATGATTTTGTTTGGAGAAGACATTCACCTGGCATTACATGGTTGGAAAATCAGATTTTGTAGAGCCTCATGCAGGGGACTCTAGATCACTTGCTCAGAGACATCTTTATCTGTGATTTTGCGGGAGTGAAAATGGTCTAGGTTTTGCTGATATGGGAGAGCTTGGTTCTTGTCTCATGGAGTCAAAAATGAATCTTGTGGACAAAAAATGAATAAAGGGATAGAAGTTCATCAAGTGAGGATACAGAGAATGCTCTCAAAAGTGAGAGGTGTCCCAACGGGGTTGCCACTGAGGGCTTGTAGGGTCTGTCTTTTATTGGAAGCTAACCAGGGAACCTAAATCTTTTAACATATTTATTGATATCACCATTGAGTAAGGACTAGTGATAACATCTTTAATGGCTTACTTCCTTTTTAGAGTCAGGTAATTCTTTGTTGGTCACAAGTAACTGTTATAACAAGACCCCACCTCTGGCATCTGGGACAGGATGGTCTGGTTTATTTATCTCTGGTTTCCTTTCATCTTCACATTTTTGGGACTTTTGTGAGCAGGATTCCATGGCCCCCTAGATAGCCCTGCCTAGCCCAATTTGTCCCTAACTCATTGCCATGAAATCATGAAAGCACAGATCAATGATGACTCTTTTGAGGAGAGCAGTTAACTCATATTCAAGCTCCCGCATCAATGCCTGATCCCATGTCACATTTATGTTTAACTTTGGTTCAGGGATGCCAGAATGGCTGCTCATAATGGTTGTTCATAATGAGTTGACTTCCAGAAAGATGGATTTTAGAAACACAGCTGATACAAGTAATACAAATAAGCGAGCTCCAGCAAACCACCAGGAAACTCCCATGCCTTTTTTTCCCCCACTGGTGGCCCAATACTGTATTTGCCCCCATGTGATGTGTCAAAAGAGAAAGTGAAATAACCAGGAGAGTCTTGACCAAAGGAGATACAAAGAATAGCACTGACTTTGTGGACTGAGCAGGAGCTTCAGCTATTGGAAATTCCCAAAATCTGTGCCCATTTTGGCATTTCCACCTAGAGTGTGGACTTCCTGGGATGGTGGCAGAAAGCCAGACCTGGCATCTGTAGTAAGAGTGGTTCCTGCTCAAGGGCAAATATCCTTGCCCTGAGCTCTCCCTTCTGAACCAGAAGACTAACTGGCCTGGTTCCAATGTTTGACTTTGTACACAAAAGGCAGCTTTTCTGAAGCACTTGCAAGAGATTCAATTAGCTAGTTTTCTTGTCTTCTCTCAGCTAGTTCTTTTACAACCAACTGCATACATCTGCATTGCAAGTATTAGTGTTTAGCACAGTAATGACCACTATCACTCTTGTAGGCCATTCCCAGGGGAGCTTCCCTGGGATTAATAACCAACATGGCTCACAGGAGATAGGTACAGGGTTAAATGCAGACATTCCATCTCCTGCTTCCATCCCTTTTAATGAGGACATTTCTACTTGGGGGACAGCTCAGTGAGGTCAGCTCAGATTCCAACTGTGTACCCCTTGGGAGGCATAGGTTCCTTCCAGGGTGCCAAGTGAGTGGCAGGGTTGAGGAGTAAGTCTTCTTTCGAGGATGTATGCTGGTTTACGACCAGCAGAGGGCATGAGTTGGCATTGTGAAATGGGGCTGGGCTGTCCCTTTACTGGAGGGACAGACAGTAAGCCACTGTCAAGTCAAAGGACAGGAACAGAGCTCCCCAACTTCCCCAGTTTAGTAAATGGGTGCATTCTGAGGCACCTGGATCAGTTCTGAGCATGGCGGCATGGGGTTTCCCCTGTCTGGGTGAGACAAGTGATTCAGCTATTTGGCTAATTTTTTTTCTTGGTTTTGGGCTCTAAGTTTTCGCTTTGCTAAAAACAAAACAAAACAACAACAAAAAAACCACTTCTCAGAAACGGGTATTGCTTACTTGAGCCACTCATGAGGGAGCCAAATATCCATGCAGAAATTCTCTAGGTTCCCCCCAAGAGGTCCAGCACATACATTCGTAAAAATGTTAGTAATAACAGCCATCTCTTATGTAGCAATGACAATGTACCAGCTTCCTGCACATTTACTTATTTCACTTTCACAAGAGCCTTGTGAGGTGGGTGGGGGTGGTTATCCTTATTTACAAATCAGGGACTTTAGGAACAGAGAAGTTTAGGGACTCGCCCAAGGTCACACAGTGGTAGGAAAATGTCTGCTGAACACAGGCTACTAAGAAAATGTCATCGGAAAGAGTGGTTTTAGGTGATGGTCTGTGTGGTCAGTAGCCAGCCTAGTGAGTCCCTTATGCTCTTGAATCTTCTTTGGGTCAGGAACCCTTTGAGGGTTTGAGAATATGCTGAAACCCTTTGAGGGTTTGAGAATATGCTGAAAGCCTATAACCTCTCTCCAGAAAAGTGTGTATATGCTTTAGCACAGAAGAAATTCCAATGGGACTGCTTTAGTTGAGGAATTGCCAACTCACTTTTTAACAAGGAATGGCATTCTTTTTCTGTCTGCTCACCAACCGTCTTTTCTGTAGGTATGCCTCTGTCGACGAGCAGGCCAAAGGATGTCTCAATCTGTTTCCATAACACCTTAGTCATTTGTATTCATCAAAACAGTCTCGTTTTGTGCACTTTAAATCATATAGTTATATTTGTCAAGTGTACCTCAGTAAAGCCAGAGTAAAAATCGGTCTTGTTTAAGTTATTAAATCTTAATATTAACAATGTAAGTTCTGTCCATTTAAAGCTTTCAGTCTTGTGTTCAGATCCAAGCTTCCCTCTTCCTCCAAGGCTACCAGGAGGCTCCTTTTCTTCTGAGGGGTGCGTGTTTGCAGTGTGTGGGAGATGTCTGCTCTTGCTCGACCCCTCCATCCCCCTTGGTTACTCCCTCACCGATCTTTGGATTGGTTTGAGTCAGAGGAGGTGCCTGCTAAGGGCTCTGCTACAAGGGATCATTGTCAGCATCCATGTCCAGTGGCACATGGGGAGGGCGAGGAGTATGGTGAGGACACCACAGAGAACTTAAAAGCAATCACTAGACTGATAAAAGTCAGTTTGCATCATTTATCATCATTATGCACAGATAATACTAAACAACGTCAGTGATGAAGTACTTTTTCCTGCCTGAGCAGACCACACACCCTTGGTGTGCCATGAGGTCAAGGGACTTTGGCAGACCTTGACAGTTCCTTGAGATCTGGAATCTTCAGGCCAACTTCTGGCCGGAAGCACCCGTTGCTCATGCCTCTGTGCCCAGCAACGCTTGCCTCCTCGCCTCCAGCTCATCTTACCCTCCATAGCCCCAGCTCTGCCTGCGGAGAGAACCTGGCAGGAAGCTGGGATTGGAGGGAGTGATCTTTGTACTTTCTTGACCAGTAGCCTCAGGGCTGCATGGTGGCTCTGCAGACATCCGAATAAACAAGGAGGTGCCAGTCTCCCCATCATGCAGATATCCACAGATTTTTATTGGCCCTTGTCCCTGTGAAAACTAGTCAGAAGTCCCACTCTCCCCCTCTACCCCCAGGGAGAGAAAAGATGGGATAACTTCTTTTCCCAAACATTCTCCTCCCCCAGAAGACATATCCCGACTCCCACAATCCTCTAGCTTTATAGAGACCAGGGTGGGGAGAAGGGGGTGCGGCTTTGGTGCTTCCAATGGTCACTTCTCAGCTGGCCTGGTAGGAAGGTGGCTTTCTTCTAAGCCAGTGGTTTCCTTCTAAGCTGGTGGCTCATGGACCTTGCTATATGGTATATCTAGTCCCTGTGGTTCTCAGCTCTGGTCTCAGTTTTGGGGAAACAGAAACAAACCTTCTCAGCATCTCAGACCACCATGCAATAGCTGTATAAATCCCAGGCCCACTGAAGCCTGGGCCCCAGGTCAGGAACCTCTGTGACAGTGTCATCACCTAGAGTCTGGCTCTCACTAGGGGTTAGTGCTGGCTGGGGTCAGCACAACCAATGTCTTAGTCACCAAGGCCCTTTCCTCAGCTTTGTTTCACTTGCCAAACCTTGGTGCAGCTGCATGCGCCCCAAGGGAGGAATGGCCTCTCCCTGATTGGCACACTGGAGCTCCTTAGGTCAGTTACTGCCTAGGCACAAAGGCCCTTTTTTTTTTTTTAAAGATTTTTTATTTTTTATTTATTCATAGAGACAGAGAGAGAGAGAGAGAGAGAGAGAGAGGCAGAGACACAGGCAGAGGGAGAAGCAGGCTCCACGCAGGGTCCTGGGTCTCCAGGATCACGCCCTGGGCTGAAGGAGGCACTAAACTGCTGCGCCACCAAGGCTGCCCACAAAGGCCCTTTAAACCCCATCTCCCCAGGTCATCTCTGGCTCCCCAAATTCCCCAGGTCCCCTACTTTGAGGGGACTTGGGCTTCTTGCCTTTCATCTTCTGGGCTTCTCTCCCTGCAGCTCTGACCTCTTTCTGTATTTGGGCCCATTTTTTTTTACCCTGGCTCCTTGGTGGGACCCGTTCCTTGAGCTGCTATCCCTTGTTCTAGTCCAACTCTCCATCTAGAGTGTGGTCAGCATCCTCCTGAGACTTCCCTGGTCTGCTTCATGATAAGGGAACTTTGAAAGCCATATTTGTTATAAAAGGTTCTCAGGCTCCTTGTAAAATACTCCTCTTGAAGTTACTTAGTTAAGAAGGAACGCATTAAGAAAAAGACTGCCCATCCAGACCTTGGTGAAACCAGGCACCCAGGTGAAACCTGGGTGGCTCACAAAGAAAAAGCTTAAATGAGTCCAAATGGCTTTTGACAAAGGGACAAAAGCAATTCATAGATGAAGGATAGCCTTTTTCACCAAATGGTGCCAGGAAAATTGGGCATCTTTAGGAAAAATAAATAAATAAACCTCCCTCCAAACTTTGTATTCTATGCAAAACTTAACTCAAAATGGGATGTCTGGGTGGCTCAGTGGTTGGGCAGTTGCCTTTGGTTCAGGTTGTGATCCTGGGATCCGGGATCGGAATCCTGTCCCTCATTGGACTCCTGCGAAGAGCCTGCTTCTCCCTCTGCCTATGTCTCTACCTCTGTGTGTGTGTCTCTCATGAATAAATAAATAAATCTTTTAAAAAAAACTTAAAATGGATCATGGGCTTAAATGTAAAATGTAAAACTAAACCTCTTAGGAAAAAAAAAGGAGGGGGAACATCTTTGGGATCTAGCACCACTAAGAGCTAGACAGCAAGAGCACAGTCTATAAAAGGAAAAATTGAATCTCATCAAATTAAAAACCTGTACTCTGTGATAGAAACTGTTATAATGACAAAAAGACAAGCTACATACTGGGAGAGAATATTTGCAAATGACATATCTGATAACGGAATATCTAGAATATAGAAAGAACTCTCAAACTCAATCTGTAAAACAGGAAAAAAATCCAGTTAGAACATGGACAAAAAAACGTGAGGGACATGTTCCTGAAGATTTACAGATGGCAAATGAGCACATGGAAAAGAGTGTTCAACATCACCAGCCATTAGGGAAATGCAAATTTTAAGCCACAGTGCGATATCACTAAACACCTATTGGAATAGCTAGATTAAAAATTGTTTACAACTTCAAATGCTGGAAAAGATGCTGAGAAATTAGATCATCCACACATTGATGTAGGGTACAGCCATGCTGAAAAACAGTCTGTCCATTTCCTAAAAAATGAAACATACAACTAGGAAACAACCCAGCAATTGCACGCTTCAGTGAGTTAAGAGCCAAACAAACTGGTACATCCACACAGAGGAACACTACTTAGCAATAAAAAGAAATGAACCAGAATGCCTGGGTGGCTCAGTGGTTAAAGCGTCTGCCTTTGGCTCAGGGTGTGATCCTGGGGTCCCAGGATCAATTCCTGCATTGGGCTCCCTGCATGGAGCCTGCTTCTCCCTCTGCCTCTCTATCTCTCTGTGTCTCTCATGAATTTATTTAAATAAAATATTTAAAAAATTTTTAAAAATTGGGGATTTCCAGGTGGCTCAGCAGTTTAGCACCTGCCTTCGGCCCAGGCGTGATCCTGGAGTCCTGGGATCGAGTCCCACGTCGGGCTCCCTGCATAGAGCCTGTTTCTCCCTCTGCCTCTCTCTCTCTCTCTCTCTCTCTCTCTCATAAATAATCAAATAAAATCTTTAAAATTTTTTTTAAATTAAAAAAAGTACAAAGAACTATTGATATGCCCAACAACTGGAACATAGCTCCAGAGAATAATTCTGAGTGAAAAAAGGCCAATCCTAAAGGGTTAAATACAGTGTGATTCCATTTATATAGTCTCTTGACATAACAAAATTATAGAAATGGAGAACAGATTAATGGTTGCCAGGGCCAAGGACAGGGGAATGGGGGTAGGAGGGAATATGAACATGGTTAATAAAAGAGCAACATGAGGGATTGCTCTGGTGGTTTAAATGTTCTATATGACATTGACTGTGTCAATGTCACTGTCCTGGTTGAGATTTTGTACTAGTTTTGCAATATGTTACCATGGGGTGAAACCAGTAGAGGGTACGTGGGATCTTTCTGTATTGTTGTTCCTTACAACTGCACGTGAATCCACAATGATCTCAAAATTAAAAGTTCAATTGAAAATTTAAATGATGGGACGCCTGGGTGGCTCAGTGGTTGAGCAACTGCCTTCGGTTCAGGACCTGATCCTGGGGTCCTGGGATTGAGTCCCGCGTCGGGCTTCCTGCATGGAGCCTGCTTCTCTCTCTGCCTGTGTCTTTGCTCTCTTTCTGTGTGTCTCTCATGAATAAATAAATAAATTAAATCTTTAAAAAAAAATTGAATGATGTTATAGTGTTCCCTGCACCTCCTAATATTTCCTGACCAACAAAATGTCCTTAAAAGTAGATACCTTCAAAGGAAGATATTTTATTTAATACAACATTCTTGGTAACCATAAAACCCTTTCTTACTTACTTCAGTGGTAATATCATCTGTGGAGCAAAATCTATTTTCTTGTCACTTTTGAAATACACAGATTTATACAATTTTAAAATGATGTTGCATTTCTACTTCTTGGCAAGATGAAGTAGACATACTTTTCCCAATTCCTCCCACTTTAAGTACACCTAAATATCCTAGACATGATATATAAAACAAATATAACAAGACTCAAAGAGGTAGAGAGAAGAAGGCAGACCAATCAGCTAGGGACCTGGGCACTAGAATTTTTTTTTTTTTTAAGATTTTATTTATTCATGAGAGACACACAGAGAGAGGCAGAGACACAGGCAGAGAGAGAAGCAGGCTCCATGCAGGGAGCCCAATGTGGGACTCCATCCCAGGGCCATGGGATCATGCCCTGAGCCAAAGGCAGATGCTCAACCACTGAGCCATCCAGGCATCCCATCTTTTTGCATCCTATATTCCAGACCATGTCCTGGGTGCAGACAGCCTAGAAACACTCAATGAGCACAGAAAAAGACAAAAAAAAACCCTAAGAAAAGTCTACTATTTCCAGCCAAAGTACAGGGAAAGGGACAACCTAGCAAAACAGAAAACTTTTAGAGAAAAACTGCTCTACTCCAGGCAATACCACAGAAAGAACTGTGCCCCCATTTCTACTTCCATTGTCAAAGGCTGAATGGGGAGTCTAGATCCCCACACTTGGTGTCTGTCGTAAGGATCACTTCCCTCTCCCCACTGAGGTAGTGTCAGAGAAAGCCCAGTGGAGAGTCAAGACTCTCTCTATCACCCAGTGATAACAACACTTCCCCACCCTGATATCAGTGGAAACCACACAATGAGTGGTAAAAGGCACTCTTATCTCTACCTCCCAGAGTGTCAGTGGAAGCTAAGTGAGGAAGCTGGATTTTTACCCTCACCTGGAAGCGATGAGGCAATGTGCCTCTTTTCCCTGCTTGATGCTGCCTCAGGGAAGACCTCCTAAAACAGATTTAAACAAAATTCAGAATTTCATAATATAATATCCAAAATGTCTGAAATTCAACTGTAACTCACTTATCACACCATGAACCAGGAATATCTCAACTTGAATGAGACAAGATGGTTAACAGAGGGGCACCTGGATGGCTCAGTCAGTTAAACATCCAACTCTTGATTTCAGCTCAGGTCATGAGCTCCAGGTTTGGGGCAGCACACTCAGTGAGCAGTCTGCTTAAGGTTCTCTTTTTCTCCCTCTCCCTATGCCCCTCCCTACCAGCTTACACACTGCATGCTCTCTATCTTAAAAAAATTAACAGACACCAATGCAAGGTGATACAGATCACCTTGAGAGGTGACAAGGGCTTTGAGGCAGTCATCATGAAAGTGCTTAAACAAGCAATGACAAACATGCTTTAAACAAATGAAAAAATATAAAATCTCAGCAAAGAAACAGAAGATCAAAGAAGAATCAAACACATTTTAGAACAGAAAAATACAATAACCAAAAATTTAAAACTCAGCTGATGGTCTTAACAGAAGATTAGAGGTTACTAGGCATCCCCAGTGGCTCAGCGGTTTAGCACCGCCTTCAGCCCAGGGCATGATCCTGGAGACCCGGGACTGAGTCCCACATTGGGCTCCCTGCATGGAGCCTGCTTCTCCCTTTGCCTGTGTCTCTGCCTCTCTCTCTCTGTGTCTCTCATGAATAAATAAATAAAATCTTAAAAAAAAAAAAAGATTAGAGATTATGGAAGAAAGAATCAGTGAACTGGAAGTTAGAACAATTGCAATTCCCAAATCTGAACAATAAAGAGAAATCGATTGAAGGAAAAAAAAAAAGAGCCATCGGGACCTATGAAACTATATAACAAAAGATACGTTTGTGTCTTTGGAGTCCCAGAAGAGGAGAAAGAGAGTGAAGCTTAAAGTGAATTTGAAGAAATGATGGACAAAAATGTCTTAAATTTGGCAAAAGACATAGATTCAAGAAGCTGAAAAAATAGCAAACAAGATAATCCTAAAGAAATTCGCCAAGATATGTTATACTCACACTTCTAAAAAATTAAGCAAAAGATAAAAATCTTGAAAGTAGCAAGAAAGAAATGACACCTTAAGGCAGTCTGGGTGGCTCAGTGGTTTAGCGCCGCCTTCAGCCCGGGTTATGATCCTGGAGACCTGGGATCGAGTCCCACGTTGGGCTCCCTGCATGGGGTCTGCTTCTCCCTCTGCCCCTCTCTCTCTCTCTCTGTGTCTCTCATTAATGAATAAATAAAATCTTAAAAAAAAAAAAAAAGGAATGACACCTTACCTATAGGAAGAAAACAGTTTGAATGACAGTATATTTCTCAGCAGAAACTATGGAAGCCAGAAGAAAGTGGTGTAAAAATTTTCAAGTGCCAAAAGAAAAGAACTGTCAATCTGGAATTCTATACCAGTGACATAGAAAATATCCCTCAGGGGACGCCTGGGTGGCTCAGTGGTTAAGTGTCTTTCTTTGGCTCAGATCATGATCCTGGGGTTCTGGGATGGAGTCCCACATCGGGTTCTCTCTGAGGAACCTGCTTCTTCCTCTGCCTGTGTCTCTGCCTCTCTCTCTCTCTGTCTGTCATGAATAAATAAATAAAATCTTAAAAAAAAAATATCCCTCAGGATTGAACAATAAGTCAAGACATTTGCAGAGGAAGGAAAACTAAGAGACTTTGCCTCCAGACTCTGTCTACCCTAAAAACTGGCTAAAGGAAGTTCTAGGATAAAAAAAGGAAATGGTAAACAAAGAACATCAGAAAGGAAGAAAGAGCAAAGGGAGGAGTAAAGCTCTGGGTACATACAATAGTTTACTTCTTTTGAGTTTTCCAAATTATGTTTTACAGTTGAATAAAAAATTACAACACTATAATGTGGTTCTCAATGTATGTAGAGAAAATATTTAAGACAGTTATAAATGGGAGAAAGTAAGAGACGCTGAGAACACAACAGCATGTTTGTGTTATTCTTGCCCAAAATGCATGACTTCAATCTAATCATGAGAAAACATCAGACAAACTAAAATTGGATAATTGATCAGTACTCTTCCAAAGTATCAAGGGTCTTAAAAGACAGAAAAACTATTTTGGATTGGAAAAGTCTCAGAGATATCACAACCGAATGCAATATGGGATCCTAAATTGGATTTTTTAAAAAAATTAATAGGAGAGTGCATAAAGTACACCAATTTTAAGTGTATGGCATGAGGATTTTTTACATAGAGACACAACTATGTAGCCAACACCCAAATTAAGACTGAATATTTCTATAAGGAATGACAGGACCTATCCATAGATTCTTTTTATGCCCTTTCCCTGTCTGTTCCCTCCTCTAGAGGTAATCACTATTCTGAGTTCTATTGTCACCAGTGAGTTTTGCCTGTTCTGGAACTTCATATAAGTGGAATCATGTAGTATGTACTCTCTTGTGCCTGATTTCTTTCATTCAATATATCTGTGAGATTCATTTATGTTGTGTTGCAAACCTGCAGTTCATTCTTTTTATGCTGTGTTGTATTCCATTTGTACACATTTATTTTCCAATTGATAGGCATTTGGTTTGTTTCCAGCATTTAACTATGAATAAAATCTTCCATAAACGTTTTTTTGTATGCATGTTTTGGTTTTCGCATGATTTCATTTCTTTGGGTAAGTGTATAGGAATTGCTAGATCATATTTTTAGCCTTAAAGATACTGCCAGGCAGTTTCCCAAAGTTGTACCAATTTATATTCCCACCAGCAACATAATGAGAATCTGTTGTTCCCTGTCTTGCTCATACTTGGTATTCCCAGTCCTTTTTGGTTTTAGCTATTCTGGTAGGTTTGATGTCCCTTTATTTTTATGCCATTTATTTGTTAAAGAATCTGGGTCAATTCTCCTGTAAACCTTTCCACAATCTGGATTTAGCTAATTGTTCTTTGTGGTAGCATTTAATGTTTCCTTTATCCCCAGTATTTCCCTTAAACTAATAATTATCTCTAGAGATTTGATTTGATTATATTGAAAGTTTTTTTTATACTTCATAGGCAGCTCTTCCTATTACCTGTTGCATCAAATCCGAAAGAACATAATGTCTATGATCTCACTTTAATTTATGTTAAGAGAGATCATTGAATTCAGGTGATGTCAGAATGTTTCATTTGCTATCGAGTTTCTCATCAATCCTCCACTTGATGATTTTAATGGAGATTGATGATTATTGCTTAGATCCATCATTTCACCGGAGTTACAAAATGATGATTTTCTAATTATAACATTCCTTTTACATTTGTTATCACTGATTATTTGTATTCATCCTTATCATTTATTTGGTTGCCTGTAAACGTTTCTTACCAGAAAAGCAAGATAACTGCTTGATAATCTTTATCAATTAGCAGAATAATGAGTTGTTGCTCGTTATTTTTGTTGCTTCCACCTCCAAGATAATGAATTTTTTTAAGTATCATTATCCACTTAAGGATTTATAAAAAATATTGAAAGACTTTCGATTCATTGTAACAGTTCTTTTTGATGCTCAAATTGTCCCATCTTTGGCTGGTGAGAATACTTTCAAGTTAGCTCTAATGTATGGACATTTTTTGTTTTTTAGAGACAGCGAGAAACAGCGTGCACACACATGAACCAAGTAGTTGGGGGGGAGGAGCAGAGAGAGAGGGAGAGAAAGAATCCTAAGCAGACTCCTCCCTGAGTGCGGAGCCTGATGCAGGGCTCGATCCCACAACACAGAGATCATGGCCTGGCCAAAATCAAGAGTCAAAACACTTAACTGACTGAGCCACCCAGGCGCTCAGTGTATGGGCATTTTTAAGGCATTTGATACGTACTACCAAAATGCTGTCCAGGAAAATTGTATGATTTTACATACCCACAACTGGCATGTGAGAATGTTTCTTTTCTGCTGTTACTCAACATTGGCTTCTGTAATATATTTTAAATAAATACCTGCCAATATGATAGATTAAAAATAGTATCACATTGGGATGCCTGGGTGGATCTGATAATTCTGTTTATCTTTTTGAGACACTGACATACTCTTTCCTACAGTGGCTGCACCATTTTACATTCCTTCCAGCAATATGCAAGGGTTCTCATTTCTCTACATCCTCGTCAACACTTACTATTTTCTGTTTGTTTGAAATATGCATCATCCTAATGGGTGTGAAGTGGTATTTCTTTGTGGTTTTGATTTGCATTTCTCTAATGATTAGTGATATTTTCATGTGCTTATTGGCCATTGCATATCTTCTCTGGAGAAATGTAAATTCTAGTCCTTTGCCCTTTTTAAAAATGGGTTGTGGGGGAGGGGTGCCTGGGTGGCTCAGTCCGTTGAGCTTCTGACTCTTGATTTTGGCTCAGGTCATGATCTCAGGGCCATGAGATCAAGCCTGGCATCAGGCTGCATGTTGGGCTCCAGGCTTAATAGGGGATCTGCTTGAGGATTCTCTCCATCTCCCCCTGCTTATGCTCTCTCTTTTTCTCTCTAAAATAAAATAAGTAAATACAATCTTTAAAATTAGGTTAGATGGGGGCAAGCTGGGTGGCTCAGTCAGTTAAGTGTCTGCCATTGGCTCAGGTTATGATCCCAGAGTCCCTTGTCAGGCTTCCTGCTCAGTGAGGAGTCTGTTTCTCTCTCTCCCTCTGCCTCTCTGCCCACTTGTGCTCACATGCTCTTTCTCTTGCAAATAAATAAATAAAATTTAAAAAAAAAATAAAATAAGAGGGATCCCTGGGTGGCGCAGCGGTTTGGCGCCTGCCTTTGGCCCAGGGCGCGATCCTGGAGACCCGGGATCGAATCCCACGTCGGGCTCCCGGTGCATGGAGCCTGCTTTTCCCTCTGCCTGTGTCTCTGCCTCTCTCTCTCCCTCTGTGTGACTATCATAAATAAATAAAAAAAAATTAAAAAAATAAAAAATAAAAAATAAATAAAATAAGATAAAATGAAATGAAATAAAATAGGTTGTTTTTGGTTGTTTTTTTGGTTTGTTTTTGTTGAATTATTGGAGTTATATATATTTTTGATATTAATCTTTTAAAATTGTCCAGGAAAGATTAGGAGGTACAGGTACCCATATAATCTATCTATTTATCTATCTATCTATCTATCTATCTATCTATCTATCTCCATAAAATCAGATATAGGATTTGCAAATATTTTCTCCCATTCCATAGGTTGCCTTTTACTCTGGTTGATAGAGTCCTTTGGGGGACAAAATTTTAAAATTTTGATCAATTCCAATTTATCTCTTTGTTCTTTTGTTGCTTGTGCTTTTGCTGTCATTTCCAAAAAAGTTTTGTCAAAGGCAATGTTACAAAGATTTCCCCCCATCTTTTCTTCTAAGAATTTTAAAGTTTTAGTTCTTTGGTCCATTTTTAGTCAATTAAAAAATATGATGTAAAGAAAAGGCCCAACTTCAATTTTTTTGCATGAGGATATCCAGTTTTACCAACACCATGTGTTGAAAAGACTGTCCTTTCCCTGTTGAATGGTCTTGGCGCCCTTATAGAAAATTATTTGACTGGTTATGCTTTCCTGGGATGTCTTGAACCTTTATTTTTTTATTTAAAAAATTTTTTTAAAAGATTTTATTTATTTATTTATGGGAGACAGAGAGAGAGAGAGAGAGAGAGAATGAGAGAGGTAGAGGGAGAAGCAGGCTCCATGCAGGGAACCCAACGTGGGACTCAATCCCAGGTCCCCAGGATCAGGTCTTGGGCTGAAGGCGGCACTAAACCGCTGAGCCACCTGGGTTGCCCTGTCTTGAACCTTTATATCTCTGGGTCTCTTTTCTACACCACAGGTCTTTAAATATTGTACGCTGTCATCATAGCCCCTGTAAGGATCTGTAGATATATCAACCGTATTTTGATACAATTCTTCCATTTCACCCACAGTGCCTATGAGGTTGAACTATGAACTCATAAGTGAATAAATATACATGGTATAAATCTTCCTCATGACCTTGGTCATTATTCTTTGGACTTGCCCCAGTGTCCCAATGTTCTTTAAAAAGGTGGTTTCCTGACCTGGACACAAGGCTCCATATGAGAATGAGCCATCTTCAGACCAAAAGTTGTCACCTCCTATTTACAGGACATTCTGCTCCCTTCACGTAGCTGAGAGTTGTATTAGTTTTTTGGCAGACGTGTCTGTCTCACTGTTGACTCATCCTGGGCTTATGATCAGCAAAAACACCCAAGGATATGTTAAAAGAGTGTTTATTGCTATTTCCCCAACTTGATTATAAAAGAGGGAGAGATTTTGGGAAATGAAGAAAAGTAAAAAGAAAAATCAATCATTAACATGTTTAGTGTTCAGTCTACCTTCTTGTCTATTTATATGTTTTAATTTTTTTAAAAGATTTTATTTATTTATTCATGAGAAACACAGAGAGAGAGAGGCAGAGACACAGGTAGAGGGAGAAGCAGGCTCCATGCAGGGAGCCCGATGTGGGACTCGGTCCCAGCACCCCAGGATCACGCCCTGGGCTGAAGGCGGCGCTAAACCGCTGAGCCACCTGGGCTGCCCCTTATATGTTTTAATTTTTTAAAACAAAATTCAGATCATATATATACACATATGTACTTGTGTATATGTATGTATATGTATAAAATATGTGTGTGTGTATATATATATTTTTAAAGTGGGCTCCATGCCCAGTATGGAGCCCAATGTGGGGCTTAAACTCAGGGCTCTAAGATCAAGACTTGTACTGAGATCAAGAGTCAGACACTTAACCGACTGAGCCACCCAAGCAAACCTCAGATCATATATTTTATGACATTACATATTTTTCAAACCCTCACTTCATAATGAGACGATATAAGATAATAATAATGGCTATATAAAATTCCTTCATTTAGAGTGTATTGTACCTTAATATTCTATTTTATAATTTGTTGAACCATTTTGCTATTGGACATTTCAGTTGTTTTCACTGTTATAAATAAGACTATTATGAACACTTTGGTATATAACTCTTTTAATCTCCCTGAATTGAAGCTGGACTTCACAATTTATCCACCAGATTGTACTTTTTCCAACATTCAACTTTTATTTTTTTATGATTTTATTTATTTATTTCATAGAGCATAAGCAGGGGGAGCAGCAGGCAGAGGGAGAGAGGGAAAAGCAGACTCCCCACTGAGCAGGGACCCCGATGCAGAGTTCAAACCCACGACTCTGGGATCATGACTTGAGCAGAAGACAAATGTGTTAACCGACTGATCCACCTAGACACCCCTTTTTGGTTGGTTTTACCTGATTCTTTCATTCTTATCAAAGTCTCTATGAACCTCAATTTTCTTTCCTAATATATTAGACATTGTTCTCAGGTTTGGGTCAATATAAGCAGGTGTTATGTCTTTACTAGAGAGTTTACTAAAAATATTGAAGGGGGCAAGGTCACACATAGAGCTGTGCAGTTTCCCATTAAAGAGTACTTTCTCTCTGTTGATATTAACCACTTAGAGGGAAGAGAGGTTACATTTTATTACTATTATATTCTTGACATTTTAGAAACTAACATTAAGAAAGGTTATATCACACAAACTGAGTCTGACTGGAGCCAAAGTCTACTTTAGTCATATGCCACATTTAGCTTTATAGTTAGTAAATTTGATATCCGGTAAATTCAGTTTCCAACTTTCTTTTCTTCTTCTTCATGATTGTCTTGGCCACAGGTCAGCAAACTATGACTCACAGGGCAAATTTGGCCTACTGCTTATTTTTGTGAATAAATCTATATTGGAACACAGCCATACTGATTTATCTATGTATTGTCAATGGTCACTTTTGTGTTACAAACAGAAATGAGTTGTGACAGAGATTGAATGGTCTGAAATATTTACTATCTGGCCCTTTACAGTTTCCCAACCTCCAGGCTTAGCTATTCTAAGTTCTCCGTGTATCTGTAAAAATACAGATACAGAGTTCTCTGTATATCTGTATTTTTAAAATCCTGCCAGGAGGGGCACCTGGGTGGCTCAGTGATTGAGCGTCTGCCTTTGGCTCAGGTCATAATCCTGGGGTCCTGGGATTGAGTTCCGCATCAGGCTTCTCCCTCTGCCTCTGTCTTTGCCTCTGTCTCTGTGTCTCTAATGAATAAATAATAAAACCTTTTAAAAATAAAATCCTGCTGGATTTTGAGACTGCATTGAATTTTTAAGTCAATGCTATCTTGCAGTATTGAGTTTCCCAGTGCATGAGTATAGTATCTCTCCAGTTATTTATGTCTTCTTTAATTTCTCAGCAATGTTTTTATGGTGTTAGTGTGCCTCTTGCGCATCTTTTAATAGGTTTATTCCTAGATATCTGGTGTTTTTTGATACTATTATAACTGTATTTTTAGACTTTTTTTTTTAAGATTTTATTTATTTATTCATGAGAGACACACAGAGAGAAAGGCAGGGACACAGGTAGAGAGAGAGAAGCAGGCTCCATGCAGGGAGCTGAATGCGGGACTCCATCCCAGGACCCCAGGATCTTGCCCTGGGCCAAAGGCAGATGCTCAACTGCTGAGCCACCCAGGCATCCCAAGATTTTATTTATTTATTCATGAAAGACACACAGAGAGAGGCAGAGATGTAGTCAGAGGGAGAAGCAGGCTCCATGCAGGGAGCCCAATGTGGGACTCGATCTCGGGACCATGGGATCGTGCCCTGAGCCAAAGGCAGGTCCTCAACTGCTGAGCCACCCAGGTGTCCCTAGATATTTTATTTTATTTTATTTTATTTTATTTTATTTATTTTTAAAGATTTTAATTATTTATTCATGAGAGACACAGACTGAGAGAGGTAGAGACACAGGCAGAGGGAGAAGCAGGCTCCACGGAGGGAGCCCGATGTGAGACTGGATCCTGGGTCTCCAGGATCATGCCCTGGGCCGAAGGCAGGTGCTAAATCACTGAGCCACCCAGGGATCCCCCTAGACTTTTTATTTTATTTTATTTATTTTTTTTTAGACTTTTTATTTTAAAATCATTTCAGACCTAAAGAAATTTTGCAAAGTTAGTATAAAGAGTTCTATGTACTCTTCTTCCAGATTCCCTAAATAGTGATATTTTGTTATTTGCTTTATCATTCCCTTCTTCTCTCTCTCTCTCTCTCTCACACACACACACACAGATATGTATATAGACACACACAGACACACACATTGTTGGTAAATGGTATTTTTAAGATCTTATTTTTCAATGTTGCTAATATATAGAAATTGATGTTTGATATTGACCTTCTAGCTAGTGACTTTGCTAAATTCACATGTTGGTTCCAGTAATGGATTTTTTGGCTTGTCTATATATGTAATCATGCAATCTGGAAAAAAAAATGACAGCTTTACAGCTTCCTTTCCAATCTTCTTTTGTTTCTTTTTCTTGACTTGTTGCATTGGCTAGCACTTCTGGTAAAGTGTTGAATATAAGTGGTGATAGTGAACATTTTTTCGTGTTCCCAAACTCAGAAGAAAAGTGTTCAATGTTTCACCATTAAATTGGATACTAACAAAAAAATTGGATACTAACAGTAAGTATTTTTATTGATATTATAATAAAGGGTATCAACAAAATGCCAACAAAACCCAAAATTCCATCAAATAAATTCACATAACAATGAAAAAGAATGAATTACTGCTACTTTCAACAATACAGCGAATATCATAGATATAACAACGAACTAAGAAAGTCAGAAATAAAGTAATTCATCTCCTATCATTCCACTTACGTGAATTTCAAGAACAAGCAAAACTAATCAGAATAGCAGTTCCTGAAGCAGGAGATTGACAAGAAAGGGGCATGAAGAAGCCTTCCAGAGCTGGAAGCATTATATCCTGATCTAAATGTTAGGTGCATAGGCTTAGTATCAGCAACTCCACTATCTAACCCTTTTGAAGTCTATTTATTTAATCTTTTGTGTATCAAAGTAAAATAGTCCAATAATCCCTTCCTGCCTTATAGAGTACTATTAGAATTCAAATAAGACACAAGAGCCATAATAGCTAATATCTGCCTGGCGTTTGTTCTGTGCCAAGCACCATTTAAATACTATATACATCAATTCATTTAATCTCACTATACGCTAGATGGGATATTCTGTTGTTGTACATGTGAGAAATTATGCTTTGGAGGGTCTCACAGTCTCTAAGAGGAAGAGCCAAGATTTGATTCTAGATAGCTTGGCCTACAGCTATAAGCACTGCTCCATCCTGCCTCTGAGCTCTTCCTCTCTGACAGTTGACTGGGGGGCCCTTTTACAGATCTTAGTATGTTTGCCAAGCTTCTGCTTCTTCTGGTCTTTATCCTTCCTGCTTCTGCCTTCAAGTCTTCTGAGTTGCTACACTGTGCTGGAAGAACTGTTGTCGGAAATTCCATGTTGGCACAGCACAGTGTTTCCACCCAGGGTGTGGGCACAACCTTAAGACAACACATTCTTACCACAGCCTGTGAGTGAAGCAGTGGAGGAGGCAGCCCTAGGCATGGTGAACAGACTTGGCTTGTTGCTTGTGGGCATCACAGTGTAGTCAGCAGGAAACTTCTAGAGTCTGTGCTTGCTTCTTGCTCTGAGATAGCTCTGAACTCTGAACTGGCTTTTTGAGAACCAATATCTGCCTTGGTTCTCTCTGTTTCTTACTCCCTTTCCTCTCTTCCTTTATTCCTCCTTTCCTTTCTTAATTAAAAACATTTTTAAAAATAAAATTTATGCCAGGTTAAAAAAAAATCAAACTGTACTAAAGAGTATAGAATAAAAATGGTCTCCCTCTCAACCTTGATTGTCTCCCACACCCAGTTGTCCCTGCTAGAGGCAACTATTGTGCTAGTTTCCTGTATTTCTTCCTGAGATATTTAATACATAAAAGCATATACAGATGTATCACTCCCTCATTGGCTTTTCACAAGTCATGTGATACTATTACATCTTGCTTTTTTACACTTAAAAATTTACCTTGGAGGTAAAAATTGGAGGTTATTACATATCAGTATTTGAAGAACTTGTTGTGTTCCTGCTAATAGCTAAAGAGGACTTTCATCAGTTCACTTCATGTCATCTGTGTAATGCTGACTCTTCTTATCCATATGGCGTAATGTTGCCCATGACAGTCAGGTAGGGGTCCACACATCTGTCTACATACACATCTATGCAGACACCTACCTGAATGTGGGGAGAAGTAGCTTTAATTCTGGACCTTATGAAGGAAACCAGAGAGTCTAATGGGAATGACTGACCCAAGTGCTGGAAGGAGGGTGATAAACATTTTCCTGTATGGTTATCAAATCTGATTGTGACCGAGTCTCTGTGGATAGCCTCTTTTCTTATCCTGGAAAGCTGGACTCAGCACTTTAACACATGTTGCAAGTGGCCATGTTATAGCATGTTAGTAAGAAAAGGGTAGGTTACAACACACTGATGGAGAGATAGGAAAGAGGTTTTCCACTATACACCACCACAGCCAAGCTTCATTAAGACCCTCAAATCCCCTTGCCCATGATCATCACCTCATCTCCCTGCTCCCTCAACCTCATTCATCACCTCTTTGGCTCAGGCTCTCCTTCCCTGTCTCGGCCAGAGCCATTTAGCTCTCTTGCCTTCCCCTCTGCATCCTCTCATCCATCTCTTAGAGTATGGTCTCTGGATCTTCTTTGTCAGATTCACCAGCAGGGCTTATTGACAATGCTATCCAAGACCTAAATGAACTGGAAATTGGGGGAGGAAGGGTCAGGAATCAGTATCTCTAACAAGCTCTCAGGTGATTGGTAGGTGTACTGAAGTTTGAGGCCAGGTGTAGAGGCTGCCTTTGGGACCATCAGTTGGACCCAGGTATTTGGAGCCAGGTTGATGGGAGCAAGTTATACTAAGCATGGTGGCCTGTGGGTAAAAATGTCCTCTTCTTGGCATACCCCATTCAGAAAGGGGCCATTGTGTGGCTGCTCCATGGTCAACTCTAATCTCTGGGATAAAGGAAGAAATACCCTCCACTGTGCTTTGCCTGTGGTAAATATATGGAGGCCAGTATTTTTTTTTCCCTTTTAAAAACTGAGGTAGAGGTGCTCCTCGGTAGCTCAGTTGGTTGAGTCTCTGACTCTTGATTTCTGCTCAGGTCATGATCTCAGGGTCATGAGATGGAGCCCCATGGTGGGCTCTGTGCTCAACAGGGAGCCTGCTTAAAATTCCCTCTCTCCTGGGGTGCTGGGTGGCTCAGTTGGTGAAGCATCTACCTTTGGCTCAGGTCATGATCCTGGGATCCTGGGGTGGAGCCCTGCATAGGGCTCCATGCTCAGCAAGGAGTCTGCTTCTCTCTCTCTCCCTCTGCATTCCCCTTCCTGCTGCTCATGCTCTCTTATGTACTCTCTTCAAATAAATTTTTTAAATCTTTAAAAAATTTTTCTTTCTCTCTCTGTCCCTCTGCCCCTCCTCCCCTGCTCACACACTCTGGCCCTCTCTAAAAAAAAAATAAGTAAATAAAATATTTTAGTAAATGTGCTGCCGAAGCAAGCACAAAAATAAGAAAATAAAAATAAAAACCGAGGTGGAAAGTATATGTGGTCAAGTGCATAAAATCTAAATGAGAAGCTTGATGGGTTTTTGCATAATTACACACTTGTGGAACACAACCATCTTCAAGAGATAGAGCATGGAGTCCCTTGTGCCCCCTTCCTCTTAACTCCCTGACCAGAAGTAACTACTATATTGACCTCCATCACCATAAATTAATTTTGCCTGTTTTTTTTTAAGATTTATTTATTTATTTATCTATCTATCTATTTATTTATTCATGATAGACACACACAAAGAGAGGCAGAGACACAGGCAGAGGGAGAAGCAGGCTCCATGCCGGGAGCCCGACGTGGGACTCGATCTTGGGACTCCAGGATAGCGCCCTGGGTCAAAGGCAGGCGTCAAACCGCTGAGCCACCCAGGGACCCCCAATTTTGCCTGTTTTTGAACTTTATACAAAATCGAATTGTACAGGGTGCACTCTTTGTTTGGCTTCTTTTGCTCAGCATTTTGTTTGTGAGATTTCTCCATGTTTGTGTGTATAGTAGAGATTAGTCTTTATCATTGCTGTGTGCAAGGAGTCAGCAAACTGTTTCTATAAAGGGCCAGATAAGGGCAGCCCCAGTGGCTTAGTGGTTTAGCGCCACCTTCGGCCCAGGGCGTGATCTTGGAGACCCGGGATCAAGTCCCACATCAAGTCCCACATCAAGTCCCACATCAAGTCCCACATCAAGTCCCACATCGGGCTCTCTGCATGGAGCCTGCTTCTCCCTCTCCCTCTGCCTGTGTCTCTGCCTCTCTCTCTCTCTCTCTCTCCTTCTCCATCTCTAATAAATAAATAAAATCTTTAAAAAAAAGGGGGGGCCAGATAAAATATTTTCAGGTATGCAGACCATACATTCTCTACTGTAACTACTCAGATCTGCCATTGTAGCTCAAATGCAGCCATGAGGGATACAAATATGCAAAATTGGCTACAGGCTGGCCTGTGAGGCATAGTGTGTTGATCCTTGCTGTATAAAATTTCATTATGTGAATATATCTCAACATATTTAGTGATCCATTCCCGTTTTAGGCACCTGGGTGACCCACTTTTGGATACAATGATTCTGTTGCCATGTGTTTTGGTGAACATATGCACTCATTCTGTGGCTTGGAAGCAGTGGAATTGTTAGATCATAAGACTGGCATACCTGTAGTTTTAGTAGATACCATCAAACAATATTCCAATGTAGTTGTACCAATTTGCACTCACCAGTAAAGTTTTTTCACATCCTCAGTAACACTTGGTGTTGACAGTTTTTTTATTTATTTTATTTTTTTAAAGATTTTATTCATTTATTCATGAGAGACAGGGAGAGAGAGAGGCAGAGACACAGGCAGAGGGAGAAGCAGGCTCCATGCAGGGAGCACAACATGGGACTCGATCCGGGTCTCTAGGACCACGACCTGGGCTGAAGGCTGCGCACTAAACCGCTGGGCCACCCAGGGATCCCCTACAGTTTTTTTAGTTACATCTATTTGCATAGGTGTGTTATGGATTTTAATTTGCATTTTCCTGTGACTAATAATGTTGAGCACTTTCTCAAATTCTTGTTGGCCACTTGGGCATTTTGTGAAGTAAAACTTGTCTACTATTTCTAAAAATTGAATTGTTTGTCTTTTTCTTGTTGTTTGTGGAAGTTCATTATATATTTTGGAGACAAGTCCTTCGTTAGATATCAATATAGCAGATATCTTCTTTTAGTTTACGGCTTGCTCTTTTACTTTCTTAATAATGTCTTTTGATGAACAGAAAGTTCAAATTTTTTTAGAAGGTTTTAATTTTAATGAGGTCCAATTTATCAATTTTTTTTTCTTTTCTGGTTAGTACTTTTTGTGTTCTGTTTAAGCAATCTCTGTCTATCCCAAGATCATGAAGATATTCTCCTACCTTTTCTTCCAGGTTTTGTTGTTTTACCTTTCTCAGCTAGGTCTGTGATCCATTTTGAATCAATTTTTGTGTTTGATGTGAGGTAGGAGTCAAAGTTCATAATACTGCATAAGGAAATCCATTTTTCCGGTACCAGGTAGTGAAAGGACCACCATTTCCATCCATGATAGGAGCCCTGCTTTTAAGGTTGGGCTCTAGTCTAAAAAAGGGTTCTGAATGCGTGTAGTGTGGGTCTCCAGACTATGCTCCAGGAGGAAGAGATGAAAGAGGTGGGGGGTTTAGATACTCTGGGCAACACTAAGGTGGATAAGGCAGATTCTCTCTGTCTGTGAAATTCCTTGTCTCCATAATGCTTAGAAGGATGTCACACCCGGCCAAGAGTTTTCAGCTGTTGCAGGAAAAATGAGATTTCCAAGAAACCACGCTTGGAAAAAAAAAGAACCTGGTTTCACATTTTAAAATGTTTTCACTACTGTTCATGTTGCCTGGGCCAAGTTATTGCTTCTGGAAGAAAACAGGCTTCAAACTATGAACGACTAAGTAAGTAAATTAGTACTGGCAATAGCAGTAACTAGGGAAACTCCTGAATATTGTGAGATCCAAAACTATTTATTTCTGTAAGTGAAAGAGAAAGAGTGTCCCAGGCTCAGGTTCTGCAGATGTTAAACTTCGGACTAATATGTTCCAGACAGATGACGGCTGTCCAGAGCTTTCCCGACCACTCCCCAGGGCTTTCTCTTGGGTTACATGAACCTGGGCAGCCCTTCTACCATTTACGAGAGACAAGAAAGCCACTTTTTATACCTTGCTTTGATGCCTGGAAGATGGGGCTGAAGGGTGCTTGTTATTTCTCACTGTTTATGGAGTATGTGGGGTTCAGACTTGGCTGGTAGGCACAGCACCAGGGAGTGGATATGGGGATGAGGCCTTGGCTCCCAAATTGATGCTAGAAGAGTATTTCATTCCCTGACTTGTGGTTTATTTCTGAGTACCTGGAATCTGCAGGGGCAGCTGTGCCTGAGGATAAAGCACCTTCAGATCCGTGGGCTCCACTAGCCCAGGACCATCCTTGAGGTCCACTCTCCTTGGAAAGTAATAGCATTTGTAGTTAACAAATAATTTATTCTCTGATATATTAATCAATACATTCACCCAACAAATTTTTATGGAGATAGACACTGTGTTAGGGTCTGGGCGTACATCAATGAACAGCACAGACAAAATTTCCTACTCTCATGGGGCCTTCTTTCCAGTGGGGGAAAACACGGAACAAACAATAAATAAATATAGGATGTGAAGTTAAGGTCCAGGGCAGGAGGGTCGGGGGAGGAACTATAATTTTAAGTAAGGGTGATAGGGTTGGCCTCAATGAGGAGATGACATATGAACAAAGTCTTCAAGGAGGAGAAGAAATGAGTCATGGGGTTATCTGGAGGAAAAGCTGTCCATGCAAGGCTTTGGCTCACCTCTAAGTTAGGCATATTCTAAATCCAAAGATCTCTCCCTCCGTCCCTCTCTTCTTTCCTACCTTCACTCTTTCCTCCCTTCCTTCCCTCTTCCTATAGTTCTCCTCTCACTGAGAGACAAGGGACAAATGTGTTCACCCCCTGGGAGCTCTCCGGGCCTCTCAAAACAGGACTTGGACATCTTCAGAAATGCCCCCAATATTACAGGACAGATGGGAATTTAGTGATGGATTGATTGTCTCTCTAATATCAGAACCCCATAAATGCCCCCAGAATGAAATTAAACTTTAATATGTTCACTCCAACTAATTTTATTTCATCCCAACTAATCCCTATCTTCTGAGGCCTTTGATGGGCACTTTAATTAAATCATGAAGAGAGCCCTTTGTCTCCTGAGGAGGGTGGAAACCTCCCCGTTCTTCCCCATCCCTCCATCTTCCTCTACCTGCCCCCTGCACTGACTGGTGAGGAATGCCTCCTGTTCCCAGGGTGCTGGGATGGCAAGACCCTGTTCTGGACGTGGTCTCCACCCCAAACCCTACTCCTAGATTCAGAGGAGTCTTTCCAATAGAGAGAGCAGCAGCCCCTCATGGATGAAACCATTGCTGGATTCCAGGCACTTGATAAATATTATTGAAAACAACCTGCCCCAAATGCTGTGTGTCTCTGTGACTCTCTGCTCTGGCCTGTTATAAGCCTCTGTGAATCTTTTCTACGGCACACTTCAGCTTTACAGCTTCCCTGCCACATGTGGCCAGAGCTGTGTTTCCTATACTGTGAATGCCCTTGCCTGGCTGGGGCTGACCATTCATGCATGTATACATGTTTTCATTCGGCATTCATTCCTTCATCTCCACTTTCATGTCCCACAGGCATTTCAACCTTAATGAGGCCAACTTTGAGCTTCTGATCTAATCCCACCCCTAAATCAGCTCCTCCTCCTGTCTTCAGTGCCTCAGTAAGTGGCATCTGTGCCTCTCAGTCACAGCATCTAGAAACCTGGGAGTCATCCCTGAGAAAGACAATTATTATATGATCTTACCCATGTGTGGAATTTAAGAAACAAAACAGGATCATAGGGGAAGGGAAGAAAAAATAAAACAAGATGAAATCAGAAAGGGAGATAAACCATAAAAGATTCTTTTTTTTTTTTTAAGATTTTATTTATTTATTCATGACAGACACAGAGAGAGAGGCAGAGACACAGGCAGAGAGAGAAGCAAACTCCATGCAGGGAGACTGATGTGGGACTCAATCCTGGGACTCCAGGATCACGCCCTGGGCTGAAGGCAGACACTTCAACCACTGAGCCAGCCAGGTGTCCCCATAAGAGAGTTTTAATCATAGGAAACAAACTGAGGTTGCTGGGTTGGGGGGATAGGGTAACTGAGTGAGTAAGGCAATTAATCTCTTTGCACCTTTTCCCATAGTGACATGGAAATAACATTATCACTATACTTTAGAGGATTGTTAGAGGGAGTAGGATTTACTACATCAAAAGAACCATGTCTAGCACATAGTAAGGACCAAATATATGTTAGCTGACAGAAAATGGTGTTGGCTGTGTCTCCATCCTTTAGCCAAGTAGCAGCTCATTTTGTTAGTTTTAAGATTTTATTTATTTATTTATTTATTTATTTATTTATTTATTTATGACAGAGATAGGGACAGACAGAGAGAGAGCATGATCAGGGAGAGGGAGAAGCAGACTCCCCACTCAGCAGGGAGCCCAATGAGGGGCTGGATCCCAGACCCTGGGATCATGACCTGAGCCAAAAGCAGACACTTAACCGATTGAGCCATCCAGGCGCCCCTAAATTACTTATTTTCACGTTAACGTAGATGTTTCTATAAACCAAGAAAAACTGAATAGTATTATACATTTTAAAAATTAATTTATTTCTTTATCTTTTAAATTTTTATTTAAATTCAAGGTATTTGAGGAGCCTGCCTGGGTGGCTCAGTGGTTGAGTGTCTGCCTTTGGCTCAGGTGGTGATTCCGGGGTGGTGATCCCGAGGGATTGAGTCCTGCATTGGGCTCCCTCACAGGGAGCCTGCTTCTCCCTCTGCCTATGTCTCTGCCTCTCTCTGTGTGTCCCTCTCTGTCATCAGAACTGTTTTGGCTCTGGCCTGGGGCTTTATAACATGTCTGAGACCCTGAATCCTGAAGCTTCCCTGCTTTGGCTGCTGATTATGAAGGTCCAGGCTGTGGGTAGGGGGTGTTCCAACACCCACAGGGTTTGGGGCTGCAGGAAAGCAGCTACCAGAATGTATTTTTAAAGAAATTCCACCTTGGTGGAATGAAGTAAACTTTATTCTCTGCAAAAAAAAAAAAAAAAAAAAAGGGACACTCTCTGTGTGTCCCAAATAAATAAATAAATAAATAAATAAATAAAATCTTAATAAAAATAAATAAGTAATAAATTCTAGGTAGTTAGCATCCAGTGCAGTATTGGTTTCAAGAGTACAGTTCAGTGATTCATCACTTACATACAACACCCAGTGCTCATGGCGACAAGTGCCCTCCTTAATCCCCATCCTTCCACAGGAATTTCGGCCAAGCTCTGCTTCCTCAGAGCCTGGGAAAATGCAGTATCAGGGTACTTTCCAGTGTGACACCTTATCGTAGTCTAGCTCCCCTTCTTCCTCAATCGCAGGTGAAACAGTTGCTCTCATTTTTATCCCGGAACAAGAGACTCCCTCAATAAAGCAGCAGCGGTGTCCTCATTAAGGAGGACTGGGCTCTGTTAAAGAGCCAGAGCAAGGCAAGTCCTTCCCACAGGTTCAGGGAATGAGTTTATTGTAGAATTCTCTAGGCAATAAGGAAGCTGGGCTGGACGGCATGGTCTGGCGTCGTGCAGCCTGGCGGGGAGTCCCACGCCCCAAATGCCATCTGCCTCGGGGCTTGGGGTTTGTCCACAGGGCCTGGCTGGGGCCATGTCCCCTCCATTCCCTCACCTCAGAGCGCTGCTCACCGTGACTTCTCTGTCTTCTCTCTGAGGGTCTTTTGGACATCTACCCTGCTATCAACTGCTGCTCCTCTTGGAAACTCCAATTCAAACCCTCTGAGGCAGGGGCCCACCAGGTTGCCTCCAGGGCCACTGGCTGCCCCAGGGAGAGGGGCCCACCTGTCCAGTCAACTGGGAGGGGTCACGTACCCAGCAGGGAGACTGAGGCCCAGAAAACCTCTCAGAAGTGGCTGCACCAGGGCAGATGTCCTGATGCTTCTAGAAGGAGTCTCTCCAGATAGAAGTATTTTTCTTTAAAGATTTCATTTGTTTATTCATGAGAGACACAGAGAGAGAGGCAGAGACAGAGGGAGAGGGAGAAGCAGACTCCCTGCGGGGAGCCCACTGTGGGACTCGATCCCAGGACTTCGGGATCATACACTGACCCGAAGGCAGACATTCAACCACTGAGTCACCCAGGAGCCCCAGGAGTTAAGTATTAACGACAAAACAATTAATATGGAATTATAGACAAAACAAGGGCCTGGAACAAAATTGCAATCACAAAGTTGGCTGTGTTTCTCTGCATTTTCTCCACCTCTCGCAAGCCACCCCATGCTTCGGTTTCCCTTCTGGTAAAACAGAGAGCATTATTCTCCCTCCTCCCCAATACATGCAACTTTCTCTTCTTGACGAGGGTCCTGGAAGTCATCTGGCGACTTACACAGTGGCCTTGTGAGGTGTGTCACCACTGTCACCATGTTACCTGGATCAGGGAACTCGCTCACCTGGAGTCTCTCAGATGAGCCAAGAATCTCCCTGAAGTGGGCCTGGCTCTAAAAGCCCTCCCTCATGGGGACTCTCAGGGTTGTGGTGGCAGCCTCTGCGGGCCCCCATAATTCTAGTGCTCCCCCCAGGGTGGGGGGCAGGCAGAGCAATGGCTGCCACCACCCAGTCATTTCAGCGATTTATTTTATCCTTCTCTTCTTTCTCTCCTGACCTTTTGACTACCCCAACCAACAAATTACTTAGGGGACCCAGACAGCTCATCTTACAGTGATCTACAACAGTAAACACAGGTCATTGCTCTTACAATGACCTATCCCATTATAATGTCTCAGCCAGAGACAGACACAGCCTCTTTTTCCTACTGGACCTGAAAATCCTCCATGCTATGAGGCTCTGAGTAGCTTGAGGTGCTGAGAAGCCGTTATTTGTCTATTAAGGTTGGTCCTGGAATCTATGAAGATTGGTCCCCCCTTGCTGAGTTGGATTTAGCACTTCTCAGGTGCCCCCTCCCATCTCCCCACCCCCTTGGAGGCCCTAAATAGAAGGACCCCAGCTCAGGGATCCGGAAAACAGGAGTGCTTGAGGATACAAATGGCTGGGAAGAAATCCCCTCCTAAGGCCAGTGCTAATCCTCTCGGGAATGTCTTCCACTCCCACCCACTCGGTGACCTGACCACTGCTCCTCCCCCCCTGCAATTTCCTGCTGTGTATGAACCTCTCAGCTGTCTCTCTCCCTCCCCCGCTTCCATTGCCCCCTCTTTTCAAGTTCCTTTCCAGTAGTTAATGAATGAAGCAACATTTATGCACATACTGGACAAACCTCTGTGAAAACCAACTGGAAAAAAGGAACACCCACCATGTACTGCGTCCTCTGTAGGCAGTTTGTGAACATTCCCTTATTCTACTGTCATCCCACAGGGCAGGCTTATTATTTCTACTTCACAGAAGAGGAAACTGAGGCCTAAGGGGGTGCCAGAGATTGCCCCATCCAGAAAAGGGTCCTTCAGAGCCTCTCCAGGGGCCTAGGGGAGTCCAAGCCCCCTGGATGTCTTGAACTACCTAGGACTGAGGCAGAGTGGGTATCTGGAACCACAGTGTAGGGCTGGCTGCAGATTGGTCTGTCTCTACTTGGTGTGGGCTCCAGTGACTGGGGAGCACTCTCCTACGAAAACCAGAGCTCATAGCTCAGATACTGGCATTCACTTTTACATATCCAACCATCCATCCATCCATCCATCCATCCATCCATCCATCCATCCAAAGGCCATTGGCCACAGCACACCCACTTGGAAGCTATAATAAAAAAAAATGACAGGCAATGGGCAGCCCGGGTGGCTCAGAGGTTTAGCACCTCCTTCTGTCCAGGGCGTGATCCTAGAGACCCGGGATGGAGTCTCATGTCTGGCTCCCTGCATGGAGCCTGCTTCTCCCTCTGCCTGTGTCTCTCATGAATAAATAAATAAAATCTTAAAAAAAAAAAAAAGGCAATAACAAATGTTGGTGAGGATGTGGAGAAATCAGAACACATTGTTGGTGGGAGTATAAAATGGAGCAACCACTTTGGAAAACAGTCTGGCAGGTCCTCAAAAAGTTAAACATAAAAAAAAAAAAGAAAAGTGAAACATGAAGTTACCCTGTGACCCAGCAATTCCACTCTTAAGTAATACCCAAGAGAATTGAAAACATCTGTTCACACAAAAACCTGTACATAAATGTTCATAGCAACTTTATTCACAATATCCAAACAGTAAAAGCAACCCAAATGGCCATCAATTAACGAATGGATAAAAAAATTGGTATGTCCGTACAATAGAATATACAACCTACAACATGAATAAACTTTGACAAGGTGATGCTAAGTGAAATAAGCCGGGCCCAAAAGACTGCATATTGCATAATTCCATTTATATACAATATTAAGAATAAGTAAATCCGTTGAGACAAAAGGCAGATTAGTGGTTGCCTATGGCTGGGGACAGGAGAAAATGGGCAGTGACTACTAACGGGTATGGGGCTTCTTTTGGGGTGATGGAAATGTTCTGGAATTGAATAGTGGTGATGGTTGCATAACCTTGTGAATATACTAAAAACCATTGCACTGTACAATTTTAAAAGGTGAATTTTTTAGAAAGATGTTATTTATTTATTTATGAGAGACAAAGAAGAGGCAGAGACATAGGCAGAGAGAGAAGCCGGCTCCCCGTGGGGAGACTGATGTGGGACTCGATCCCAGGACCCCGGGATCACCCACTGAGCTAAAGGCAGACTCTCAACCACTCTCAGAGCCACCCAGGTGTCCCTTAATAAACGACTTTTACTGAGTACCTAGTATATGCCAGGCACAGTGCTACTGCCACAAAGATGTGTGTGTGAGACATGGCTTTGGGGAGCTTGTGTCTAGTAAAGGAGACAGATGATTGAGCCACAATTAAAATAGTAGGATCTGTGTTGGGCTAGATGGGAACCTCAGGGAGCATGGGAATCGAAGGTCGGGGAACCTTCTAGAAGTGACAATACAATGAAGTAAAAGGGGTTCTGAAGGGCCCCGAGGGACCAGGATGAGGTAGCAGAAGTATAGGTATTGAATGCTGAAGGCCCAGTTTCCCTCTGGTGTCTCCCTAGTAAGTTCAGCAGCCAGCCAGGCAGGAGGAAGCAAAGCATTCCTTCCAGTGGGGGAATGTCAGTCTCCTCTGTGGGCTCTCCTCCCCATACACACAGCAAACAAACTACCTGTTCCCCTGGCCTTCCCCACCCCCTGCCCACATGGAAAGTACAGAGAAACATAAAGAAGAAAATAACTATTGCTCATACTTCCAGTGCTGTTAATATTTTAGTATTTTTGTCTCACAGATTTTTACCCCCCGGTGCCTTTATTTTATGTGGTGGGAATCATTGAGCACTATATATAATCTGATGTTTTTCTATGGATACCACACGCATTATTCCTTGTCATAAAAAATTCTTGATATACTTCCTTTCTTTGACTATATTGTGGCCCACCATAAAGCTGGACCCTAAAGCTTGGCCAGCATGCCTTTCTTCAGTGATGACCATCTTGTATGCATTGGTGCTCTGAACATCTTTGCGCACCAAGTGGCCAGAGTCTGGAGTTGGGGGTGCCAGTTATTGTTCTGCTTTTTGGTGGGCACTCTGGTCAGGAAGGGGACTCTCCTAAGAGCACCAGAGACAGGACATCCATGAAGTGGGGAGACTCTGAAAGCCCAAATTATCAGAGCTGTAAAGGCTCCAGAGAATCACAATTGAAAAAACAGAGGCCCAGAGGGCTCACATGGCCCAACCAAAAATGGACAGCTTTTCAGGGAAGGATCCAAGAGGCTGCAGTTAGCTGATTGGAAGGCATTTAGAACTCCTTCTTGGATCAGCATCCAACATCCTCAGAGGCTGAGGTTGGGGAGAAAGTGACCAAACACTTCTCTTCCTCCTCTATTCGGGTTAGCCCTTATCCACCTGTAGCATGCAGCCCGTGTTCTGCCCACATTTGTCATTCCAGCCCATCCTGTGAATTCAGGCTGCCAGCATCTGCATCTCTGGGTCTGAGAGCTTTTCCAGAACCAAGGAAGGCCACTTACTTGCAACAGGCCTTGGGGAGTTAAATCTCCCTGGGAGCAGCCCCAACCAGTGATGCTCTGGAATTGCTAGGCCAACAGCTAGCAGCCTTGCCCCTCAGGTGGGACCACTCTGGGGCCTGGGCTCTACATTACATCCTATGTTTCCCTGTGAGGTTAAGCTCCAGTTGCCTGTTGTGGTAACTGGCTTAATAGTGTACCCCTGGGATGCCTGGGTGGCTCAGTGGTTGAGTGTCTGCCTTTGGCTCAGGGCATGATCCTAGGGTCCCGGAATCGAGTCCCACATTGGGCTTCCTGGATGGAGCCGGCTTCTCCCTCTGCCTGGGTCTCTGCCTCTCTCTCTGTGTCTCTCATGAATAAATTAATAAAATGTTAAAAAAAAATAGTGTACCCCTGATGACTGCCTGTCCTTCTCCATTTGCTTACCAATGTCCCCTGCACTTTCCAAATATACTACTTGCAAGTGAATCCTTGCCTCTTAAAGTACCATACCTCTGGGGCTGCCTGGATGCCACTTTACATATTAATCCTCAACCCAGGAAGCAGCATGGAAAGGCAGAAAAGAAAGAAATGTTCTGGGAAGTGTCAACAAGGAATCCAACCCTTAAAGAAAATTCCTGGCTAGACCACCCCCCACAAGCTAGTCAGGTCCTGACCCACAGTGCCAGCCAGTATGAGTCACATTCCAGGGACTCAGCAAGCAAAGTCATCCAAATTTGGGCCACCTTAGGTCCATCCACCCCAGGTGACCACCTGGGCATTTCCAGGAAAAATCCCTCTGCTTCTGTCATCTCCCAGTCATTCAAGGCGGTACACAGCCAGGGAGACCTTGGCTACCCAGTGGCTGGAATTTGTGTGACTCACGCCCTCCAGTGGTCAGTTGACAAATGACGTGGGGCTCTGGGGCTAGGGGCCCGTTTGAGGCTGGATGCCTTAGGGTATCAGAGCTGAGAGGATCCTTACACAGCTTCTTCCCCAGTGCTGTCCTCTGACGGGTGAGGGGAGGGGACGCTCTGCTAGGACATGTGATTCACCAAGAGTCTCTGGTGGGCGCGTGCACACACACATACAACTGCTGAGAAGTCAAACTTGCCTGCCCTCTCGTATATTTTCCTTGCGGTTATTTGTGTTCTACCCTCATAATTCTTATCACACCTGCATACCACCTACACTATAATTTGCTGAAATATTTTTTCCTTAAAACAATTCTTTTTTTTTTTTAACTTAAGTTATTCCAGGTACCACCCCAAACACCTTCTGGATTGCCTTAAGGGCATTGACCACACTTTGGGAGACCAGTCATTTAACCCAGGTTTACCCAGATATAGGCTTGCCTTTAGCATCATCAGTAAGGATATCTATCAAGCACCTACTGTGTGCAGAATGCTGAGATTATAAGACACTCAAGGGAGAGACCAGATATATAAGCAGCCACGTCACCATCTGAAAGGGGGATGGTACCAGAGGACCTGGGGAGAAACGGGGTGGGGGTGCGGCAGATGAGCTCAAGGGAGGTCAGGAGCTTTCTGGACTGGAAGAAGGGGTAAGCCAAGACAAATTGCTGTGAGACTTAGGAGTGAGATACTCTTGGCTTCAGCTTCCCCATCTGCTAGGAAGGGAACTATTAAGTATCTCTTTGGTTCCTGACACGGTAGACAGGATCTCATTTTATCCTCAGGAAAATTGTACAAAAAAAGCTCTCACTACAGGTAAAGAACCTGAGGTTGGGGACTTGGCCAGGTTCATATAGTCCAGTCTGGCCTCACTGCCACATGTATACCGCATGGGGACGGGAAGCCCGATGGTCTCAGGGCCTTGCAGAAGCGCCATCACCGGGCAGTCAGCAATGACAGCACTTGCCTGAAGCTGCCTGGCCACCTGGCCCAGCTAAAGCTGAGAGTTGTTTCCAATCCTCCTGGCCACTCGGACAGCAAGTGACACAATCTCCCTGAAAGAACTCTGTCTCACCATAATGACTACATGCTGACACCTTGCTACTTTCTTTATTCCTACTGGGACACTGGGTGCCAGGGGTATTGAGCTGGAGCTTCCTGGACAATGGTGGGAATCCCCTGGGTCCAGAGAGATACAGCATCTCCATTGGGGGAACGGACATCATCACTCTCACTTAGAAGTCATGGAGGTTAAAAAAAAAAAGTGATGGAAGTTGAGGCTTCTTCTCTGGCCTGAGAGCCCATCTAAATCCCTCTGTCCTTCAAGCGCCCTCTTGCCTGAAGGATTGCAACCTTATCAAGTCCCCACCGCCCCTGGAGGCCCTGTGCCCTCCACATCTGAGTAGCACAGCTCAGCACTTTGTGCAGTATAGGGATCAGGAAAGTGTCCCCCAGGGGACAGCTCCCTGGCTTCAGTGCAGGGAGGACGCAGGACTGCATTTCTGGCTCTCCAGTTTTGGGTGTTTTTTGGAGGGAAGGGAGGTAATGGTAGAAGGAAAGGGAGAGTGAGAATCTTAAGCAGGCTCCAAACCCAGTGCAGAGTCCGGCTATCCAGTTTTGATCCATGGTTCTTGAGACAGTGGGCCACCCCTTTGACCCTCGATACCCCACCTGTAAAATGGGAACAATGACACTTGGATTGCAGAGTTGTCACCAGGTCAGGTAAAGCACTGTGCACATAGCACACAGATCCTCCATGCAAGCAATGTTCAACCACCTACTGTATACCACAGAAATTCAGAGATAAGCGTGACAGAGTCTTCCTGTCCTTGTGGAACTTGCGGTACAGAGAAGGGCGGCCTTCCTTCCCTTATTATTATGCATATTCTGGAAGTAAGGAGGACTAGGGCTGTGTTTTTGGGATCATGGGTTCACCCACCATCATGCTGAGCCCTACCTAAAGGCAGCCCATAAACACATGGCATAGGAGGAACCTGCCTTTGGAGTCTGACCGTTCTGGGTTCACATCCTAGCTCTGCCTCGTACTTCATGGCTAACTCAGGCAGGTCATTTTCCCTATTTAAGCTGTAGATTCCTCCTCTTTGAGTAGCTCCCTCAAAGATCTGTTGACAGGACTCCGTGGGGGCTTCTATGAAGCAGGGGCATGGGGCAGGGACTCCTCTGTCTCTTCCTGGGAGCCCCTGCACCTGCCTCATATTGTACAGAGCCAGCCTCAGTTTCCCACTCCCTGCTATTTGCTCCCCTTGCCCCTGGGGTGTGCTTACATGCAGCCAAATGGGCAGGTACATGCACATGGGCACACAAGGTGAGGAGTCATCTGGACTCAGCAAGACCTTGATCTCAGATCTACGACAAGCCTCAGCTCTGCCTTTTATGAGCTGAGTGACGTTGGGCTGGTTGCTCAACATTTCTGGACTTTAGTTTCTTTACTTGTCAAATTGGCAAAATAATAGTACCTTCTTCCCAGAGGGCTGCTGGAGCTCTTGACTAAAATAATGAGTGGAAGGGACTCCTGGATGACTGAGTGGTTGAGTGTCTCCCTTCCTCTCAGGTCGTGATCCCTGGGTTCAAAGATCAAATCCTGCATCAGGCTCCCTGGAGGAGCTTGCTTCTCCCTCTGCCTGTGTCTCTGCCTCTCTCTCTCTCTCTCTCTGTGTGTCTCTCAGGAATAAATAAAATCTTTAAAAAACAAAAAACAGGCTGTGGGGTGTGGAGCAGGAGCCTTGCTTCCCTGGAGCTCTGTCTGTCCTGGATCTGCCCTTTGCAGGGGCTGACAGTTGCAGGAAGTGCAGAGGGGGACTCCAGCCTGTGAGCTGGGCCTGCCAGGTTTTAGCCTCAGCACTGCCTATGTGATCCTGGACAAGTCATTTGACTTCACTGAGCCTCAATTTCCCCATCTATAAAGTGGGGCTAATAGCTTTTTAAAAAAAAAAGATTTTATTAAGGTGGGAGGAATCGAAGGCAGCAAAGCACCACACCCTTCAGGGGGTCGCGAAAAGGGGGGGCTTTGCACAGGTCAGTTGACAATAAGACAATGAGGACACAGAGACACTCTCAGGAACTGCATTTAGGAGGGGTCCTCCTTGTCAGGGATGAGAGCATCTGAGATGGAGTCAGGGCTCCACCCTCAAGGGAAAGGCAAGGCACATATGTACTGGGGCTTCCTGGCCCATCCATCCAATGCCCAACTGTCACATGTTTGACAGGCCAAATAACTGAATAACTGCATCTTCTGAAGCAAAACCAATCAGCTGCTCTGACACCAGCTAGATGCAATTCTAGAGGATTCCATCAATGGCAAATAATAGTACCCATCTCATAAGATCGCTGGAGGAGTTAAAGGAATTAATACATGTGTTTGCCGCAAAAATAGCCAGAATATGTTGAAAGCAGTTAGAAGGAACAGGGGTTAGAGTGAGGCAAACTCCTAACCATCCCTCAAAACCCTGTCCTGGTGTCCTCTCCCCTGTGAACCTTATCTGAACAATGTAGATTCGGCTACTTCAACCATACCATCCCTCTATCATTGCAAGCATCACTCTGTACCAGAATTATCCAACATTCTTTTCTGGAAGCTTTGCACTCCCTGAGCCCAAGGACTCACGGTCTTTCCTCAAGCAGATTGGTTTCCCTGAACTGAACTGGCTAAAGGCCAAAAGAGGATGGCCTTGCTATGCTGAAACTCATTGCAGCCTACTATTATTCATTCATTCATTCATTCATTCATTCATTCAACAAAGATCTTTGAGCTTCTCTTCATGTTCTTTTTGTGGCTCAGTTTACCTTACACAAATTCGATCCATCTTAACAATGCGTTTAATTTGAGGTGGCCAGGAAGGAGATGGATGGATGGCGACAGTGATGTGATAGGATGGTGAGGTCACAGTGGAATAATTCGCACCATACAGGAATACTGTATATGAAGTACTATAATATATTCCATAATAAATGGAATTATAAGGAATGATAATTTTCCATAAAATAAGTTATAAAAGAATTTCTGTCATAAAACAGGAATATTTCTCCTGTAGAAAATAATTCTACCTGCCATCCTACCATAGCTTACTTAGAGCTGAAGGGTGAGACATCGGTGACACCAACATCTGAGAGGTCTCTCTGTGCCAGTGGCTTTCCTTCCCTTGCTCAAACCACAAGCTGAATATTTCAGTGACCTGTTTGGAATACTGGCGTCACCCAGCATCACTGGACTTCTGTAGCCTGGGCATTTTCCAGTATGTTCCATGCTGTCAATACTCCCCAGCTTCCTGGATTCCTGCCACAAACTGGAAAACTGAGAGGTTGGACAGGAATTAGCCAGAGAGCTCCCTGCTGAGGGAAAAAGTACCTAGATCCTAAGAGCCAAGGCAATCAGGCTCTGCAATGACTTTTTGATACCACTGCCCCCCTCTGATGAGCCGCCACCACAGACTTGGGATCAGGAAGCAGTGGGTCTACTGAGGATGCACCACACAGAGTGATGTAACAACAAGGTCAGGTCACCCATAGGCCAGGAGCCCCAGGCCAGAAGTCCCAGTCATAAATTAGCAAACTGTACACCCAGCCCGGGACACTCCCTTTGGAAAAATAAAAAGAGACCTTTATGCAAAAACGGCTCCCTGGAATGATGTGGGGTGGGTATAAATACCTCTTTAGCAGCCTGTGTGTTCATGACTTTGCAATAGATTGAGTCTGAGACTCTCTGACCCCAGAGAACTCAGCGTTGCTGGTCTGAGACCTCTCAGCCACCCCTGGTGAGAGGACAGGAAAGTTAGAGGTGGTTCTGAAGGCCTAGAGATACAGGTATCCTCCTGTGTGCTTGTCCATCCTCTTCAACAGGCAGTGCGGCCAGTTGCGAGGTAAGTTTTTCTTTGATTTACGGGTAAGCTACTGCTTTTTCCTATTTGGGGAGGCCCAGGCAATTCTGGGAGGTCCAGATTCCCTATTTGGAATTGGACAATTGGAAGGCCCAATTCCATATTTGGGAGTTTTTGGCCTACAGAGAAGTTTATCTTTGGTGGCAAATCTAAGAAATGCCCCACGTGAAGTTCGGCCACTTAAAAAGAGCATCTTGCTCAGATTTTTTTTCCTTCAGGATTTGCTACATTTCAAGGAAAACTCTGTTGGAAAATTCAGATTGGAGAGCGGGGAGGAGCCCACTAAGAATTTTTTACCCAGATTATCTTGTCCAGTCCTTATAATGGGCACCTCTACCCTGACAAACAAATTCTGTTAAGATGAATATTATTAAGCCCATTTCACAGATGAAGAAATGAGTCTCAGATAAATAAGTTGGTCCAGGTCATATAACTAGTAGAGCCAGGACTTGAACCTTAGAGGTTTGGCGGCTTCTTCCAAGGGCCACATCACACACTGCCTCCCAGTGCAGAGTTTTGCCATTGAGAAGGCATGGTGGGTGCAAGCCCAGACCAGACCTGGCCTCTACTTTGGTCAGTGTCCCTTTTTCGTTTTTTTTTGTTTTTTTTTTTGTTTTTTCTTAAAGAGGTGATCTCAAATGTTGAGAGTTGAGTGTATTCTTTTCACAAACAATTCCACAAACAATTTCACAATTATCCATCCCTCCCACTCCACGCTCTGTAATAAAAAGGGAGCAGGCGGGAGAGTTGACAACAGTTGTAGTCTTAAAAGAAAGGCAGCTACAACCTGAGTGCTCTCTCCAATGACAGGCATAACATGACAGTTGCTAATTAGCCTACTGGGAAGACCTTGCAGAACCAGGCAAAGGCGCCCCGTGTTTAACACAAGTGGGCTCCTCCCCACCTTGCCTGGGTCAGAGGGCCAGCAGCTCCCATTAAGGAGGCTCACAGGTTATTTGCTTTGTCCTCGTTGAGCAACGGGTTTGGTGTTTTTCCTTTAGATCGTTATGTCAAATTAGAATCTTTGACAAAAGATTTTTTGTCAAATTAGAATCTACGTTCATGGAACCCCAAATCCAACCTCAAAATAAGAACAGAAATTGCAAGCACAGATGAAGTGGGTGTTTAAGACTGTTTATGTCAAAAAAAAAAAAAAAAGACTGTTTATGTCAGCTTTTGTACTGATTCTATAGTAACCTAGCCATATTGAGAAGGGCCAGTTCTGCAAACTCTTCCTAAGCTTTTTATTTAAAAAGCCTGATGAGGAACTCGATCCCAGGACCCTGGGATCATGACTTGAGCCAAAGGCAGACTCAACCACCGAGCCACCCAGGTGCCCCTCTTCCTAACATTCTGACCTTCTCTTTTGTCAGCCCATAGTGAAGAATCTCTGAGTTTAAATCCAAAAAAGCCAACTGCTTTGCAAAACCATAGAGATGGCCTGTCCCTGGCAGTTTCTGTTCAAGGCCAAATCCTACAAGTACGACTTGACCGAGGAAACAGACATTAACAACAACGTGGGGAAAGCCAGCCAGGCCCCCTCCAGGTAAGCTTTTGCCTGCTGCCACTTGCTGCTTGTGTCCCCTGGGCTCCCACGTTCTGCTTTGTGCTGCCAACTCAGAATTCCTCTCCGTGCATCTGGCTTCTTACTGGAGATCTGTTCTCACCAGTTGTTTCTTGGATATCTCTGTTGGAATTTAGTACAGCTATTCTTTTTTAGTGGACACCTCGTTGCACCTGACCCCATGTGAAAAAGGAAGGGACATGGCACAGTCCTGTCCCTCAAGGATTCTGGAATCCCTGGGAGAAGAATATAGGAGAGGAATATGGAATACCTGACTTGAGAGTGGGAGGCAGTGGAGCCCAATGGTTAGAACCAGGGCGGCATCCTGGCTGATGTTTGTTCTAATTCACTGTTGCATACGCCTCACAAATTGCTGGATATTTTGAATATTGATCTGGTACAGAGTTCCAGGATGTTAGACAGATGGTATCCAAGCCTTGTGCTGGGCTGCACTTGCTGGTCCTGTGCTGTCTCTCACCAGCTGTGTGACCTAGGGCAACTTAAGCTCTCTGATACTCAGACATAGTATGAGGACACCAATAGTATGAGGACACCCATAGTATGAGGACGCTTCATAGCTTGTTGAGGATGAAACAAGAGTGTGCAGAGAAAGCACTCAGCAGAGTGCTCGCACAGAGCGTAGCTCCATTAATGTTAGGGCCTCTTATCATTTACCGGGCACCCTGAGTTACTGAGTAACTCTGTGCCAGGGTTATACAGGGCACTTCACATGCATTGCACCTCAACTGATTCCCACAGCGGCTCTGTGAAGTGTGAGTTATTCTCTCATTTTACAGATGAGGAAATGGAAGCTCTAAGAGGAGAGTGACTTCCCCGGAGTCACATGACTGATGGTCATTGATCCCCATCCACACTCCCACTCCACTCCCAGTCAGTGTGCAATAACACGATCCTATAAATCAGAACAAAGCCCTAGTCTGCACAGCGCTGCCCCCTAGTCTCACAGCCCAGAGCCACTTTCCCATGGACTCCGGTGGGCAGCACCGCAACCCGGAGCGCACCCACCAGAGGCCGCAGAAAAGCATCAAGGTTAAAAGCACGGACTTGGAGATAAGCAGGTGGCTTTGTCACTTACTAGCCCTGTGACCTTTGGCAAGTCCCCTAGCACCGGAGCCTCGGTTTCCTCATCTGCAAAAAGGGGTTAGGAAGGCCTATTTCCTGAGGTCATGGTAAGAATGAAATGAGTTCTTTTTTTTTTTTTTTTTTAAGATTTCATTTATTTATTCATGAGAGACAGAGAGAGAGAGAGGCAGAGACACAGGCAGAGGGAGAAGCAGGCTCCATGCAGGGAGCCTGATGTGGGACCCGATCCCGGGTCTCCAGGATCACACCCTGAGCCAAAGGCAGGCACCAAACCGCTGAGCCACCCAAGGGTCCCGTGAAATGAGTTTTTGCAAGCAACAAATAGCCCCGTGCCTGGCAGAGAGAAAATGCTCGGTAAATGGCATCTCATCTAAGATGAGGCAGAGCAATGTTAGGCGAGGTCCCCTTGAAGGGCTTCTGAGGAGTGAGGTGGGCTCGGTGGACTTGAAGAGAGGGTAGAATGTGGGGAGGGAGTGAAGACAAGTAGCAAAGGCATTCCAGGAAGGGGGCGAGGAGGGGGGCAAAGATTCACAGACAGAAGCAAGCATGACTGTGCTTGCGGGCTGCCACAGAGGAGGTGAGGCAGGGAGCCACCGCAGATTCTGGAACGAGACAGGTGTGGCTGGAAATAGAGGTGAGCGCACTGGAAACCAGGCAGGCTGAGCTGTGGTGGGTCTCATCCTAGAGACCGGGAGATGAGAACGCAGGCTTGGATAGCCTCTAGGTATCTTCCTGGCATTTCAGACTCAAAAATGCGGACTGATAGCTTTATTACTCCTCTCAGGATCTCAGAAAGTTCACCCTTCTCTCCACCGCTTGGCGGCAGCCCCTCACACTGCTCTGACCTCTTACTCCAACTTCTAGTAAGCCACGCTCCTGCTCTAGAGTCTGCAGTGGCTCCCCATGGCCTGTCACCACACGGAGGCTTGGCTATGGCATTCTGTGTGAGCAGCTCTCCCAGACGGGGTGCCTCTCCTACCGGCCCAGTTCCCCGGTCCCCACACTCAGCACAGTCCTCCGTCTACTCCTCCAGACCCACTCTATTCCCCAACCCCCATCTTTCAAGATCATCCTGAATCCTTCTCCTCTCCTAGCCCCCCGCGGTGTGGCCTAAAGCCTTTAGCCCTGAATCCCACACTTCATATAGCACTGACAGTTAGTTATTCCCGACTTGGGGCTTTGGACCATTCAGAAACTCGAGCTGTAAGTTGACTTGGGGCAAACCAGCTGACTCCGTGCCTCCTGCGAGGACGAGCCCCCTGGAGGGGACCCGAGGGGACCTCACCACCAGCAGCCGGCCCGGTCTCCCACGAGACGTCACCCCCAGCCCTGTGCTTCCTTTGGCTTCTTCGCTAGACTCACAGACAGGTCTTGGGGCCGCCTATGGGATGAGAGGGCTGGAGCTGTGGCCTGGGGCAAGATCCTTAGCCTCTCAGGGGAGCCCGCAGCTTCCTTCTCAAGAGAGAGAGAAAACAATACAAAACTGCCTTTTTGCCTGGATTTAGTAAGGGACAGATGAAGTAACAGGAAAGTTTGCTTTCTCAACGAGAAGCGCCCTGCCCTGCCCTGGGAGTCATCACGAAAACCTTTGGGGTTCTTTCGCGAGGGACGAACGAGCCCCGCCGGCCGTGCAGGCCCCTGCTCGGGCGGGGAGCGCGGGGCCGCCGCAGAGGCTGACTTGGCCGCGGCCGCGGGGGCAGAGGGCCGGGGGCGGGCCGCGGGCCGCGGCGGGGCCGGGCTGGGCGGCGGGCGCGGGGCGGAGCCGGGCTGGGCTGCTCCGGGCTCGCTCCGCCCCGGGGCGGGGCTGCGGGGTCGCGCGGCGCTAAAAGGCCGGGCCGGGCGGCGGCGGGGGGCGCCCTGGGAGCTGCGCCCGCGGCCGGGCCATGCGCGAGGGGCTGGGCGCTGCGTGCGAGGCCGCCCGGCCCCGGCTCTGCCGCCTCCTCCGCGGGATCCTGCGGCCGCAGCCCGCCTGCAGGCCCCCGCGAGCCAGGTACTCCCGCCGGCCGGGTCCGCCCTGGGAGGGGGCGGGCGGCTCCGCACCCGGGCCTTGGCTCCGACCCAGGCGCGGCGCTGACCCGCCGCGGGCCTCGGTTTCGCGTGAAAGTAGGAGGCCGTTAGAGGGCTCGCTCCGTCGGATTGCGATGAGGGTTTGCTTCCATGCCATGTTTCCCTCCTTTAGGACGCAGAAGAGGTTGCAGGGCAGTAGCCACAGACGATCCACGGAAGTCCCGCGTGCACCCTTGAGAGGCGTCTATGCGGGCAGGACCAGGAATGGTGGATGTTTCAACATGGGGGCTGTGCACACTTTAGGACCGATAGGATTAAGAGAGCAAAGAGGGCCTTGCTTTACGAATTAGACCCATTTCCCAGAGCGCTCCACCCACCCACCCCGTGTTTGCAGCGGCGGGCGGTGGTGGGGAGTGGGAGCTGCCAGGGAAGTCAGGACCCCCGTTACCCCAAACAAGCCACGGACCGCAGCTCCCTCCTCAGTAACTCCGGGGCTATGGATAGTTACGGGGTCTAAGCACTACACTCCAGCGCTCCTTCTGATGGCAGCTTCCTAAGGGTCTGCTGCTCCCTTGAAGGACCAGACAGGACTGGGCATAGCTGTGGGTTAGCCAAATGGCAGGAGAGTCTGGACAGACTGTGCAATAATTGGGCAACAAGTACCCAGAACCTTAGTATGCTCACCTGGCTTCTGGCCACCCAGTCTCCCATCAGCCAGCCCAGAGAAATTAGCTACCTGGGGGAGGCCGGGGACCATGCATAGCTTTGTTTATTGGTTTTTTCAAATGAAAAAAAAAAAAAATCCTAATTATGAAGAGCGCATGGTCATAGTGAAAGTTGAAAAATGCAGAAACCTATAAAGGAAAATTCACATCTCCTATGCTGTCATCACATCACGCTAGCCACTGTTAATATTTACTGGCATTTTCAGTGCTTCACACACACACACACACACAGACACACACACACACACAGCATCAGACCGTATACAGTAACAGTTTGAGGCATTATTGATGATAGTGGAGAAACTGATACAACATAAATGTGCAGCCATAGGCAGTGGGGTCAGGCTGACTATGGACCCCCTAGATAGTGGATTTTCAGGTAGCTTTTTAATATTTGGGGGCAGTAGTTATGTAAAGTATACAAAAACGGTGTTTCTCCATCTAAATGTTACTGTGGACCAGTAGGCTTCTCCATTTCTCCAGTCCTGTGGCCACAGGCAAGTGAAAGGAAGCAAGAACCAGCAGGGTGGAGGTGGGGGTAAGGTAAGGAATGATGGCAAAAGATCCAGAAGAGCGGTAAGGCATTGCCTCACTGAGGACTTCAGCCTCAAAACAACTTCCATTTTAAGAAGCCCCGTGATGAATTGCTCAGGTGGCTTACCTGCTCTGACTCAACAGATTTTGAGCTTTTTTCTGGTGGGGCCTCCAGTCTGACCCAGAGAGGTGATGGTAGGGTTTGAGTCACTTCATTCAGATAGAAGTTGTGTTCTGATACATACTTAGGTTCTCTTAAAGAGACACTATCTCTTTGTAGTTATTATCATGTAATGCTACTATATAATGTGTGTAGTTAATTATATAATGTTAATTTAAATATACAGTCATACTTTTTCCACTAATTAAAGTAATACTCATTCTTCACATTCCAAATATGTATAAAGTAGAAAATGAGAGACCTTTATGATATTTTCTGACTTCTTTCCCCTTGGATGTGTACGCACATGCGTGTCCACCCCAGAAATACCCAGAAGAGCACGGACCACGGACCACAACAAGGTTTCATACCGAAGTGCTCCTATAGTGTGATTCACCCTAGGAGGAGGCATGTGTAGGGGTTCCTATTAAGGGGGTGCACATGTGTAAGGAGCCTAGAAAGGTCACATGCTTGCTGTTCTCTGTAGCATCTGCTGGGAGAACAAATCTGGAATCCCAAATCAGAGGGAGTGGTTCCTAAGTGATTTCAGACTACTGGGCTTTTTCACCTTCAAAGGACAGGCAAAGTTTTTTACATCTGTCATTTTGAAATAAATATAAGCAACATATCTTTTAAAAGAGTTCTTGACTTCCAGATATCCTTACTGAGATATTTCGGGGATGACCTGACAGCTCAGATTTGCTTTGAAATGATGGCAGATGCTGGGAGAGTAGAGTTGAAATAAAACTGGCCATGGGTTGATACTTGTTGAGTGGAGTTAAATCTGGGTGAAGGGCCTGTGGAGATTTATTATACCATTTTTTCTACTGTGTACACTTAACATTTACCATAAATAATAAAAAAATTAGAATAAGTAAATAAACCAATATAAGTCAAGGACTTTAAATAAAAAAGCCTAAGTCCCCCCCAAACAAGTGGATAGTGGGCCCTGCTGCTGTCCTGGAGTGGGGGGATTAAAGGAGCCATTTTCTCTGTATTTAGTTTCATCTCACATTTGTAGTTGCCTGGGGGGGGGGGCATCTTCCCAGAGCTTCCATGGGTCACCATTTGGGCAGCTAACTTTGTCTTAGCTCTCCGTTTTGTAGGGGGAAGGCAAGAGAAGAGGAGGAGGAGGAGGGAGGGTGATGATGGTGGGGAGATTGGGTCTGGTGGGCTGCCTCCCCCACCACATACACACATACTCCTGGTGTGGCAACTGTGAAATTCACTCCCACCCTCTGAACCTCGGTTCCCTCATCCATCAAATGAGGGTTGGCAAGGGGGACTCCAAGATCCCTCTCTGCCCTTAGATACTCTATCTCATGATGGCTGTTTCCTTTCACAGTCTAGTGACACAGGATGACCCCAAGTGTCACAGCCTCAGCAAGCACCGGGATGAGTCCCCCCAGTCCCTCACAGGGACAGTAAAGGTCAGTGAGTCACAAGGGTGTGGGAAGCCCCTTCCTTCCTTGCCCAGGCAGATGCAGGCTGAGCAGCCTAGTGGAGGCTGAGGCCTGAGCAATGAGTGGGGATCCTCAGGGGTACAGGTAGTGAGGAAGGGCCTTGGGAGAGTGGGATGATCCCTGGTGAGCAGGAGTGGTGGATTCTATGGTGCTATGGCCCCTGGATGGCTTGCCTGTGCAGGCTACAGGCACAGATGCAAGGCGGACATTCATGGAGCCGGGGAGGGGGGGGGGGGCGGGGGGGGCGGGGGACAGACACCCTAACACAATCCCAGACTCAGCAGCTGAACCCCAGTTCCAGCTCCCAGCTTCTAGCCCAAAGGTCCCATCTTTCCTAAGAGCTTTGGATCATTCTGGAGAGGTGGGCAGAGAAATGGGTGGGAGGTGGGAGAGAAGATGGATTCCATGTTCTTAAATAACTCCAGGGAAGTCCTGATTTCTGCTCTCTGCAGTACTGGCTGTGACAAGAGCCTCTCTTGCATCTAACCTCAGTCCCTCCTGTTGCAATTTCACTGAGGGAACATTTGGCAGGGTCTTAGGTGAGGAGAGAAGCCTGGCCCGTGGCCCAGGCACCTGGGGCTCTTAGCAGGCACTGGCCCAGGTGGCCAGGCTGCCGGGAAAGGAGGAGGGGGACACAGACTGACATCCTGACCTGGGTCCCCTCATAGTCCCCCACCCCAAGCCAAAGTGGGGTCCTGGGGTAGAGTCATTTGTAAATCCTTGATGTTTCCCCCTCTTAGACGTCTCCAGAATCCACAATCAAGCCAGCTGCGCCCCCACTGGCCTGCCCACGGCATGTGAGGATCAAAAACTGGGGCAACGGGATGACCTTCCAAGACACACTTCACCACAAGGCCAAAGGGGTGAGAAGGCTGGAGCTCAGGGAGAACCACCTTCGTCCCAAGCTGGTGGAGCCACTAGGGCCCTTAGTAGATCAAATGGATACACCCCTGGGCAAGCCAGACAGTTATCTGCTTGGACACAGGGTGGTGGGAACAGGAGCCAGTGGTCCACACAAATGACAGAGGATGGAGACGATGCCAGCTCCCTGTTAGTTCCCATAATGGGTGTTGGATAATCCAGGAGACAGGATGAATGATTACAGGAAGAAATGCAGTCTTTTTTACAGAGACAGCATAGTAATGGGGAGAATTTTTTTTCCTTTTTCCTTTTCTTTTTAAATTTTTTCTTTTAAATTTACTTATTCATGAGAGACACAGGGAGAGAGGCAGAGACACAGGCAGAGGGAGATGCAGGCTCCATGCAGGGAGCCTGACGTGGGACTCGATCCCAGGACTCTAGAATCCCACCCTGAGCTGAAGGCAGACGCTTAACCTCTGAGCCACCCAGGCATCCCTCCTTTTCTTTTAATCAGGGCAAGTTTTCTTTTTTTACAATTTTATTTTATTTTTGTTTGAGAGAGAGAGATAGAACAAGCAGGGTGGGGAGGGGCATGGGGAGAGGGGGAAGCAGACTCGCCACTGAGCAGGAAGCTTGATGCAGGGCTGGATCCCAGGACTTTGAGATCATGACCTGAGCGGAAGGCAGACGCTTAACAGACGCTGAACCATCCAGGTGCCCCTAATCAGGGAGAATTTTCTAAAAGAACTGCCCAAAGCTGGGCTGAGCAACATCGGTAGATAGTGAGCTCCCTGTCACTAGAAGAATTCAAATTTGATAGGGAGATGGGAGAGGGGTTCAAGCAGCCGGTGAGTAGTTGGAATAAGAGTCCTTCAAGGCTCCTTCTTCTAAGTGTCTTAATCTAACTATAGAATGCATTCTGATTATAAAGTAGAAAGGAAATGAAAATTTCAAGACCGTGAAAACAGAAGGATTTCCCATACCTTCCAGAAATTACCACAATTAACATTTGGATGTACATTCTTCCAGCATTTTTTCTGTGCCATCTTCTAACTTTAGGATTTGTATCCTCTCCATTCGGTTCATTTTGGCTAAGTACAAAACTGTGTTCCCACGAGTCACATCAGCCTCTTTAAATGAGAAGGTAGTTGAGATATTCCCCGGGATCGAGTTGTTGACTTTGCCCTGGGTCTGAGTCTGGCCAGGGAGCAGAGCCAGAGACTGAGCCCAAGGTGGTGGGAATAACCCCAGCTCACACCCCCTTGGCTCAGCCAATAGAGGAAAGGAGATGTGGGTGGTGAGAAAGGCTGGTGGGCCCCAAGGAGGAGGTAACACAGGGGTGGAGAGGGGCAGCAGGAAGCTGGAGCAGCTGGAGGAGAAAGAGATGGCTAGGAGAGCTGGCCCGGAAGGAAGACGCCCATCAACACCTTCCTGAGGGTTCCAGGCAGCCCCCTCACCACTTGCCTCTCCCTTCCCAGGATCTCGCTTGCAAGTCCAAGTCTTGTCTGGGAGCCATCATGAACCCCAAAAGTTTGACCAGAGAACCCAGGGACAAGCCAACCCCCCCAGACGAGCTTCTACCTCAAGCCATTGAATTTGTCAACCAGTATTACAGCTCCTTCAAAGAGTAAGTCTCACTTGGACTGGGTCGCTGCCTCCCCGTTTCCCTGAGCTCTCCTGTCTCCAGTCATTTCCCTCTGACCCCAGGCTCTCTCCCTTCCCAGATCCACAGTGGAGCCAGGGCTCAAGCATAGTTTTCCAAGGGGGGAGACCCCAGCCCAGCATAGGTTCTCATAATTATAAGAAAAAGAGGCAGAGCAATAGTGGTGAAAAGCGCGGATCAGGAGTATAGCTGTTTGACTGAATCCTGGCTGTGCCAGTAACTAGCCCTGTATCCTTGGGAAATCTGTTCATCTTCTCTGCATGTCAACTTCCTCCTCTGTAAAAGTAGGGTGAGAAAAGAATCCAGCTCGTAAGATTGTTGTGAGGATTATGTAAGTTCAGAACAAAGTGACCTTGACTGTGAACTGGTGTGCACCCTTTTATTAGGAAATGTTTGAGGCAGGAAGGACTTTCGGGACCACCTGGTCAGACACTCCTCCACATGAACAGGGAAGCCCAGTCCCAGCTAGAATCCATGCCACGTGTCTTGGAGAGAGCAGGGCATGCTCTTTGCATTGAACTCTGTGCAGTTCTGTGTTCCTGGATTTCATAAAATACGTGATTATTAATTTAAGCCCATTTATAACTTTAAAATAAAAATACACAAAGGGATTGTGAGACAGAATGGCTGACAGAATGGATTTGCTGTTTGATGGGCTGGGAGGGGAGTGTGGCTTTTATGGTGTAGGCCACTCAGCACTCTGCGGCATGAAACGAATCATAGAAGCACACCTGGGACCCCCATGGTGGAAAGAGTGGTTCCTGGTGATACCACATCCTCTCTACCATGACCCTACAAATATCTGAGCTGGAAGGAGCCTGGCATCTATGAAAAAGGCCCTTATCTTCCACGGCCACTGATTTCAATCCTGGCTGTCATAGAATCACCTGAGGACTTTGTAAAATGCTGATGCTGGGGTGCCTTGGCCAAGGGCCTCAGGATCTCAGGAAGTGTGGAGTGGGAAGACCTCTGTGTTCTCTCCAAAAAGCTCCTCCGGCGATTCTCAGAGAGAACCAGGCTGAGTAACCTGCTGGGGCTTGGCTGCCACATGTGCTGTGTAACTGCAGCCTCTATGGGAGTGCTTCGCCACTAGGAGGTTCAAGGTCTTGGGCTGTGAGCCCTGCCAGTGGCCAATGAGCCTTTCAGGGTCTAGGAATTCTCTTGATGGGCCTCGTTGGGCCACTCTATCAACACTGACATTTACTGAGCACTAAGTACATCCCGGGCCGTGCGTAAGTGCTTTATAAGTAATGCTCACCACAACTCTAGGAAATGAGTATTATTGTGATTTTACAGACATTTTACAGATAACTGTAGGAACCCCCCAGTTTATGGGAACTGAAGGCCACAGATGAAATCATTTGCTTGAAGTCAGACGTTTGGGAGTCCTGCAGTGGGATTTGAACCCAGGCAGTTTGGCACCAGAGCCCCTGCTTTTAACCTGTGTTCTAGAAGATTCCAACTTCATTCTGGACCTGGGAGGTCCTGGTGGTGTTTAGAAGGCACTGGGTGGGTGTTAGCCCAGGGAAGCAACTCAGTTGTTCTTGGTAGCTGTTCAAACACAGTTGTTTCTCACAAAGGGAAAGTCCCAACCCCCTACCTTGAACCCGTCAAGAGATCCTGGAGGGTACAAAGGATGAATGGCGGTCCATCCACAACTACGCTAGCAGCCAGAGTCACAGACGGCTGGCAGTTTTGATTGTTAGCGAATGAAGGATTGTTATAGTTAGAAATTGTAACTTGCTGAATGTTCTGTTCAAATTCATTCACTGAGTCCAAAAGCAATACTCTCTCTCTTTTTTTTTTTTTTTTTTTGGAACCATAAGCATCATAACGTCTGTAGTGCCTCAGAAATGTGACTGTATGGGAACAGTGGTAAAATATAAAACTCTAAAGGAATTGGGAGAAATGTGAAAAATAATGCTTTCTTTACATAGCCACACATTAACACTACTACTGTGCTTAGGGCTTCTGTTCTGGTGACTGGTACTGTTTCTATGCATAGACATAGAGCAAGGAGTCTTGCTAGAAGCTTTAGAAGCTTTGTGTGGGAAGGGAGGGGGCTTCCAGTGTGGCAACGTCAATCTCACCCAGCAGGTCCTTATGCCAGGAGTGTCCTTGAAGATAAAGAGCCCCCAATGTTTTGTCTCCAAGCTTTTTTCTTTAATAAAGGAAGAGTTGTCAAGACACTCTTCATACACAGAAAGGCCACTTTGTTCAGAGTCGGCCATTCTCCCTAATCAGGAGTTCATTCCTTAAATAGTTTTGATTGTTGCCATTTCAAATTGTCTTTGGTGTTGATTAGAAATTTCAAGGTTGGCGTGTGTGTGTGTGTGTGTGTGTGTGTGTGTGTGTGTCTCAAAGCCTTTCTGAATCCCCACCCTGGGAGATATTTTTGTAGCCTGGGAGGGGTGAGGAGAAACACTTTAGAAATCTCCCCTGGGATTGATTGGTGGCTGAGCGATGCCGAGGTTGAGAAAAAGCATATTCTAGGGGGCCTGCGATATTGGATCGTGCTGTGGAGGGCTCCTTCCTGGGTAGGCCCTGCGGCCCTACAGGCTGAGTCCTGAAAACCCATCCCAGCTCAGGAAAGCGTGGGTGGGCCCTCAACATCTCTGCGCTTGCAATCCCCTAGGGTGGAGGGTGGAAGGTTAAGAGCCTGGCCTTGGCATTAGGGCAACCTGAATGTAAATCCTGATTGCTCTTTATCACACTTACGTTCTCAGGCTAGTACTTAACCTGCTAGAGCCTTCATACTCCAGATTATAAAATGAGCAGAAAAATGCCACCCTCACAGACTCTGCAAGACCCGGACTGTGAGTGGCTTTGCCCAGTTCCTGGCTCATAATGATTCCTCGGTACACGGGAGCACTCCTGGGAGGGACTGCTCATCTCTGGATCATAGGATGGTGGCCGGGAAGCAGGATGCGGCTGTGGCTTGATGGGTACTCCTCCAGGTGGTGCAGGTATCTGAGAAAGGTTGCACTCCTTGTTGATGCTTACCAAGCTGAGATGACTATGACTGGAGTAAAAGTATCTGGAAACAAGGATGCCAGTGAGAACAGGACCAGTGTAACTAGACCCAGTGGCAAAGTGAAAATGTGGGCTCCCTGTTCAAAAATGATTAAGAATTTCAAGACAGGGACAGCAGAGCGCGAAGCCAGGCCTGGGGCCCTTCTGAATTCTGGGCCACGGTCTTACACCTATGAAGCTGACCCTGGAGGGGACAGTCTCGGTGAGGGACATCTTGCCCTCCTGGTATCCTAGCTCAGTTCCTGCTTCTGTGGATCGAATTAATCCCCATCTAAGGCCATCTCATTGTTGATCTTCCTGCTGTCTTCCTGTCCCCCAGGGCAAAAATAGAGGAACATCTGGCCAGGGTGGAAGCAGTAACAAAGGAGATAGAAACAACAGGAACCTATCAGCTGACGGGGGATGAGCTCATCTTCGCCACCAAGCAGGCCTGGCGCAACGCTCCCCGCTGCATCGGGAGGATCCAGTGGTCCAACCTCCAGGTGGCCTTCCTTAGACCTGGGCAGGAGAGGAAATTGGGGGTGGGGCGGGGAGCAGGCGCTGAGTATGTGGCTCTGAGTCGCCCGGTGGGACTCCCCAAGTTCTCTCTTCACATTTGTGAACTTGACATAGGGGCTCATAGGGCTCCCCCTGGAAGTCTAGAATCTGATTTCAAGATTTTTTTTTTAATTCATTTATTCACGAGAGACACAGAGAAAGAGGCAGAGACATAGGCAGAGGGAGAAGCAGGCTCCCTATGGGGGGCCTGATGTGGGACTCCATCCCAGGACCCTGGGATCACCACCTGAGCCGAAGGTAGATGCTCAACCACTGAGCCACCCAGGTGCCCCTAGAATCTGATTTCAGCACAGGATTTCTATCCGGTCTTTTCTCTTAAGTTAAACAGACATAAAACCAAATGACCTGTTGAAACCACAAGAGAGAGAGTTTACCTCATCTGTTTGAATCCTTGGCTCCTAGGAAACATTTTCTTTATCCTAGCCTCCTAGGTGTCTTTATCTTGGGGGATCATTCACTGCTGGGCAATATGGAAATTGCTGGGGTGGGAAAATTGATAAGAAATGCCAGTGAAACCAACACTGGCTGAAGAAAGAATGTGCTAGGAGCCCCGTGGAAAAGGTGCTGACATTGTGGAGGCACTAGGCTAGGGCAGTGGGAATCATGATTCTTGTGTTCTAAAGTCAGATTTTCTTGGGATTTGGGTTTTGATGGTGTCTTTCAAGAGGAGTTGCCTGGGATCCCCCAGGAGAGCAGAAGAAAGGCTAGATGAGGCAACCCTGAGGTGGGAGGTGGCGATGCAAAGAGGAGAAAGCTTGGTGTTTGGGGTGGGGTAGGGGGTTCAGGTCACTCCCCCAGTCCCTTGTAACTTAGCTTCTGATCAACCCCAAGGCCTCTGTCCTCACAATCCTTGATGGCCTGGGCTGGGTGGGCTGTGTGCAGGTCTTTGATGCCCGGAGCTGTTCCACTGCCAAGGAAATGTTTGAGCACATCTGCAGGCACCTGCGTTATGCCAGCAACAATGGCAACATCAGGTGAGTGTGCCTTTCCCAGGGCTGGGGCTGGGGCCCACCCTGACCCTGAGTCTGAGCCAAAGGATGCAGATGGGTTTAGGGGAGGCTTCTCCAGGAGAAGCCAGGGAGAAAGAGAGAAGAGAAAGATGCAGGCCTTTTCGGCGAGAAGAAGCTGCCCTAGTACTGAGGCTAGCCTCCATGAGCCTAGCCCCCCTTACTAGCCCATGTCCTTGGTTTCCTTCTGACTTGGAACCATTTGGAGGGGGTGGGGGATCTTTAAGAAGCAACATCTTCACTGCTCGAGGTCAGCTGGCTCCCCACTTTTTAGAAGGAACAAGGGGTTGGTTTTGCAGCTCAAGCCTCCATTTTTCTTAGAACCAAGAGAGTCACTGCTCATCAGTACCCACCCCCCACCTCCCTCCTCTTACGCCTAACCAAAGAGGTCAGAGCTGATAGGACTGAAATGCCCATTTGGTCATTCATTCATTTTTTTGTTTAGCAAACATGTAGCACCTACATAAGGGGAACCCAAGTCATGACTAGGCATAGCAGTGGGGCGGGAGCAATGCAGAGGTGACTAAGACTTAGGACACTGCTCCAGCCCACTGGGAACCTAGGCCTGGCACTAGACAAGCGTCCGGCTAACTGAATTTCATGAGAGCAATGTGCAGCAAGGGCAAAGGCTGAGGCAGTTAACCCTGCCTGAGGGATGGGGAATGATCAAGGGATGGTGGGGTGGGGGGGTGTCCTTGAATTGGTCTTGAAGGAAGGGGAGGAGCCGGAAGGAGAAGAAGGAGAGTGAGGGTGTGTCAGGAAGGGGGGCAGGTTACACAGAAGCCCATGAGAACCTAGCATGTTGTGTTGTTGCAGGAGTTTGGTTAAGCTAGCACGGGGGCAGAGGAATGGGGAGCAGGAAGATGGGAAGCAGAGGGGCCCTATGGGGACTGGGAGCCCCCTTCCCCCTGAACCGAGGAGTAAATGGCACTATTCTTGTCTTGGTGAAGGTCGGCCATCACCGTGTTCCCCCAACGAACTGATGGGAAGCATGACTTCCGAGTCTGGAACGCCCAGCTCATCCGCTATGCTGGCTACCAGATGCCCGATGGCACCATCCTGGGGGACCCTGCCAGTGTGGAGTTCACCCAGGTGCGAGATCCAGCCTTGGTGGCTGACAGAGTGAAGCCAGAGGGGTCAAGGGGCCTGGGTCAGGCCCAGACTCACTGTACTTATCTTTTCCTCAGCTGTGCATCGACCTGGGCTGGAAGCCCAAGTACGGCCGCTTTGATGTGGTGCCTCTGGTGCTGCAGGCTGATGGCCAAGACCCTGAGTTCTTCGAAATCCCACCTGACCTTGTGCTCGAGGTACCCATGGAACATCCCAAGTAAGCAGGCTAGGGGTGAGGTAACATGCATGCTCTAGTACTCTCTTAAGGAGCAGATGGTGTCCAGAAGGGCTGGCTTTCAAGCCTTGTTGATGCTTGTACAGGAATCCTGGGCTTGAGTCTTGGGCCTCAGACTTAAAACGATATGTTGATGATGAAGGGGAAGCAGAGGCTTAGACATATGGGGCCCTAGGAACTAGGAAAGCAGTGGCCTTGGGAGAGGAGCCCTCAAAAGGCTCTAATATTCTCACACTGAGCAGCCCAGGCCTCTTGTCTTCCTGCCAACTCTCTTAGCTGCCCCTCTCCTGACTGTGGTGAAAGTATATGGCTGAAGTGACTTCTGGAGCTCATCTGGTTCAGCCCCTGCTCTGGGGCAGCAGTCACAATCACAAAAATACTTCCATCTGTTGAGACTCACTGTGTAGCAGGCATTGAGTTGGACTTGACTTTTCATCCTCTGCATACATTGAACTCAGTCCTAACCTAAGGGCTTTTGCACTTGCTGTTCCCGCCACCTGACATACCTTTTCCTCAGAAATGTAAAGGATTCATTTCTTGACAATGAGGTATTTCCTTAATGTAACCCCCTCAGGTGGTTAAGCATCTGCCTTTGGCTCAGGTCATGATCCCAGGGGCCTGGGATCAAGCCCCGCATCAGCTCCCTGCTCAGAGGGGAGTCTGCTTCTCCCTCTCCCTTTGCCCATCCCCCCCACCACCTTGTTCATGCTTGCTCTGTCACTCTCTCAAATAAATAAATGAAATCTTTAAAAAAAAAATGTAACCCCCTCTATAGGCCTCTATTCTGAACACTCAGTCTAGAGAAGACACTCTCATCCTCTGTCTACCACCTCATCTTGTTTTGATTTTTCTATTCATCTGTCTACTTGCTTATAGTCTAGAATCTAGACTCTAGTCTGTAAGCTCCTTGAGAATAGGGATCTTGCCTTTTTTTTTTTTAAGATTTTATTTATTTACTCATGAGAGACACAGAGAGAGAGGCAGAGACACAGGCAGAGGGAGAAGCAGGCTCCCTGCAAGGAGCCCTATGCAGGACCAATCTCAGATCCCGGGATCATGCGGAGCTGAAGGCGGACACTCAACAGCTGAGCCATGCGTCCCGGATCTTGCTTTTCTTATTCAGCTATACATCCCTAACACCTAAAAGGGTACCTGGCACATAGTAGGCGCTCAATTATAAATATTTCTGGAATAAATGAATTTATAAATAAATGATACCGTTATCTTTATAGTAAGCTCATGGGTTTGATGGTAGTATCTCTGTTTTACTGCTGGGGTTTCTGAGGTTCAGAGAGGCTAACTCACATCCCAAGGCCACACAGCAGGCAAGCAGTAAGGCAGACCAGAACCTGGGTTTTCTGACACTAGAGTCCTTAACCGCTATGTTCTATTGGGTTCTCCGCATTTAGCACAGTGTCTGTCGTGTACTTGGTGCTTAACATATGTTTGCAGGAATGAGTGAATAAATGAATGTGTAGTGAATGAATGATACCTACTGTGCCCAGTTCATCTCTCCGGGTTGGATGAATGTAGAGAACAACACTTGGAAAGGAGTTTTCTTGGTTGACTCTCTTTCTGAAGCCTTTTTTGTTGGGGGTTGGGGTGAGTATGGGCAAAAAGTACAGGCCACAATCATTGCTGGTTCCGCCTCCCTGCCAGGTATGAGTGGTTCCGGGAGCTGGAGCTGAAGTGGTACGCCCTGCCTGCAGTGGCCAACATGCTGCTTGAGGTGGGTGGCCTTGAGTTCCCAGGGTGCCCCTTCAACGGCTGGTACATGGGCACGGAGATTGGGGTCCGGGACTTCTGTGATGTTCAGCGCTACAACATCCTGGAGGTAAGGAGACCCATCCAGGAGGGCTGGCTGCAGATGTGGGCCTGTCAGGAGTGGGGGTGGGGGAATGCACCCTGAGGACCAACTCACCCCATCACTCTGCCTCTGCAGGAAGTGGGCAGAAGGATGGGCCTGGAAACACACAAGCTGGCCTCACTCTGGAAGGACCGGGCTGTCATTGAGATCAATGTCGCTGTACTCCACAGTTTCCAGGTACGTTGTGTTCTGTGGGTCTGGAGACTTGCTGGTCAGAAGGTTATCTGGTCCAACCACTCATCTCAGGCTTGGTTCTCCCCTGACAGCACTGTCCATTTTTTTTCAAGCATCACACAAGTATTGAGTACCTAGTTTGTGCCAGGTGCTGGGGATGCAAACAAATAAGCCATCCTACTCACGCTGGGTCTTCTAGCATAAATTTGGATGCTTCTAGCAACAGGTGACTCCTTACTTTCAAAACTCATCAGGTCCTTGAGCTTGAGCACTGAGTCCTGATCCCTCTCACTTTCTCAAGGACTGTACTCCTGAAAATTCCACCTCCTTTCTGTCTCATCAATGTCTTCCTCTCTGTTGGGTCATTTTTATCAGTGACCAATAGCTATAATGGTCCCCACCTCAAAGAAATAAACGAGCAGCTAATTGAATAAGTCTCCCAGCAGCTACTACCTTGTTTTCCTGCTCCCCTTTACAGGTAAACCACTGAAAGGTCTCACTACACCTCCTTATCCTCCAGCCACTCCAGTCAGTGGTCTATCCTCTACTACTCTGGAATTCTTCGTGTTTGCCAAACTCACCATGATGGGTCCCACCTTAGGACCTTTGCACTTGCTTTTTCCTCTGCCTAGAACACCCTTCCTACAAATCATCCCCTGACCCCCTCCTTCCCTTCATCCAGGTCTCTACTGTCACCTCCGTAGAGTAGCTCTTCCTGACCACACCATGGAAGATGGCACCCTTACCTCCACCTCCAATCCATCCCTCTCTCTTCTTCCTTTAACTCTGTATTTTTCTTCATAATTCTTTTTTTTTTCATAATTCTTTTTTTAAAGATTTTATTTATTCATTCATGAGAGACACAGAGAGAGAACGAGGCAGAGGCAGAGGCACAGGCAGAGGGAGAAGCAGGTTCCACGCAGGGAGCCCAATGTGGGACTCGATCCTGGGTCTCTAGGATCAGGCCCTGGGCTGAAGGCAGGCGCTAAACCACTGAGCCACCTAGGCATCCCCATAATTCTTATTAGCTTCTGACAGTACATAGTACATCTACTTCTTGCCTGTTAGGGCCAGGCCTTGTCTCTTTTGTTCACTACTCTGTCTCTAGAGTGTAGTGGAATGTCTGGCCATTGTAGATACTGAAAAAAAAATATGTACTGAATGAATGAATGAGAGTGCATGTCCACATGAGCAGAGGCTGCTCTTCCATCTGCTGAGCAAATGGACCCTCTCCATTGGCCTACACACAGGTCAGCTCTTGTGTGGGGCTGAGCCTTTTGGTCTGTCCGCTGCTTTTATTCATAGAAATGTTCCCCTTCCTTTTGGGAAGGAGGCAGGGGATATGTGAAGATGTTACTTTTTTTTTTTTTAAAGATTTTACTTATTTATTCATGAGAGACACACAGAGAGAGAGAGAGAGAGAGAGAGGCAGAGATACAGCCAGAGGGAGAAGCAGGCTCCATGCAGGGAGCCCGACATGGGACTCCATCCTGAGTCTCCAGGATCAGGCCCTGGGCTGAAGGCGGCGCTAAACCCCTGAGCCACCGGGGCTGCCCAAGATGTTACCTTAAAGACTGAAACCGTCTCCACAAAGCTTGCAGATGCCCTGGAGGCCAAACCGCTAGGAAGACAGTCCTTTATTCATTCAGCAAAGTATATTGAACATTTTGCATGTGCCAGGCATAAGGCTTGGCCATGTGAGTGGTGAGCAAAATAGACAAAAACCCTTCTCCTGTGGAGTGGGGCAGGGACTTGACATTGAACAAACATCCAGTAAATATTTACAATCACAGTTTCCCCGGGCTGGTCACCCTACAGGCAGGTCAAGCTTGTGTTTGTTGTTCTGAAGCGGGATGGGGGGGTCTGGGGCGGAAAAGGAAGACCCCCCTTAGGGCTGGGGCTGGGGCTGGGGCTGGCCTGGCTCAGAAGGACCCTGCTGCCTATGGACTGCACATCCTGGCTCCTGGGGCTCTGTGCACCAGCCCCGTCACTGCAGGATGCAGATATGTCCCAGAAAATCTGCGGATCCTCGGCTGTCTCCTGGCCATTGCTGACCACACACCCCCCTCCACTGCTTGAGAGTCTCCAGGACTTCCTCATCATCTTCCTTCAGGATAAACTTCCTCGTCTGTAAAATGGGAATAAATAGTAGGATCTCCCTCACTAGGTTATTGTAAGAATTCAGTGAAACTGCGTGCAAAACACTTAGCTGCGCTGCCTGGCCCATAGCGAATATTCTGTAGGTATTCATTTTGCTGTTCTTCTTATTTATTATTACCATCATCAGCTTCTGAGCATCAAACTGGTCTGGTACCCAGGAGCTGCTTGCATATGTGTAAGATTTCAGAAGGCCGCCTGAGCCCTCCATTGGTGGGCTCCCCCTGTGCCTCCAGCCTGACTCAGGCAGTGTCCTCCTCCAGAAATGCCCATCCCCCACTCAACTTGTGCCCATCCCCCAAGACTTGCCTCCGCTTAGAAGCAGCCTCTCCTCCAGGCCTCTGCCTGAGCTCAGCCCCCTCTGGCTCCCAACAGCACCTGCACTCTCCTCCTTTACATCTTGTAGCAGACCACATGGAAGGCCAACTTCCTCTGCCTCCTCTCCTTAGAATATAATCTTTTTTTAAGATTTTATTTATTTATTCATGAGAGACACAGAGGGAGAGAGGCAGAGACATAGGCAGAGAGAGAAGCAGGCCCCATGCAGGGAGCCCGATGTGGAACTTGATCCCAGGACTCCAGGACCACACCTGAGTCAAAGGCAGATACTCAACCACTGAGCCACCCAGGCGTCCCTCCTTAGAATATAATCTAATGCAGAAAGGGGGCCACATTTTCACCTCTATAATGCCTGTGCTTTATGCAGTGCCTAGCAGATAGAAGAATGGCAGCTAATGCTTATTGCGCATGTTCTGTGCTCTGCTTGTGCCCTTGAGCAGCCTCATATCTTCCAAATGAGGAAACTGAGGCTTAGTGAAGTTCAGGAGCTAAGAGCTCATGCTCAAAGGGCCAGTAAGAGGCCAAGGTTTGAATCATGACACTGAACACTTGACTAGATGAGTTGCTCTGGGCAGTGAGGGGTGTGGCTGCTTCTTTTGGATCATTCCAGGAAGGCTCAGACCCCTTGGCTTCTAAATTTAGGATGTGGGACATTATGGTGACTTGTCTTCCATACTCTGTGGTTATCCCGATGCTCAGTCCTCTTCAGAGATGTCTAGTTCCTTCTTGGCTGCGAGAGCCACATTCTTGGGGATGTGACTCCTGAAAATCTCTACTAACAAGTGACAAGAAGCCTCTGTGGCTAGATTTATCAGCATCAAGAGGGAGCCATTTGTGGGGAGTTGGGGGAGACTTGTAGGTGTAGCCTGAAAAGCTGACACGGCCCCTAGAGAGCCAAGGGGTCCACCATGTGATCTGTGGGTCGAGCATGGCTGTAGTGATTTCTGGGGCTCCTTTGGAGGTCCAGAAAGTGCCTTCCACTTGGGTATTTATTTTTAGCAGCAAGGCGGTGGCCAGGGGCAATTGCTGTCACATTTTACTGATGCCAGGCTTTTCCATAGTCCCATCTTGGGAGCCCTGCAGCTGACAGACCGTGTTCCTGACTCCCCCATCCCTTACATCAAACCCTCCTTCTTTGCCTCCTTCTAATTCAGAAGCAAAATGTGACCATCATGGATCACCACTCAGCTGCAGAGTCCTTCATGAAGTACATGCAGAGCGAGTACCGCTCCCGAGGGGGCTGCCCTGCCGACTGGATTTGGCTGGTCCCCCCAATTTCTGGGAGCATCACTCCTGTGTTCCACCAGGAGATGTTAAATTATGTCCTGTCCCCTTTCTACTACTACCAGGTAAGGGAGGGCTTTCCTCTCCTCTCTGTCTTGGGAGCTCAGGGATGGAGAGAGTGTGACTGGATGTGTGCGTGGGTGTGTGTGCGTGAGCAGATGTGTGCACGTATGCATGCTAACTCATGCAAGACATACAGGGGAGGGTCAGGGACACAGAGGCCTATGCTTTGCAGGCTGCACTCCTAGAGGCTGAACAGTGTTTGTCCATTTTCACAGAGAATGGAACTTAAGGAAATAGGTTTTTTTTTCCTAATATATTTATTTGTTCATGAGAGACACCCAGAGAGAGGCAGAGACATAGAGGGAGAAGCAGGGTCCCTGCAGGGAGCTTGATGCAGGACTGGATCCCAGGACTCTGGGATCACACCTTGGGCCAAAGGCAGACACTCAACCACTGAGCCACCCAGGTGCCCCAAGGAAATACCTTTTATTCTACCTTTAGTGGCCCATTGCTGTCATGGGGCTTCTGCTTCTGAGGTTGATCACTGTGACCGTCACCTATCATATCCCATAATGGTGAAGAGCTTGGCTCCTGGGTCAGACATGCCTGCAGGCGACTCTCCCACTTCCTAGCCATATGATCTTGGGTGGGTCTCTTCACCCGTGTAGGCCCCGCTCTTCTTACTCTAAAAACACTGGGCATTAACTCCACTATAGGAGGTGGTATGGATCCTATGAATTGGTGTATGCCCAACCCTGAATGCCTTCTATCACTGCTACCTGTTGAAACCAGTTCATTTTTTTGTTAAAAGGGACTTTGGTTAGATTTGGGCAAGAGGTTCCTTACTTTGACACTAAGTAGGGTGACTGATTGCTGGGACAATTTGTGTCTGTTGTCATAGAGACAGACACTCCTTCTACTCTCAAAGGTACCCGGTTTGGACTCTACGTCATATGGCCTGCCTAGTGATTAGACACTAAAAATGAAAGTGAAGTGGGGCTTCTTCCTTCTGGGGAGACACTAGTGAAAAATAAGCCAACTGACTCCATCCCGGTGTGTGCAGGCTCTAAACTGGTTACTGGAGCTGTGACTCTGAGGGACACAGAGCCCCTGTCCTCCCCCATGGGGCATCCAGAGACCCCCCACCTCACAAACGGCATGAAGGATCCTCTAGCTCCCTCATATCCCCAAGCCCGAGCTGAACCAGGGCCCACCTGCCTCACATTTGTCTTCTTTTCTGGAGGTGGAGGCCTGGAAAACCCACGTGTGGCAGGATGAGAAGCGGAGACCCCAGAGGAGAAAGATTCAACTTAAAGTCCTGGTTAAGTAAGTGAGAATGACCAGAGCTGACACACCTGAGCAGCAGCCCTTCCTTCCAGGCAGCCTGCCCTTCTAGGCCTTGACGGGCAGGGAACAAAGCAAAATGATGATCTTTACGGAGTTTGGCTGGCAGAGGTCCAGACGCCAAGGGGGACCACCTGCCACCATCAGCCCAACCTTGCCTGTCCTCTATTTCCCTGGGGCTGAGTAGCGGGTCGGGCAGGGGAGGGAAAGAGAAGGGCCACAGGTCAGCGTCAGTGGCTGGTAAGATATGTGCATTCCTTTCCCTTGTCCTGCCACACTTTGAACTCTGTCCCTCTCCCATTCTCCTGGGCTCCCCCTACTCCCTGTGTTCCTCTGGAGGGTGGAGTCAGCACAGTGTGTGTCTGTCTGTCCACACAGAGCTGTGCTTTTTGCCTCCATGCTGATGCGCAAGACCATGGCATCCCGAGTCAGAGTCACAATCCTCTTTGCGACAGAGACGGGAAAGTCAGAAACGCTAGCCCGGGACCTAGGGGCCTTGTTCAGCTGCGCCTTCCACCCCAAGGTAGTGAACTCAGCTGGACGTGGGCCTTTCTCTCTGCCTGTGCACGGACAAGTTGGCAAAAGTTAAAGTGGTTGCTCTGCCCCTGAATATCCCAGAGCCTTGGATGTTCTGAAGTACATTGTAAATCTGGGATAGAAGGATAGATTTGGGTCCAGGGATTCCCAGATTTACATAGTAAATACATTTTCCAGGGTGTTGCATGGGAACACAGTTTGAGAAACACTTTCCTAATCCGAGTCTCTCTCTCTCTCTCTCTCTCTCTCTCTCTCTCTCTCTATATATATATATATATATATATATATATATATATATATATATATATATATATTGTGTGGAAAATACGTCCACACACTCCGAATTCAGAGTAGCAGTGGAAGTGTTTTCATTTGGGACTTAGCAGGATTTTGAAGGCAAGCCCTCCAGGGCTTGTGGAAGTGTTGGTGTTGGGGCTTGAGTGGGGTAGGAGGATGAGGAGCGAGGTATTCATATAGGTTTATTTGACTGGGATTCACAGAACCCTCACCCCTGTACCACACTGGTGCTGGGCGTGGGCGGGGTGGGGGGAAACAGGTGATAAGGGGTCTCCTGGGTTGGGGAGGAAGCACAGGGCATCTGGAGATGGCATAGAGGGCCTCGGCCTGGGAACGCAGGGCTGATGTCCACCCCCGGGGCCTTGCAGGTTCTCTGCATGGACGAGTACAAGCTGAGCCACCTGGAGGAGGAGCAGCTACTGTTGGTGGTGACCAGCACGTTTGGGAACGGAGACTCCCCTGGCAATGGAGAGGTGGGTGGCCTGGGGCCCAGTGGTCTGGGTGCAGGGTTGTGGGGGATGCCAGGCCCCAAGGGAGCCAAGGAAAGGATCTGGGGATTTAGCATGTCCTAAGGAGGACATTTGGAAATGAGTGCTCAGATCACTCTGGGCTGCCAGCGTTTACCTGCCTTCTTTGTAATTCTCACCATATGTACATGATGCCTTTCCAATGGCATATTTTATATTTTCAAGTAAATTGACTCACCTTTTTAAACTCAAAAATTTATGTCTAAAGGAAACTTTATATCACTCACAAAGGGAAAGCTGACAAAATAAATCTTATGAGAGCCAAAGTTCTTGAATTTGAGCTAACTACTATTGTCTGGCCATAGTGGGCTTTGTTTTTTAAAATGAGTAATAGGCAAGTATTAGAGGTCTTTGGGCTCCAAGAGCCCCAAGCTGAGGATCTCCCTAGTTTTCATAAAGATGATAAAAATAGTAGAAACAGGAATAAATTAAAAAATTACAGAAAAGAGAATACTTTTTTTTTAAAGATTTTTAATTTATTTATTCGAGAGAGAGAGAGAGAGAGAGAGAGAGAGGCAGAAACACAGGCAGAGGGAGGAGCAGGCTCCATGCAGGGAGCCCGACGTGGGACTCGATCCCGGGTCTCCAGGATCACGCCCTGGGCCAAAGGCAAGCGCCAAACCACTGAACCACCCAGGCTGCCCGAGAATACTTTCTTACCATGTGATTTGACATTCTTTCTGTTGGGTCACATTCCACATTCCATTCCTCAGAAATCAGGGTTATCTTAGGGAGTGCGGGATCAATTATCATTCTTAGCAGGTTCCAAACAGGAAGAGGGGCTCATGCCCCATCAGGAGATCCTCTAAAGATGCCCTGCCGCAAGGCAGCCCTGCCCTCTGCCAGAGCTGGATGGGGCTGGGCTGTTCTGAGTCCCCCACCAAGGGACAGGCCTGCATGAGTTGCTAAGGCTGAACTTCTCCCTCAGCCCCAGGAAACTGTCCCTACACAGAAACTGACTTCCATTTGTGGGTCTTGAACCTTCTTCTGCCAGATGTGGCCAGTTTTTAAATGGGCTACCAGAAGAAGAAGAAGAGTAAAGCAGTGCTTTTCTTAATTTTTCCTAAGAACTCCGTGGTTCTCTCTCTTTCTAGAAACTAAAAAAATCTCTCTTCATGCTGAAAGAGCTTACCAACAAGTTCAGGTAAGGCTTCTCCCCACTCCCACTTGTCCAAGCCTTGCCTGATGGACCTAAGGGTTCCGGGGAGGGTACTGGTTGTGTATAAGGGGGGGGGGGGCGGTCTTATCCAAGATGTCCAGGCACAGAGAGATCCTGTCGTCAGAGTGTACTAAGAGTCAGGCCAGGTAAACCAAGTCCCTCTCACAGATCTGCAGACCAACTCATGGGAGTTGGCGATAAGGTTTGGGAGCTGGAGAGGACCAGAAGATGGCATGCACTGGCCGGTGCTGTGCCCAGCTGGAGTGGAAGTGTCTGAGGCTGGCTCATGGGTGGGTGGTGCTACATAGTGCTTGCATGGGTGGGCTCACTCCTGTCTCTGTGTATGTGTGTCCTCCTCGGGCAGGTATGCCGTGTTTGGCCTCGGCTCCAGCATGTACCCTCAGTTCTGTGCCTTTGCTCATGACATCGACCAGAAGCTATCGCATCTGGGGGCCTCTCAGCTCGCCCCAATAGGGGAAGGGGATGAGCTCAGTGGACAGGAGGAAGCCTTCCGCTGCTGGGCCGTGCAAACCTTCAAGGTCAGTTTGTAGCTGGAGCTGCCTCACCACAGGGACAAGGATGCCACAGCCCATTCATGCCCAGGACATCTGTGCATCCTGGGTGGCACGACCCCTGCCGGGTCCTGTAGGCATCAGCCTGAAGGCTCAGATCACTGCTGTTCTCCCTCAGCCCCCCAGAACCCTACTTTAGACATGTGTCCCTGGATGGGAGAAGAGCCCTGAGATGCCTCCCACCCTCAGGGAGCTTTTTCAGTTTAAGATATTTGCGCTCTAATTGTCCAGGTCACCTCTTGATGACTTTGCCCTGTTTCAGCCTCCCAACCACAGAGAGCCTGGGGACAGGGACCATGCAGTGGGGTCCTTTGGATCCATGTCAGAATCTCAGTAGACTTTTGCTTCCTATGGCCTGACACCCCTAATTTAACTGTCATTGGAGTTCCCCAGGTGGCTCAGTTAAGTGCCCGGCTCTTGATTTCAGCTCAGGTCATGATCTCAGGGTCATGGGATTGAGCCTCTTGTCAGGCTCTGTGCTCAGCAGGGAGTCTGCTTGGGATTCTCTCTCTCCCTCTCCCTCTGCCCCTCCCTGTACTCATTCTTCTCAAATAAATCAATAAAATCTTAAAATAATAATAATAATAATAATAATAGGGATCCCTGAGTGGCGCAGCGGTTTGGCGCCTGCCTTTGGCCCAGGGCGCGATCCTGGAGACCCGGGATCGAATCCCACGTCGGGCTCCCGGTGCATGGAGCCTGCTTCTCCCTCTGCCTGTGTCTCTGCCTCTCTCTCTCTCTCTCACTCTCTGTGTGACTATCATAAATAAAATAAAAAAAATTTAAAAAAAAAATAATAAAAGCCTCCTCATGTAAGCAGACCATTTCAGCCAGCAGTGGTACTTAGAACACCAGCTTGAGTCAAGGCAGACCTGGTTCCCAGGCCCACACCACCTCCACATGACTCCACACCTGGAGAATGGGAGTAATCAAATCTCAGAGCTCAGGCATGCGGGTAAAATGAGATACTGTATTAATATCCATACTAATAGCAGTAACAACTGTGTGCTAAGTCCAGCCACTTCTTTGAGTCCTTGCAGCAGCTCTATCAGATCCATGTGCTCAGTAATTTTACAGGAAGCACTTTACTGATTTGTAAGGACCTACAAAATGGTGGCCGATGATGACATCGACCTTGTTAACCACAATGACAGTGGTTAACACCGGCCTGCTCCATCCTCTTCCAGGCAGCCTGTGAGACGTTTGATGTGCGAGGCAAACACTGCATTCAGATCCCCAGGCTCTACACTTCCAATGTGACCTGGGACCCACACCAATACAGGCTCGTGCAGGACTCGCAGCCTCTGGACCTCAACAAAGGTACCTGCTTTGCCGCACCACACGAGACTGGTTGCCCTTCCTGCTGGGGTGGAGGTCTCTGACCCTGGGGTCTATGGTCCAGGAGACCACTAGGACCCTCTGAACAGAGACAGCTGGCTTAGGGCTGCTAGGCCTCTCTCTATCTCGTATCCAAGAGCCTGCTGGCATGCAAGACTGGAGAGCTTGCTTCATCTCTGAGGGAGGCTGTTTCAGGAGGAAGCCCTGGGAGGGTGGTGGAGAGACAAAGGGAACCAGCACCAACTGAGAGCCTCCTATGTGCCAGGCACTGTGCTGGGCTCCTCGCCTGCCCACTCTCAGTGAGCCCTGACACTCATCTTGCAAGAAGGGCACAAAGACCAGGGCCCCCAGCTGGCTCAGTTGGTAGGAGCAGCTCTGGGTCATGAGTTCAAGCCCCAGACTGGGTACAGGGATTACTTTAAAAAAAAAAAAAAAAAAAAGAAGGAGAAGGAGAAGGAGAAGGAGAATATAAAGAAACTGAAGCTCACAGAAGTGAAGCAAGTTCCTAGCATATGGCCGAGCTGGGATTTGAGCCCCAGCTGTCCAGCTCTGACAGCAGCCAAGAATTGTAAACTATCGCAAAGAATATCATGCAGAGGCAACCCTAGGCTGCCGTTGGTAAACTCTCCTTCTGGACACTGTGATTCCTCTTTTCTTGTACCATGAGTACAGCAGTATTGTGGTTTTCCTGCATGGTTAGCCTAGGCCCGACTTCAGCTAAGCTCTCCTGCGGATGCCAGGCCATGGGAATGGCTCAGAAATGCCCATATTTGGGCACCTAGTGTATTTCCTCCGCACCTAGCAGCGTCACAAACACCCCTGTCAGTCCAAGGGTCTTTATTTGTGATTCAGAAACACAGCAGGGAAAAAGAAAACCCCACTACTGTCACAGAGGGACACCCCCAGGGTAGTGTCCAGGTAAAACTGACTCAGACACATGGAAGCTACCCCCACCAGCACTTAAGAGCCACTTTTTCACTTCATCATCTCTGTCTCCCACAGCCCTCAGCAGAATGCATGCCAAGAACGTGTTCACCCTGAGGCTCAAATCACAACGGAATCTACAGAGTCCAAAATCCAGGTAGGGGAGACTACCGGGCTGCTTGGGTGATGTTCTGCCGGTTTAATTTAAGACAAAACAAAACAAAAAAAGACCAGAGCCAGTCAGTGTTTGAAAGGAGAGAGGTGTACACAGCATTAGCGATGATGCCATCTGTAGGACCAGCTTGGCTGGTAACCCCTGTGACCTCCAGTGCCTTTAAGTTTGGTCTCCATTAACCATACACTGGTTTTCCAGCTTGAGAACTAGGCACCTGCTTTACCACCTGCCCTTTGTCACTAAACCCTTTCACCAAAGGTGGAGAGCAAGAGAAACTCAAACCATTTGGCTCTTAAGAACTTTTAGGAAAAATTTTGGCAGGTAAGGACATTTCCCCACCAGGAGAAATGGGTGTTATGCATTCCTTGTGGGTTTTGTTCATTTGTGCTGTCCCCCTGCCCCAATCATTAGGAAAACCAGCTTTGGGGATGCCTGAGTGGCTCAGTGGTTGGGCGTCTGCCTTCAGCTCGGGGCATGATCCGGAGGCCTGGGATTGAGTCCCACTTCGGGCTCCCTGCATGGAGCCTGCTTCTCCCTCTGCCTATGTCTCTGCCTCTCTCTCTGTGTGTCTCTCATGAATAAATAAATAAAATCTTAAAAGAAAGAAAGAAGAAAGAAAGAAAGAAAGAAAGAAAGAAAGAAAGAAAGAAAGAAAGAAAGAAAGAAAGAAGCAAGGAAGGAAGGAAGGAAGAAAGAAAGAAAGAAAGAAAGAAAGAAAGAAAGAAAGAAAGAAAGAAAGAAAAAGAAAATCGGCTTTGTTCTAATGAGAGCCAGATTTGTGCTGGGGACAAGGAAGGGTTTGTCCTAATGGCCACTGATCTCCCAGGGGGGATGCTCTCTTTAGATGGAGGGTGTAGTCAAGCCTGGCTGGGCTCGGGAGTGCTGCACCGGGAGGCTGCGGCCCACCCTTTTTCCACAGAGAAGCCCCAGGCCTGGTTGGCCACAGGCCCTCTTGAGCACCCCAGCTTCAGTGGGGGCTGGTCACCTGACCTGTGTTCACGGAACTAAGCAGGAAGATGAAAGAGGGCACATTTCCTGGGGAAGCCAGCCCGCCCCTCAGGGAGCTCTGGAGGAAATCCTGGTGGCGTCACCAGAGGCTTCTTTTTCCCTTCTCCAGCCGCACCACTCTCCTGGTCGAGCTCTCCTGTGAGGACAGCCAGGAGCTGAGCTACCTGCCAGGAGAACATCTCGGAGTTTTCCCAGGCAACCAGCTGGCCCTGGTGCAAGGCATCTTGGAGCGAGTAGTAGACAGCCCTGCACCCCACCAGCCTGTGCACCTGGAGACCCTCAGCGAGAGGGGTGAGACCTTAGCACGGTGGCCCCAGCATCCGCCCTGCCTCCTCAGCAGCCTCCCAACCCCGCTGTTTGGGCTGGTCCCATGCCTGCACCGTGGGCGCCTAACCCTGTCCTTCCTGCTGAGTGGGTGGACCACCCAAGCCCAGGCTAATACAGCTTTGCGAACAGAAGGGATGCTCCTCTAGGGCTCTCTGCCCAGCCCAACAGGCTGGGGAGTCTCTTTCCTTTCATCCTTTTGCTCACCTGGCCACTTTTTTGTTAATTGATAGATTCATTTATTTTTCCATTGAAATTTTAACTAGTCAGTTGCATCTATGTACAAGGCACGCCCTGGGCTACAAAAATGAATGAGACTCAGTTTCTGCACTTAGAAAGCTCACTACCTAGTACAGGAGGCAGATAGGCAAGAGTATTTGTCACCATCATCATCATCAACAGTAGCAGCTAGTATTTCCTGCGTAATTATTAGATGCCAGCATTTTACATGTCTTGTCTCTTCAGTCCTCGCAATAGACGTGTTGATGGTTTGCCTGATGACATGATGGAGAAATGTGGGAACGGTGTAATAATATTGGGCTTTGAAGGTTCAAGTCCCTGATCCATTACTTCCTAGCTGCATTACCATTGGCATATGAGTCAACCTCTCAAGGCTTTATTTCTTTGTCCACACCGTGACCCCCTGCATACTGCCTCTTGGGACTCCTTGGGACTTGACACTTTGGGCTGCTTTGCTGCTTGCCCAGTACCTATTGGCATAGCCCCAGTGTACTGCAGCCATGGGCTTTTTTCTAAATGAATTACTGGCCTGGGGGGCGGGGGGAATACATCAGTCTTTTGTGAATTTAGTCACTGTGAGTCTGTAGTTCACCTGTAGGTGTTTTGCTCTAGTTCAGGTCTGAACCAGAGAGGGACCGAACTCTGGTGCGTAATTTTTAGGATCATGTCAACTTGGGGGCCTTTCAGAGGGCTGTTGATCAGCCTTCCCTAGCAACCGTACCTCTGAGCACTGCTTTCTTGCACATGAATTGGGTAGAGGAGCACTTTTGCTATTCCTGGAGACAGAAATTCAGTGTCTTCTCTCCCCTGCAGCTGAAAGGCAGAGGGTATCTTCCCCAGAGGCTTATCCCCCTGCAGGAAAGACTTGTTTTGCTGTTTCACCATCTCCTGACTCCTTCTTTCCCTGTCCAGGAAGCTACTGGGTCAGAGACAAGCGGCTGCCTCCGTGCTCACTCAGCCAGGCCCTCACCTACTTCCTGGACATCACCACTCCCCCGACCCAGCTGCTGCTCCGAAAGCTGGCACAGCTGGCCACAGAAGAGGCCGAGAGGCAGAGGTTGGAGATCCTGTGCCAGGTAAAAGTTGGGCTGGTGGAGCCCCAGAGTCAGGGGGCACCAGAACCCAGAGCTGGTCTTTAACCTCCAAGGGGGAATCCGACTCAGCTTCCCAAAGTGAAACTTGTCAAAAGCTGGTGGGAAGTCAGTATCCTCTCCCATTCTATATCCAGGACACAGTTGTGTTAAGTGAACTGAAATTTTCTGAGTGTCTGCGGGATGCCACCAATGTGCACTTCATTAAAAATTAGCTAGAAAAGGAGAGCCATGTAGGCTCTGCCCAGCCTTACCAGGAAATGCAGTGCATGTAGCTTCTGCCCTCACGGACCTTCCCATCTAGACGGGCAGTGAAGAGAGACTTGTAGAAATAGACAGTTGTCATTATGCAGGTGCTAAGAAGCATAGGGTGCTCTGAGGGCAGAGGATAGGGGATGGGCTAACATAGCCTGGGAGGTCCAGAACCTTGTCTCCTTGGACTTGTCTCCTGCCCCAGATGAACTTTCCTTGCCCTGCACGGTGTCTTGTCTTTGTATATTCCCCAAGCCTGGAATAACCTTGGAACTTAGGAAGTGTTGGAGGATGGAAGGTGAGGATGGGTGGAAAAGTGGCCCTTAAGAAGGCATCGGGGTCCCACATAGGACATAGAGACAGACGGGTAATAGAGTTAATAAGTTAATGAGAGGATGCATGAACTCACCTGCAAATTTCTAGGCCTATGCCTCTGCAAAAGGCACTGGATGGTATTATTACCATCATCTTCACGAATTAACTTGATTCTAGCCACCTCCACTGCCGTTATCCTGTGGCCACACTGTACTAACTCAGCACACATTTTCTTATTTCATTCTCACAACGTCCCCATGAGGGAGACGACACTATCCTCATGTGACAAAGGTTAACTGATTGGGACAAGATCCCACAGCCATAAAGGCACCCAGTCAGGATTTGAACCCAGGTCTGTAGGATTCCAAAGCCCTGTCCAAAATTAGATTATAATAAAGGTGTGACTCTTGCCCACCGGTGGCTGACGGTGGAGTTCTAAGCACACGAATTAGGTAAATACTACTCATTGGCCTGAGTTCTTCCAGGACGGACACCATTTTCTCTCCAGCTTGGTCGTGTCAGCACCCTGGACAGTGCCTGGCACTTGGCAGTGTTTGTTGAGGAAGTGAATGAGCGAATGAATGAATGCTGGATTGTGACAGCCTCCTGCCTCCGTGTGGGGCACATGCCACGAGTTGCTCACACTGCCTTTGGCTTTCAGCCCTCAGAATACAACAAGTGGAAGTTAACCAACAGTCCCACCTTCCTGGAGGTGCTGGAGGAGTTCCCATCCCTGCGGGTGTCTGCTGGCTTCCTGCTCTCCCAGCTCCCTATTCTGAAACCGCGGTACTACTCCATCAGCTCCTCCAGGGACTGCACACCCATGGAGGTCCACCTCACGGTGGCTGTGCTCGTGTACCCCACCCGAGGTAAGGCTGGGCAGAGGCTTTGGAGCAGTCCAATCCTGCTACTTCCTGGGCAGCTGCTCAACATCTCTGAGCTATGATTTCCTCATCAGTTAAAAACCTACCTCCCAGAGGGTTAATAGCAGTAGCAGGCATGTTATAGTAATCATAGAGATATTACTATGTAATAATAGAGAGATTACTATGAGCCAGGCGCCAAGCAGACCCTCTGTATATGTATTATCGGTAACCACACGAGATGGGTACTGTTTGCATTTTACAGGTGAGGAAACTGAGACATAAAGAGGATAAGCCCAGGGGCAGCCTGAGTGGCTCAGTGGCTTAGCGCCGCCTTCAGCCCAGGGCCTGATCCTGGGGACCCGGGATTGAGTCCCACGTCGGGCTCCCTGCATGGAGCCTGCTTCTCCCTCTGCCTGTGTCTCTGCCTCTCTCTCCCTCTCTGTGTGTCTCTCATGAATAAATAAATAAAATCTTAAAAAAAAAAAAGAGGGTAAACCCCAGAGTCACACTGTTAGCAAGTAGAGAAATGGAATTCACACCCACACAGTCTGATTGCTGGACCACCCTGCTTCACTCTGCTGTCCTGCTACTGCCGGGATGATTTAATGAGATCAAATGGAGAAAGCACCCAATACTTGGTGGGAGCCCAGTGGGTCTTAGTATTCCTTATAGTCTACGCTGGATATGGAGGTGATTATGCCTTGCTTGCTCACTCACTCACTCAGCAGTGGTTTATTTCATACCTCTCTACGCTTGCCATGATGTTGGGTGTGGAAACGTGGTACATGTAGCTTCTGCCCTCATGGAGCTTCTCGTCTAGATGGGGCAGTGAAGAGAGACTTGTAGAAATAGACAATTGTCATTATGCAGGTGCTAAAGCATAGGATGCTCTGAGGGCAGAGGTTAGGGGATGGGCTAACATAGCCTGGGTGATCCAAAACCTTTCTCCTTGGACTTGTCTCCCGTCCAGATGGACTGTCCCCTTGCCCTGCCCTCTGTAATGCAGCGTTGTCCATGTTGACAAAGTTGGGTGAAAAGCACAATCACACAGTTTCTAAACCCTGGGCAGAGACTTTGTCTGCTCTGCTGGAGGACATCTTCCCAGGCCAACTCTCAGTCCTCAGACAGGACTGGGGTGGGTACATCTTATGAGAGCCAGATCCCATTCTGAGGGAAAAAGGGACTTCTCAGGTTGGTTGGGATAGCTTTAAATGCCAGGCCTTTGGAAAGGGAATGTAACCCAGAGGAAGCTGGGGTTTCCACAGGCCCAGGAGGAGCCACCAGGGAGAGAGGTGTCAGAGCAGACCAGGATGCTCAAGAGGCTGGCTACCACTCAGGGTTCATACCAGCAAGGGCTTTACCTTATGAAGACACTGTGGGGCAGTGACTATGGCCACCCTGCAGGGCCACTCTTTGCTACAGCCACCAGAGCTGAGTGGTGGGCTGGGAGGGTCCCTGGAGCAACTCTTGGGAGGAACGTTGGAGTAGGAGTCAGGGAAGCTAAGCTGTGATCTGATTTGACTACTGCCTGAGTGGCCTGGTGCGAATCACTTTGCTTCTCTGAGATTTTCTGCAATGGCAAGAGAAGAGGCTGGCACACTTCTTAAGGTGCCTTTCAGCTTTCCCCAACTCTGGCTGCATAGAGGGAGAACCACAAAACCAGGAGAAGAATTGCCCCCTCACTAAAACCCACAGAGTGCCTGAGTGGGCACTTGCAGGAGGCTCACTGGCATGGGAGGAGCCTCTGGGACAATTCATTCCCCCAAGGGTTGGGAGGGTGGGGATGATGTTGGTCAAGTCTGTGTTGTCCTTGCAGATGGCCAAGGTCCTTTGCACCATGGTGTCTGTAGCACATGGCTCAGCAACCTGAAGCCCCAAGACCCAGTACCCTGCTTTGTACGAAGGTAAGCACCCTCTCCACTCCAGCCATTGTAGGACCACTGGCCCTGGGAGCAGTGGTTTGAAAAGGAGAGATCTAGGCCCTTAAGAAGGCATCGGGGTCCCACGGGGCCTCTCCATTCTATCCCCTGGCAATAGAGCATGGCAAGGTCTCCAGTAGGGACAGAGAGGACAGCGGTGGGGGCCCAGAGTACAGTGAGGTTCAGCCTTTTTTCAAAAGGAGCCCAGGACAAGGTGAGGGTGTGCCTGGACAGGGGAAATGAAACAGCCTACAGGACTTGGGAAGTCAAATTTGAGCTCATTGTCTTCTCCACCCCCACCACGCTACCACTGCCCCTCCCCCCCTGCACCTTCGGCTCCCCAGTCCCCGTCTAACTGTGCATCCATCCCAGGGTGTCTGAGAACTGAGCCTCTCCATCTGTCCCCCTCAGTGCCGGCAACTTCAAGCTCCCCGAGGATCCCTCCCGTCCTTGCATCCTCATTGGACCTGGCACAGGCATCGCCCCCTTCCGCAGTTTCTGGCAGCAGCGGCTCCATGACATCAAGCACAAAGGTACAGTTAGGGGCTTCCCTAAAGGCGGGGAGGGAGCACCAGGTGGCCTGGCATTTCCCTGGGAGTAGAACTACAGCGACTGGAGAGTTGTGCCTCCGCCCGCTCTCCCATTTGCCTCAGCCTGTATGGACCAGTGATCAGAACACTCTGGGCCTGGGTTTCCACATTTGTAAAGTGGGGACAATACTAGGTAGGACACTTGGGGGTATCTGGCTGGACAGGTCTGGAGCAGTGGCCCGCCCTCTGGTGGCCTCCCTGGTAACTGCAGCCTGCTGGGTCTTGCAGGGCTCCGGGGCAGCCGCATGACCCTGGTGTTTGGGTGCCGCCGCCCAGATGAGGACCACCTGTATCGGGAGGAGATGTTGGAGATGGCCCAGAGTGGGGTGCTGCATGAGGTGCACACAGCCTATTCTCGCCTGCCTGGCCAGCCCAAGGTAAGTATGGCAGCTGCCCGAGCAGCAGGTGGAGCTTTAAAAGCACAGATTGGGGGCACCTGGGTGGCTCAGTGGTTGAGCGTCTGCCTTCGGCTCAGGTCTTGATCCCAGGGTCCTGGGATCCAGTCCCACCTCGGGCTCCCTGCAGGGAGCCTGCTTCTCCCTCTGCCTATGTCTCTGCCTCTCTCTGTGTCTCTGATGAATAAATAAATAAAATATTTGGGGAAAAAAAAGAGCACAGACTGGTGCACTCCGGCTCCCCAAAAGCCCTTGTTCTCTGAGCCTTCATCTTAGCTCTAAAACAGAGGCAGTTACACAACCATCAGAGCAGTGCTGTGAGGCTATTGTGTTTGCTCTGCCAGGAGAAGAGACGAGCCCTGAGCCATTCAGGAATAAACAGGGTCACGTGGTGGGCTAGTCCCAGTGCCCAGCTTTGCTACGAGTTAGGGGCTGGGATGCACACCTGGGATGCACACCTGCCTGGGAAGAGGTGGCCCAGGCTGGCTTCATGCTTAAACACCATGCCCCGCTCATGGTCCCTGCTGCCCTCGGGAGCACTTAGCTCCGTGAAACACGAGGAGTCAGAACAGACCGTTACCTCAGCCCTTGAGAATTTGTTCTCTCCAGACTCCTCCCAGACCCAGTGTTTTGTGTCCAGTGCTGGGGTCACTGGGTGTCTTGTGTGGAACAAGAGCAGAGGCTCCTAGACTTCTGTGTGACTGGGGAGCCCAGCGCACTGTGCCCTGCTCTGAGTTACAGTGGAGCTTCCATGAACAGTCTGCACTAAGAGGCTCCCTTTCTGGGATGCACACAGGTGGGCCTCAGAGCTCTGGGCGGGGGAGTGGCTTGATTGATGCCTCTCTCAAGCATGGTAAAATTCAAAGTAAATGCAGGAGCTTCACTGAATGGTCAGCTTCTTGAGGCCAGGGTGGTGGCCAACGTTCATCTCTAGCTGGGCTGGGCAGGATGCCGGCGCACTCCTCATCCTGAGCCTGATCCCTGGGCAAGGTTCTGGCTGGGACGGCACTCACCCTGCAGCCCATCGTGCCCCCCACAGCCCCCTCCTGGCCATCAGGCCTGACTGCAAGCTTCACCCCAGCAGCGGGGACCTGGACCCACCATTTCCTCTGCTTTCAGGTCTATGTTCAAGACATCCTGCGGCAGCAGCTGGCCAGCCAGGTGCTCCGCATGCTCCATGAGGAGCAGGGCCACCTTTATGTCTGTGGGGATGTGCGTATGGCCCGGGATGTGGCCCATACCCTGAAGCACCTGGTGGCTGCCAAGCTGAGCCTGAGTGAAGAGCAAGTTGAGGACTATTTTTTCCAGCTTAAGGTATGGCAGCTGGTGTTTGGGCTGCAGCTCAAGGACACAGACAGGGGAGTCAGGACTGGGAGAGTCAGATCTAGGGGAATCAGGCTCATTCTAGTCCTGAAACTCAAAGGAATCCTAGAGGTGACTGGATGTCTGAGCTAGATGGGCTGTTAGAAGGCCTGCCCGTCCCATCCTGGTCTGCTTGCTCAATTAAACAAAGGCAACACGTTGCTTTATGACAAGACTCCTCAGAGCCTCTACCGTGCTACCGTGCATCGTGACTCCTCAAGATTGGGAGAAAGTATGCAGCATTTTCCAAATGTATTTATCTCAGAGCCTATGTTTCCTGGAGCATCTTGTGGGACAGGCATGAGGCAGGCTTGGCAAGCTGTTCAGGTGGTTCACCTCAGCTCAGGTGCTGATGGGAGTTAGTCTAGTGGGATTCAAGTACACTCTAAGCGTGACAGTTGTGAAGGCAGATGGTGTGTGGGTATACGTGTGATAAGGAAGCTGGGGGAGCCCCAGGGGCTCATCCTAGCCTGGACCCAATGAACAAGAAGTGGCTGGACCAGCAGAGCTGACACCCTGATTCTGTTTTCCCTTAAAGAGCCAGAAGCGCTATCATGAAGATATCTTTGGTGCTGTGTTTCCCTATGAGGTGAAAAAAGATGGTGCAGCAAAACAGCCCAGCGATCCCAGAGTTCCAGCAGCCCACGGAAGAAGTTAAAGTTGCTGCCATAGAATTGAATGATGAAACCAACTCTCGATTATCCGAGGGCACAGGGCCTGGGGAGATGGAAGGAAATTGCATCCCCGAGCCTCATATCTATCTCCCCAGCTGCTTCCCCACCACACCCGATACTTGACCTGGACTGTATAGCACCCCAGACTGAGTGGAACCTCTTGTCTCCCTTGAGCCCACCCTTTCCAGGTAATGGAGAGTTGGGCCTTCCAGGTCTCTTGAAGACTAAATCTGCAGTGCCAGGCCCAGCTGATGGGTGAGAAGGATGGCACTTTCATCTGATTGCACCACTTTGAGTGACCAGCAGGAGACGATGTCGTCCTGCCCTGTATTTATTTGCCCTGTGTACAGTTATTTATAACTCTGTATTTAAAACAAAACAAAACAAAAACCCAGTCTTCTCTTAAGGGCCACTTGGGCCCTCCCTGTATGACTCCTTGATGGAGATATTTATATGAAATGCATTTTATTTTAACCACATTGTATGTGTGTGTGGGTGTTTTGTAGGGAAAGCAGCTCCTTTCGACAGAGTTAGGGATTGGTGGATGGCACCACCTGGACCCAAACCCCCCCAAGAGGGACATACTAGCTTGGCCAGGCTGCTTCTCAGAAATGGCCACCAGGTATGGGGCAGCATGTGGAACTTTGTGCATATCCGCAGGCCCGAAAGCGGGGTGAGGAAGCCAGGCTTGCCCGCCAGGCCTGCACTGTGCCTCACCCGGGGGACACCCTACTTCGGGGGGGTACTAGAGGTGCAGTCCTGCCTGTGATGCCGACTCCCCAGTGAAGGCCTTGACCACAATCCCATCGTAGAAAGTCACAGTGTTTGGCTCTGGGGCTGCCTGTTTCATGAGTTGGGCCAATACTAATTGGGCACCTGGGTGACAAAGTGGGTGAGATCGGACCACGTGTCAAAGACTTGACAGTGAGTGAAGGACACATATGTTCCCTGGGGAAGGCTTATGGGGCCAAGCCATGTTTCCTTCTCTTAGAATAAGGAAGGAGCTCAGCCAGGGGCTAAGTGAGCAGTCTGGGAAAATCAGGCTCCACAGCTTGGGTTGGGCCTCTGTTTCGTCGGCTCCCTGGCCCACTTCTCCCCTCCCCCTACTCAGAGGGGGGAGGCGAGGGGAGAGAGAGGCAGGCCAGAGTCCCAGCAATACATCTGAACCGTATGGTCAAGAACACGGTCACCCAGACCCGGGCTTTTCCCCTCCAAGATGCACACAGACCGCCTGGGATCTCGTTACAAAGGCAGACTGATTCTGGAAACCCAGTGGCAGCGCCTGGGATCCGGCCCTTCTGACAGGCTTCAGGTGCTGCTGGTCCAAGGCCAATGCCCTGAGCCCCCGGCCTGGTTCCTGAGGCACTGGATTCTTGATGGAGTTAGCAGGGTGGGTTGGCATCACATGGACCCAGAACCAGCCCCTCCTGCTCTGGCCCAGGGGCTGGTAGAAACCCACACACTGAGTCACTCTCCCCACCACACCCTGACCCTGAACGCCAGGACCCGCAGTGGAACAACACAAACAGGTGTCAGCCTGAGTCAGCTTCTCCTGACACCACACCTGCCACCTCCTCCCACTGGGACACAGGCTTCTCTGATAAGCCAGCCCCGCTATTTGGCCTTCTGGCCCAGCCTTTGGTCCCTTTCAGAAGTGTGAGGCTATTTGCTGGGTTTACCTGTTACCAAGCTTTCTTGCATCACAGATTCCAGCCCAGGAAGTCTGAGCCCAGCCTGCTTTCTCCCACCTGTGTGGGGTTTGTGGGGAACCACTGGGAGCAGGTGTGGAGGTCAGGACCACACCATCAAAGCGAGCTCATGCTCTTTCCTCCCAATGCCCTCGCCCAGAACCTCCCCAATTCCAGAGACTCCAAAATGTCTTAAACACATTTAATAGCTGCAAAGATCCATGTGGATGTGCCAACAAGCATTTGTCTTTCTTTGAAAGACTGGGAAAGAGAAGCGCCCCCTGCTGAGAAAGGTCCTGGTGGTGGAGACCAGTGGAGAATCGGGGTATCTTTCCTGGAGCAGGTAGGGTTGGACCTGGGTGGAAGGAAAGGTTGAAGGTAGGAGACCGCCTCCCCTGTGGAATGAACAGCTGGTGGCTTGAGGCCAAGATGGAGTTAACTGGGGGGAGATGTGACTGAGCAGCAGATGGGGTGGAGGCCTGGGCTGGGAGCTTGGGAAGGCCCAGGACTCTCCCTTTCTGCCAAGGGGACCGAACGTAGGGCTTAGCCTGCAGAGACCACCCTCCTCTCCCCAGATGGTAGGATTTAGGCAGCTGGAGCCCCAGGTGCTGCCCTGCCCGAGGAAGCCTGGAAGCCCAGGTGCAGCCCCGCCAGGTGCCTCCTCCCCTCCAGCCTGGCTACAGCAGGAAGCAGAGCCAGACAAGGACACCATCTCTCCAGAAAAGCCCCAAGTCCTTCAGCAGGCTGGGAAGGACTGAGGCAGGGACAGGGACAGGGGGACGGGGAACATGAAGGTGATGAGCAGATCCAGACAGCAGCATGCCCCAGCCGTGTCATCCCCAGGGCCGCGGAGCCCCACCTATGTCTGCACGTGGGTCAGTTGGACGTCGCCCGCCACTTCCATGTTGTTGATGGCCAGCAGGTTCTTCAGGCGGTGGTAGTACTCAAACAGGTGCTCACCATCCACAGCTACCTTGAAGCAGTGGCCCTCACACATGATCCACACCTGGGCAGAGGCCACATCATTCGCACTCCCCTCGGAAAGTTCTCAGACCTAGACGCAGGCTCGCACCTCCCTCCGCCTTCCTGCCTTCCTCAAACATTCAAGCAGGTCTCACGCCTGCCGTCAGGCCCACTGGGGGAGACACACTTCCCTCCACACGTCACCTGTGCTGTTATATACCCCATCCAGCCCGCCTCGCCCACGTGGGTAACTCTGCTCGCCCTTCAGCCTCGCCCTCCCAGCAAGTCTCCCCTGCCTTCCCCGCACCTCGAGCCCTCCTGGTCGGGTGTCCCCCACCCCACCCCCATTCTGCCACTGACTCCGAGCCTCTAGGGGCAAGAACACCGGCCTGGGCCACCCCTGTCCTCAGTGGCCGGCACACGGCAATGCCTCACACCTGCACAGCTGCAGTGCAGCCTCCTGACTTGTCCTTCCCGCCCCCCTCATTCTCCAGGAGGCAACAGCCACATGTTAAAACATCACGACAGCTGACACTTGTGGCACACTGTGCCCCGGCCACTGTCCCAAGCCTGTCACAGACATTATTTCATTTCATCCTTCTACCTCTATGAGATTGATACTCTCATTAGCCCCATTTTTCCTTTAGATGAGAAAACTGAGGCACAGAGCAGTTAAGTCACTCGCCCCAAGTCACACAGCTATCTGTGGATCAAAGTGTGCTCCTCTCTGGCTTGAAACACACTGACTTATTGCACTGAAATTCAGACTTCTTTCCATGGCTCTCCAGGCCCTACGTTAATCACTGTCAACGCTGGGTGAGGAGCATTAGGGCATATCTAGAAATACGGACGTTCAGGCAGGGGTGCAGCCAAACATCGCTTTTTCTTTCTGAAGCTCCTCAGGTGATTTGCATGTGTAGTCGAGGTCAAGAACACCTGCTCTGTGTGATCAGGCCTCTAGCCACACCACCCACACCTGTCCTACGTACAAGCCCCTCACCTCCCTGTCCCTAGACAGGCCCGGCCATGACTGCTTTTGCAATGATAGCTGCCCATCAGGAATGCCCCCCACCTTGGGCCTTTGCAAGGTGGGATGCTTCTGTCCATGAGGTCTTGGCTTACACTGTGGCCTCCTCTGAGAGCTGTCCTTCTAAGGCGGGGTGTCCCCTGCCCCAGAGCTCACTTGATCCCATTATTTATTCTGTTTTGCTTTCTGCACAGACCTATTATTTCCAGTGATCTGTTCATGATTGTTGAATGAATGAGTGAATAAATGAATGACAGCTCATGGTTGGGTCCCACCTGGTACTTATGGACTAAAGGGCCTCAGGCCAGTAACCTGCACTGGTGAATCTGTCCCATTTGCAAGCAGGAGGTACCACCAGCCACCTTATGTGGGACAGTACGGGCACAACAAGAATAGTTGCTGAATAGAATATTCCTGAATATGTGGGGCACTTTCTCTCCGGGGCCCAGCCCTCACCCCAGAGGTGTCAGCTCTCATGTGATTCGAGGGGCCCCCAGACGCCCTCCGCTCCCTCATTCTGTTGGCCCCTGGAGCCCATCTGAGCTCTAGGCTGCAGCCCCTTACCGAGAAGCTCTGGCCTTGGACAAAAGGCATTTTTCGGGGCAGGCTTCGCTCCTCAGACCCCCAAGAGTTGTTGATCTGCGTGTTGCGGACCACGGTGTTCTCATTGAAGCGGGGGTTCAGGTGGAAGGCAATGTCATTCCCAGAGCGCAGGTTGATGTGGAACCTGGGGGTGGACAGCTCAAGTGGACCTCCTCTGCCCCCTGAGCCCTGAGCCCCTACCTGCCCCCACAACCTGCCCAGAGCCAGGGGGATGACCAGGGGGACCTTGGGTTCCTGAGAGCCCTGGCTTACCTCTTGGCACCGGGCAGGACGGTGCCTGACACGATGATGCTCTTGGAGGGGTACAACCCACCCGGGATGGAGGTGAAGAAAGGCATCGGCTGTTGTGGGGAAAGGGGCAGGTCAGCTGCGGGGGGAGGGAGCTTTGTGCCAATTACTGTGAATTTGGACTGTCAACTAAGTTTGACAGCCATACCTGTGAATAATATGTTTTCAAGAAAGAATTCCATGATGTCATTACTTGGTTCAGGAAATGCCAAAGGAAAACTTTCCAGCATTCCTCAAAGTAACGGGCTTCAACTGTCATGAAAAGAACTTCAGCCGGACACAAAAGGATACTTGGGTCAAGAAGGGAAGGCCCTCTAAGATGCTTATGTCGAAGGGACAGTTTTAAAGGTGACAACTCCTTTCAACAGCCTTTTAATTCATTTGGATGTTTCCAGAACTTCAGCTTACAGAAGGACTGCCCTCATGTTGTAAGCCACCCATCACCTCCCACTCTGCCTGACACAGACAAGGCCTCCGCCCTCTCCAAGGAACCACTTACATAGGTTGGGGTGGGGTACGCCGTGGGTGGGATGATAGGATTCTGTTGAAAGAGACCAGAAGTTCAGTTTGGGAATGCACACTCACACAGCCCCCCACCTGCTAGCAGGGGCGCCCTAGCGTGTGGCCCTTGGCTTCTCCCTTTCACCTTCCTTCCCAAGTCAGTCTTGGTGGGACTTCTTACCATGTTCCCTGACCTCATCATGGCACCTGCCTGCCCCTCAACCCTTCTACTGGCAGTTTGGCCTCCCATCTGATTCATGCTGGCAGCAGGAGAAGCAGCAGCAGAAGCCTGTGACCAGCAGTGACATCCCAGGGCTTTGTCCCCAGGATGCAGGGCTTCACTCACATTCAGATGCTAGGACCACTGCGCTCCCCTTTCGGTGACGGAAGGACCGGTTTTCTTGCTGGTCCCTAGGGGACCTGCTTCTTAGGCCACTGGGTAAATCCACCCTGATCCAGAATCTCCATTGTCCCAAGGGGAATTTTACTCACATGGCTCTTGAGCAGAAGGCCCAACCCCAAATACCCCCATCCTCCTTGCTACTCTGCTTTCTTCCTGCCTCTGGGACTAGAGTTCAGTCCTTGGTGAAGAGGAAGCGTGGTCAGGCTGTGATTTGACCAGAGCTTTCAGACTTACAGGGAACGGCTGTCCGGGGGTGGTCTGCACAGTGTGGATGACTGTTTGAGTCTAGAAGAAAGAACCAGATTTGAATGGGCTCTCACCAGCATGAAGACCACCACCTGCCACCAGAGGGCACCACTTAACAGACAGCCTATGAGGTGAATCCACCTGGAGCCCCTAACCAGCCCAACCGACCCCCCCCGGCCCCCAGAATTGGCAAGTACAAGTTTCTTCTCTCAAGGGGATGAGGTGGGGGCAAAGGTGTCTTCTACTTGGAGAAGAAATAGGCTGCACTTGTGGCCTGTGGCCCACCTTTCTTCTCAGGGGACTTTCTCTAGCGCAGCCCCACTTTCCAGGAGGAATAAGTAAATGTGGGGCCTCGGGCTCCTGTGGCTGCTCATGGAAAGGCGGGGCCTTGAGCAGAAAGGTGGCGATTCAGGTTGTTCCCCACTTCATGAGGGCCAACCACTCCCCCCACCCCCCACCCCCACACACAGTGGGAGAGGCCCGGGGCCTGCCCTGCCTCCTCCTTCTAACACGTGGGAGAAGCAAAATGAGAGGGATCCCAGGAGAACTCGAGAAACTCACGATGGGAGCCGAGCTGCTCTGCCAGACGCCTGGAGACTGACCGGGATGAGAAAAGCAAAACGGCAGTTAATGTTGCTGTTATATTCCGGGGGCGATGCTGGCAGGAACCGTGGTAAAAAAGGCCTCCCCAGACTCAGCTCGCCTACTTCCTGCTCCCCATCAAGCTTTCCAGAGCCAGTAGCTGCAGACTCTCCCCCCCAGTCCATCCCAGGTACGCTCTGGTTGGGAGCGAGGACATGCTCATTGGCTCCTCCAGAGGGAGAGACCACAGCCTCCCTCAGCTCCCAGAGGCAAAACCACGAAATCCAGTGCTGAGTCTTATAGTCAGGTGAGGCCCTAGTGAAGGCCCCACTGCCCCAGGCTCTGGCCCCAGCGCTCTCACAGGGGAGGCACCCTCAGCTCCTGTTTCACTAGTGAGGCCAATCCACTTGCCCGAGCCCCTCCAGGTACAAGTGATAGGATCCCAAATGCTACCCAGTTCTGGTTCATCATATCTGCCACACCCTGTCCTCTCCAGGCCAGAACCAAAGTCGGACTGCCCTGCAAAGACTCCCCGAAGCTTGCCCAGCCCTGAAGTCATCTCGGCAGAAAGCACATGCCCCCTTGGGACCTCGATGGACCATGGAAAGCTGGGTAGAGAGGCACCCCTTCCTATAGCCACCCCCCCCCCTCCAGTAGCCACAGGAAGGGCTGGGCCCTGCTTCCCTTCTTGTTCTGACCCTCTCCCCGCCAGACTATCCTTGCCCTGGCCAGTCTCCCATTCTGCTGGCTGTGCACGCCACACCCCACGTTCCTGGAGTCCCTGCTGCTTGCTCAGGCACTGTGCAAAGTGGGGGGATACAGATGAACAAGCCACAGTCCCAGCCCACAAGGGGCTTGTGGGTGTGGGGGAGGAGGGGCCGAGTGACAGGGACAGACATGTAAGCACAGTTACAACAGGATGTGGTAGCTGGCATAGCACGGATATGGACGAAGTCCACGGGGTCACGGGGGAGCACCCGATGATGTTCCAAGCACCAAAGATGCTCCAAAAGAGTGACATTTAAGCAGAACATTGAAGGGCTGGTTAAGGTCAGCTGGGGGGTTGGGGAGGGGTGGCGCAGAATGCTGTCAGCACTGGGACTGCAGGTGCCAAAAGTATGGTAGCCCAAGAAAGCCTCAAGTGAGGGAGTGTGGCCAGGAGGTGGGCTGGGGCAGGACTGGGGGGGCTGGGTGGGGTTCTGCACATCCTGCTGGGGAATCCAGGCTTTACTAGAAGACCTTGGATGGAGCCTTTAAGATGTTTAAGCAGGGAGAGGATGCAATCAGATTTGGATGTACAAGGGTCAGGGTCTCAGTGGGTGGGGTGGGTGGGGAACTAGACCAATGGTCTTTGTAGTCAGGGGTCAGATGGCCTAGCCTGAGGAAGGCAGTGGTGTGAGGATGGAGAGGCATGGGAGCACCACAGGGGTAAGGAGGGGAAGAGAGAGCCAGGGCCAACCCCCAGGTCCTCAGCTCAGCCCAGGTGGTGTGGTGCAGACAGGACAGCTATGGGTGGGCATGATGGGGCCTGCCTGCTGGAACCAGCCTCTTGGACCCTCTGTCCTTCCTGCTGAGTGCTCAGCCTCCAAGGCCTCCACATCAAACTCACTTTTGGCTTTCGCCCCTTGGGCCTGGGTGGGAAACAGGCAGTCTGGGGGAACTGCATCGTGGAGAAGGCAGGCTGGGTAATGGTAACTCGGGTGTTCTGTTAAAACAAAAGGCACCACAGCGTGAAGAGAAACATTAGTGGAGTTAGAGGGCAGGCGCCTGGGCCAGAGGGAGGAAGCCTGGCAGGAAGGGGAGGGGAGGGCACTCAGGATCACACGGAGGGCCAGAGGCAGGGATTAGGTTCCAGCGAGGGACAGCAGGCCACGAGCTCTCTCCTCACACCCCTACTCCCCTCCATCTCTCTCTCCTTCCCTGCTCTCTCCCCCCAGTAGGGAGGGAATATGAGAGATTAGGACAAAACAGAAAGGAGCTTGCATCTGTTGCAGGCCTACTGTGTGCTTTTCTCATCTCAGTGAGCACAGACTGAAAGTGGTGACAGCAGCTCCACCCAGCCTCCTACAGCCCTGTGGGAACATAGGTCCTGTGTCTCCCATCCCCCTGGTTTTCAAAATGGCCAGAAATCCAGATTTCCATGTGATACCACCTGACTTTTTCTTTTTAAATTGTGGTAAATAAGATTTCCCATCTCGGGGGATCCCTGGGTGGCTCAGCAGTTGAGCGGCTGCCTTCAGCCCGGGGTGTGATCCTGGAGACCCGGGATGGAGTCCCACATCGGGCTCCCTGCATGGAGCCTGCTTCTCCCTCTGCCTGTGTCTCTGCCTCTCTCTCTCTCTCCCTCTGTCTCTCATGAATAAATAAATAAAATCTTTTTAAAAATTTCCAATCTCAACCAATTTTAAGTGTACGGCTCCATGGCATTAAGTACATTCCTACGATGGTGTGGCTGGTACCACCAGCCATCTCCAGAATGCAGAAACTTCTTCTCCTGATCTTTTAGATGCTGGCAACACATTCAAAAACGTTAAAACACAGAGAAGGTCAAATAGAGCCTGGCGTGGGCCCATACAGGCTGTTTTGTGACCTCTGACATATATTGCCACTGGGGCAGCAGTGACTATGCCCCTTCCACAGATGGGGGAACTGAGGCTGGGGGAGGCAAAGTCGCTTGTCTCAGATCCTGCAGTGGATGACAATGTGCAGACTTGAGCTAGATTCCGTTAGATTCCCAAATTCTTTCTGGATCCACATGGCCTCCTGACCGTGGTAGAAGTAGAGAATGAGAGAGGAGTGGCCTGGGAGTCTGAGAGACTGAGGCGACTGTTCTGGACAAAGACAGGAACACAGAAGGACAAGACAGGGGAGCTGGACGGGTATCCCCAGAATCACCTGGGTAGGAGATTGGCTGTTACCATCAGGCCCACCCAACAGGAAGTATAGCTAGATGGGGCCCCACACTCGGCCTCTGAGACAAGTGCCAAGTGGACAATCTGACCTGGAAGCTAATGTAGGACAGCTGCACAGCCCCAGTGATGGAGAGGGTGTCCACATAGTGGAAGGGCACGCGATGTGAATACTGCGTAAAATGGCTCCCGTTCACCGTCACCTGCCAAGACAAATGCATATTCCAGAAGAGGGGTCTCAGGCCAAGGCAGAAGATCTGTGCCCCTGCTCCCAGGAATTAAGACCTATGTCTGGTTTTCACATCTGTCCCCTGGGAGGTCAGGGGCACCAGCCTTCAGAGCTGTGCCAGTTGTAAGAACATGGCCTTACAACAACAAGATCCAAAGTGTATCTGAACCTAGTCTCTAATTGGCTCTTCTTGACTTTTTGGGTTCTTATGGTTGTTTATTGCAGTTTCTCTTTCTAATCTGAGCTTCCCTGAGGTTTTATTTAAATATGCATAAACATGTTCATGGGGAGCAGAGGAGAGGCAACCCTGGCTTGTACATTGAGTGGGAGGCACATCCACCCCCACATGGAGGACAGACACGGGGATACTCCCCACCCCCCACCTGTCTCCCAAGCCCAGATACACTACTCTGTTTACCAGTGCAATGCACAACAAAACTAAGCCATCCCTAGAACCTGGATAAAGCCTGAACAATATAGGGGCATCTGGGTGGTTCAGTCAGTTTAGCGGCTCAGGTCATGATCTCAGGGTCCTAGGATCAAGCCCCACATCGGGCTCCCTGCTCAACGGGGAGTCTGCCTCTCTCTCTCCCCAGCTTGTGTTCTCTCTCTCTCAATCAATTGAATAAATGAATGGATGAATGAATGAATGAATGAATGAATAAATAAATAAATAAATAAATAAATAAATAAATAAATAAATAAATAAATAAATAAATCTATCCAAGAGAAAGAAGAAAAGGCTACAACAATATTACTGAAAAACAAGTGTTATCCCGGACCTGCAGTGGAGGAATGGCTACAGCAAAGGAATAGGATTAACTAGAACTTTAAAGATCTGCAGGGCCAAAAAGCACCATGGTGATGTATCTAGTTCTTATTTCCTGAGTAAAAGAAGCGATATGTGTACCTGTAGATGCAAGGGAAGGTGTGTGAGGAGACCGTAACCCCAGAAGCACCCCTACAAGGGGAAGGTGCTGCTGGGTAATGGCACTGCACGTGTGATTACTTAAAAGCTCAGGTGCTTTATAGGAGGCACCTGGGTGGCTCAGTTGGTTGAGAGTCCAACTCTTGATTTTGGCCCAGGTCACTGTCTCAGGGTCGTAGGATCAAGCCCTGCATCAGGCTCTTTCGCTCAGCAGAGTCGGCTTGAGATTCTCTCTCCCCCTCTCCCTCTGCTTGCACTCTCTCAATACATACATACGTATAATCTTTTTTAAAAAGTGAAGGCTCACATGCTTTATAAAAGGCTATTCACCACATGCGATGGGGCTGGGAGGTAGGCAGCAGGAAGGGGGGGGGTCACTGCTCACCTTGAAATCGCAGCTGTTCACCATGAAGCAGAGCTCAAATGGATTCCCCATCTGGAAGGGCATCTGCATCTTCCTCTCCTCTGACCCCCAGGATCCTTTCTGCTTCGTGTTACAGACCACATATCCACCCTCCTCAAAGCGAGGGTTGAAGTGGAAGGCGATGTCACTGTCGCTGTGGCCACTATGAAAGTTCACAGCAAACCTAGCAGAGGGAAAGCGGGCAGCCTTCTGTAGCCTGGTTTATCGCCCGCAGAGGGGGCAGCCTTGTGCCTTTGAGCCTTTGACTTGGGATTGTGTCAGTCTGTAGACCTGGACCTGCGTGCAACTTGTATGGCAGGTTTGGGCCTGTCCTTGGTTGGTTGCTATCCTTCCTAGTCACCTAATTTGCACTTCCTGTGTTTTTGTGCAGTGATTGCAATTTGCCCTTACAGTGTGATTTTCCAAAAATACATAGGAAATGGGTAGAGAAAAATGTTGACACTAGCAACAAGAGGCATAGGGCTTGAACATGGATTCAGATTTATATCAGAGACGGAAGTCAAGAAATGTGCCCAGAAGCAAGTGACTTTCATGCCAACTTGATACTTGGAGGCCAGTCTCCATCAGCTCAATTGCAAAAGAAGAAAACAAATTTAAAGAATGCGTGAAATTGGGCACCAGGGTGGCTCTGTTGGTTAAGCGTCCGCCTTCGGCTCAGGTCATGGTCCCAGGGTCCTGGGATGGAGCCCCACATCGGGCTCCCTGCTCAGTAGGGAGTCTGCTTCTCCCTCTACCTCTCCCCCATTTGTGATCTCTCTCTCAAATAAATAAATAATATCTTTTTTAAAAAATGGGGGAAGAAGAAGGAGAACATGTGAAATTGATGAAATATACCTACAAAGGGAGTTACTAATAGAGAAACATCGATTAAACAGTAGCTCCAGGCATAAGAGCTTTCCATATGTCTGTCTGTCTCTCAATGGAGGTTGGCTTGTGTCTCACGCATGATGTGTGGGGAGGTGGCCCTGAAGTCAGCAGGCAGGCCTGGTCCCAGATCAGACCCCAGCTCTGCACTGTTTGTCATTTGTGATCATCCTGAACCACACTACTCTCAGGTCACCATACCCTGGGAGCTGAGTGACTTCTTTTCTCTGGGGATGCTTAGTGAGGCGGTGTTCAGGAGGCCCCCAACCAAGTAAAAGCCTGTTCCTATCTCTCCTCAGAGGAAGCCCCCTCACCATCAAAACCACCTTTGGGTACAGCCATGGCTCTAAGGTGAGGAATTAAAACAAAGAACTTTGCAAAGAGCCTGGCTCACAAAAGGGGCACAATAAACGTTTGCTGGTCCTAAAACAAGTTCCAGTCTGAGGTTCTCCTCCCAGGCACCTCTGTCTTACCCCAGCCTTCCCTGAACTCAGCACCAGCCTCATTTGCCACCTGCTTCTCGGGGTCACTCTGGTCTCCCCAGCTACCGCCCAGTGCTCTCCTGTCATCCACAGCCCCCACAGCATCAAGCCCAGGGGTGGGCCTTAGGAGACATTCTATTAAATTCTTGCAGAGCCTGCTTGATTTCTTGCTAGAGGAACGTGAGTTCTGGATATTGTCCTCAACACCAGGTAGCTCCGAGCCAGCAGGCCCCACAGGAAACTGCCATGGCCCTGAACCCAGCCAGCCCTCCTTCTGGGAAAGGAGGCTGCCAGGGACTCTGGAAGCAGCAAGTCTAAGCCTGTATTCTTCTGGAAATGGAGAATATTGTTTCTGAAGTGTCTCTGGGTGGGCAGCCCGGGTGGCTCAGTGGTTTAGCGCCTCCTTCAGCCCAGGGCCTCATCCTGGAGACCTGGGATCGAGTCCCATGTCAGGCTCCCTGCATGGAGCCTGCTTCTCCCTCTGCCTGTGTCTCTGCCTCTCTGTGTGTGTGTGTCTCTCATGAATAAATAAATCTTAAAAAAAAAGAAAGAAAGAAATGTCTCTGGGTGTATTTTTCCCTCCAGCTTAGAAAAATCCTGTCTTAGGGGCACCTGGGTGGCTCAGCAGTTGAGCATCTGCCTTCAGCTCAGGTCGTGATCCCAGGGTCCTGGGATCGAGTCTTGCATCGGGCTCCCCATGGGGAGTCTGCTTCTCTCCCTGCCTGTGTCTCCACCTCTCTCTCTGTGTCTCTCATGAACAAATAAATAAAATCATAAAAAAAAACACAAAAACAGGGGGGATCCCTGGGTGGTGCAGCGGTTTGGCACCTGCCTTTGGCCCAGGGCGGGATCCTGGAGACCCGGGATCGAATCCCACATCGGGCTCCCGGTGCATGGAGCCTGCTTATGTCTCTGCCTCTCTCTCTCTCTCTGTGACTATCATAAATAAATAAAAATTTTAAAAATTTTTAAAAAATTAAAAAAAAACAAAAACAAAAACAAAAACAAATCCCCACCTTAGAAAATCCCTGCCCCCAGGGAAGGATGAGGGCAGGAACTTTTCGGGGGTGGGGGGGAGAGGTGGGGCCGGTCTCTGTTGGACAGGATGGGAGTAGAAAGCCATCCTGGTGCTGGAGGAGAGGGAGGCAGGGGGAGAAAGGGACATTCAGAGGCCGAGGTCCCCAAGTCCCCTGCTGGTAGGGAGTAGGGAACTCTTGGCCTCGCTCCCCTCAGAGTCTCCTGGGGGCCCTGAGGTCTCTCAGAGAAGACCCACGATCTGCATGGCCATATCCACCCAGCAGGGAAAGCCACAGTGGAGGAAGTTGTCTAGAATCGAGGTGCCCAGCTGGGCCTGGGAGTGGTGTGAAGGGATCCAGGAGGTCCCAGACCCCTGGGAGGTGATCAAAGAGAGGACCAAGAGAAGGGCTTCCAAGAGAGAGGACCACGTGTCCTCTGTGTATCCCCCAGGTACACAGACCCCATGCAAACTGGGCAAGAGCCCCACTGCCTCACGCCACCTGGACGCTGCAGTCGTTACAGCGACTGCATGAGCTTCAGAGGGGCCTCCAGCCTCTGCAGAGATGGCAAGCTCCTCCCTGTTCCTGGAGATGCTCCCTTGAAAAGGGGGAGGGGGAAAGAGCACGAGAGGGGTGTTTGTATTTTGAACCAACTTAGCATTTCCCTGAAAAGACCTTGAAACTGAAAGAGACCAAAATGCACTTGATGACAAGTTTAAAATAAATCTAGATCAGCCAAATGAGGGTTCCGGGCAGTTATGGGAAATGAAAGAAGCGATACCGGGCCGGGCACAGGCAGCTCAGGGGGTGTTGGGTGAAACAACCTGAGCTGATGGCCGCCACGGTTTGCTAAGAGCAGAGTCTGGAGGAAAGAAACAGTTCCAGGTACCTGGTTCCATTGCAGTAAAGAATGGTCCCATTGATTGTGATTTTAAGTCCGTCCTGGAGACCCCCCTGGATTTTCCCGGAGAAGGGGACACCCTGCAAGGAGAAAATGCAGGTCAGTCAGTGGGCCTGCCTCCTCCTGCTTGTTCATCAGCACTTGTAGCGCGGCCTGGGTGTGTCAGGCCCGTGCAAGGGCGTCTCAGCCTCACAGATCTTCCAGGCCTATGAGGAAGCAGACTTGAGTCCAGGTAGTTCCACAGACATTCTGCAATTGTTCCGGGGACACTTTGGGGCTCCGAGAGTTGTGATGGGGCACTGGCCTCCCTTGAGCATCTGAGAGGAAATGACAGTTTCTAAGAGGAGGAAGTAGCATGTCCACAGCCCAGAGATGGGAAGAAGCCAGGGTAGTGATGGGGGCTGTGGGAGACCCCAGGCCAAGCTCCTAGCAAAAGCTCCAGGGCCCTGGCTAGAGACTCGAAATGCCCAAGGGACCACAGAGACCACCAATGTGTTCTAGAGGATAAACCTTCTGCTCGTGACAAGGCCAGGAAGAAGGCATCCTCCCCTGCTCCTGCCCACCCCACCCCCGGGACTATGGTGACCACGACTTTGCCCTCCCAGCCACCTCAGGTAGCACCTCAGTCCCAGGATCGAGTCCCGCGTCGGGCTCCCTGCATGGAGCCTGCTTCTCCCTCTGCCTGCGTCTCTGCCTGCCTCTCTCTGTGTGTCTCTCATGAATAAATAAATAAATTCTTTAAAAAAAACTTTTAAAAAAATGGATTTGATGTAGCCTCCACAAAAAAAAGAAGAGGAAGAAGGAAATTCTTTGAGAACTGATATGAAATGATGCCATTTGTATGTAAAAAATGGGTGGGGGAGGCTATAAACATGCATTTAACTTATTATAGATGAAATATGTGTGGATGGATTCAAAGACACTGACAACCCTGGTTGACTCCAAGGAGGAATGGGGGGCTGACTCCACTGCCCCCCACATCCACATTCCAATCCCCAGACTTTGTGGATGCTGTATGTCACCTTACAAGGCGAAGGGGACTTACAGGTGTGATTAAGTAAAGGATCCTGAGAGGGGGAGGTTATCCTGGATTATCTGGGTGGTCCTCCAGGTCCTCGGAGAGGGAAGCAGGAGAACAGAGTCAGTAAGTAGTAGGACATGTGACAACAGAGGCAGGAAGCTGCTGGCTGTAAAGATGGCAGAAGGGACCCCCAGCCAAGGTAAGCCAGCTGCCTCTGGAAGCTAGAAAAAGCAAGCAAGGCAAGATCTTCCTTTGAAGCTTTATTGATACTTCTAAATTTCTGACCCCCAGAAGTGTAAGAAAGCAATTTTGTGTTGTTCTAACTCTGGCAGGACAAGGCTGTGGTGCAATTTGGGCACGTGAGGGGGGGGGGACACGCACATGCACAACTGCACACTTCTATGAGAAAGAGAGAGAACTTTTGGATTTACGGTCCCACAGACATGGGTTCGCCACCCCCCACCACCACCAGTTCCTTGTGCTAACAGCTCTCCTACTGGGCAAGTCACTTGACCTGTCTGCACCCCAGGTCCCTTCTCAGAACAATAGCACTGCCTGACAGTGTTCTTGAGAGGATTAGATGAGAGCCCCAGTGGTGTCCAGGCCTTTGACAATGGCAACTGCTTGCATCAGGATGAATTAATCCCTCTACTCCTGGCTGTGCCTGGAGCCTGAGGACTTCTTCCTCCTCTTCCGGCCAGGCTCTACAGGTGTGAGGGTGGGCAGCCTCCATCTGGAAGCCCCGTGTCACCAGAGGACCCAGCTGGCAGAGGGGGCTCACCAGCAGGAGGCAGCAGGAGACTTTTAGCCAAAGGATGCTGCCCTCCCCACCAAGAGGTTCTGCGGCCCTTTTGGTGACTTAACCTGCCCCTATTACCTCATTACCCAGTATTAGTGCACTTTTACAGAGGAAACTGAGGCACAGAAGATTTGGTAGTTTGCCCAAAGCCACTTACCTGGTCAGCAAAAGCATGGGGTTGAAACTCTAGCACTCGTGCCCCACAGGCTGCTTCTCAGGATGAAGCACAGAAATCCTCTCCTGGCTCACCAAACGCTTCCCAGACCAAACATTGAGTCTTGTTCTAATTGTGGTTCCAGATTCTGTCCTGGACCTCTAATAAGGCTGACCAGGTGAGGCGGGTGGCAGGTGACATCATGGGCAAGGAATGGGGGCCAGACTCCCCAGGCAGCCTGGCCGTGTGACCTTCCCACCCCACTTTGGAGGAAGCAAGGTTCCCACAGCTGGATGTCAGTGGGCTGTTTGGGAGAGGGTGCCCATGAGGGTGGGCAGGTGTTCCCGAGCCTGAGGCGGGGTGGTGGTGGCTGCAACCATCTTATTTCTTGTCTGGACTCCAAGGCCCTGTTTTAGCTCACTGTTGCCCATAGGAGGATTTTCCTTCTGATTTGAACATCTCGGATGCAAGGATCGGAAAGTAAAAACTAGTCAGCAGAATAATTAAATGTCAGGGCCTGGGAGGATCTTGGGGATTCTCTGTCTGATGGAGAAGGAACCCAAGGTGACATGTTTTTGTTTTTGGTTTTTTTAATTGGCATTTTATTTTATTTTATTTTATTATTTTTATTTTTTTTAAAGATTTTATTTATTCATGAGAGACACAGAGAGAGAGAGAGAGAGAGGCAGAGACACAGGCAGAGGGAGAAGCAGGCTCCATGCAGGGAGCCCGATGTGGGACTTGATCCCAACAACAACAAAAACCGAAAGGCAGCCCTTTGAGCCACACGCTGCAGGAACAGCCCACTTCCTTCTCACTCCTGAGATGGCCCCTCTACAGACTCCCTTGGCCTGCCTCTGCCTTAGCTTACCTCTCAGGGAGCAGAAACCTCCTCAGGTCTTCCCTGCTGCCTCCAGACTCCTAATACTACAAAACACTTCCCAAGGACCCCCAGTGTGCCAGGCACTGTTCAAACACTCGAGACATGCTGCCTCTCAAATCCTTACTTAACCCTAGGAGGTGAGCTTGAGGATGATCCCCATCTTACAGATGTGGAAATTGAGGCCCAGAGAGGTCAAAGTAACTTGCCGGAGGCCACCCAGCTATTCAATGGCTGGACCCAGTCTCCAAAGTAAGCTCACTGAACTGCCCCGCTGGGCTGTTAGCCTCCCTCAGGAACCCGGTTTATTTCCCTGTTCGTACAAACTGTCACTCTCCTAGTTATCGTTCATGCCTGTCTCCCACTCCCCATTTCCCCTCACCAAGGACAGGCTCCCAGGGGAGCTTGGTAAGCATTAGTCAAAGGCACAACCCCCGGTGATCACCAGCCCACCAGCCCTGGGAAGCAGGGGACACCGGCTTGGGGTTGTGTCAGGATTGCCTCACTTAACTTTGCCCACTTGTGCCCTCTTTGGGACGTCTGCCCTCTTCACCTGCTGCCACCCCAGAGTTACCTCTCTGGGGACCCAGTGCATCCTGGGGCCCGCACCACCCCTGCCGGCAGCCCCGGAACTCACCGGGCTCAGGTAGGGAGGCTGGGAGCTGCTGAAGGCCATCTTCACACCACCTCTGTGGCCACCAATGCTCTTCACACCAGCCAGCCGGTCCTCTGCTCTGGGAGGAGTTATTACCAGGGAAATAGAAACCAAAGCAAATTGGCAGTGACCCAAGGAGGAGGAGCCAGGGGCAGGAGGAAGTGGGTCTAGAAAAAGAAAGCAAGTAGCGTGTTGAGGGGGGGCTGGAGGTATGACCCAGGCAAGGATGGGGACACTCCCCACCCCAGTGAAATTTTCCCCTCCTCTCTCCTTTGCTCCACCCTTTTCAGAAAGCCTTAGGGAGCCTAGATAAACATCCTATGAGTGAGCCTGCATTTCTCTTCCTGCACCCTCATTCCCTCCTAGCCACCCCCAGAGGACCCTGATAAAGGCAGAACTTCAGGTCTGTGCTGGTGTGCTCTCTCTCTCTCTCTCTCTCTCTCTCTTTCCCTACAGCCTCCCTGTGTAGCCCCTGTGTGCCCTGCAGCCCCTATGACTTGTGAGTAAGAAACCTCGAATTTTCACAGGTCCCCGATGGTTGCTGCTGAGTTGTGCCTTGTAGGCATAAGAAGAACCAAAGGGCTGGTCCAGCCACAACACTGGCTCCAATGCGGGAAATATCTGAGGGGGTCTCACCACAAGTGGTATGAGGTCAGTGAGCACCCCAGGTATTTCTAGCCTGTAGCATCACTGAATCGGCTGAGACAAAAGCAACAACAGTTTGGTGGTTCCTTAAAAAACTAAACATAGAGGGCACTTAGGTGGCTCAGTGGTTAAGCATCTGCCTTTGGCTCAGGGTGTGATCCTGGGGTCCTGCGATCAAGTCCTGCATGGGGCTCCCCATGGGGAGCCTGCTTCTTCCTCTGCCTATGTCTCTGCCTCTCTCTGTGTCTCTCATGAATAAATAAATAAAACCTTAAAAAAAAAAAAACCTAAACATAGAATTCTTTCATGATCCAGCATTACCACTTCACATGTGCCATAAAGGATTGAAAGCAGGGACTCGAAGAGATATTTAAAACCCATATTTATAGCAGCATTATTTATAATAGCCAAGAGATAGGAGCAACCCAAGTGTCCATTGTTGGATACACGGATTAAAAATGTGTGTGTCGGGATCCCTGGGTGGCGCAGCGGTTTGGCCTCTGCCTTTGGCCCAGGGCACGATCCTGGAGTCCCGGGATCGAATCCCACGTCAGGCACCCGGTGCATGGATCCTGCTTCTCCCTCTGCCCGTGTCTCTGCCTCTCTCTCTCTCTGTGTGACTATCATAAATAAATAAAAATTTTAAAAAAATGTGTGTGTCTGTGTGTCTATAGAATGGAATATTATGCAGTCTTAAAAGGGGGGAAATTTTGACATAAGCTACAACGGTGGATGAATCTTGAAGACATTACACTGAGTTGAAAGAAGCCAGTCACAAAAAAACAAACGCTATATAAGTTCATTTACATGAGGTATCTAGAGCAGTCAAATTTATGGAAAAGAAAGTAGAATTGTGGTTGCACAGGGGTTGGGTCAAGGGGAATGGGGATTTGTTTAATGGTTATGGAGTTTCAGTTTTGCGAGATGAAGAATGTTGTGAGTCGATGGCAGCACAACAGTGGGGAAGTACTCGATGCCCTCAAACTGTACACTTTAGAAAAAACTGTACACTTTAAAAGGGCTAAGATAGTAAGTTTTATGTTATGGGTGTTTTACCACAATTAAGAATTTTTTTAGGGGCACTTGGGTGGCTCAGTGGTTGGGAGTCTGCCTTTGGCTCAGGTTGTGATCCCACCCAGGGTCCTGGGACCGAGTCCTGCAACAGGCTCCCCATAGGGAGCCTGCTGCTTCTCCCTCTGCCTATGTTTCTGCCCCTCTCTCTGTGTGTCTCTAGTGAATAAATAAATAAAAATCTTTAAAACAATAAAATAAAAATTTTTTTTAGAATGTGACTCTGGGGATCCCTGGGTGGCTCAGCTGTTTGGTGTCTGCCTTCGGCCCAGGGCCTGATCCTGGAGTCCCGGGATCAAGAACCACATGGGGCTCCCTGCGTGGGGCCTGATTCTCCCTCTGCCTGTGTCTCTGCCTCTCTCTCTCTCTCTCTCTCTGTCTGTCTCTCATGAATAAATAAATAAAATCTTAAAAAGAAAAAAAAGAATGTGACTCTGATGGTCTGTATTGTCAGGCCAAGAACTGATGATCACTGTGGGGTCTCTGCTCCATTTGGTCTCACAGGGCCGAATCCAAAGCACTTCCTGCTGGACTGATAAGGGCGGGCGGGCCTCCAGGGCTTTCCAGGGGAGACCAGACCAGCTGACAAGGAATCCGAATCTCACGCTAGGGTAGGGGAGGGCAGAGGAGGGAGAGGAGAGCCAGGGCCAGAGCAGAGCCAGGGCCCCAAAGCAATGCAGCACCTGCCAGGAGGTCCCCAGGGAACTCTGTCGGTCTCCTCAGGACTGAAGGGGAGAGGTGGGCTCTCAGCCGGGGATTGTGGGGAGGAAGGGTCCCCAAAGAACTTCCCAGGCAGCAAAGGTGAAATCCTGGAGCTGAGTTCGGCCAAGTTTAGGAAAGGACAGAGGCAGCGAGCAAGAGAGGGAGTGGAGGAGGGCAGAGCCCACAAAGGCAGGGCCGGTCGGAGTCCAGACCTTACTTCACAAGCAATGAGGAGCCTTTAGAAGTTGCTGATTTTTCAATCAAGGTAGAAACTACAAACAGTAAAGTGCACCGGTCCTTAGTGTAGAGGGGAAGAAGGTGGTAGATGTCTGCATGCGTGTAACTACCAGGGGCATCAGGAGGGAGGACTCTTGCCCCCAGGGGCTCCCTCATGGCTCCTCCCAGCCAGTACCCGCCTCCCCCACAGTAACTACCATTCTGACTTCTCTCACTATAAACTCGTCTGACATACTTTTGAACCTCCCATAAATGAAATCTTACGGCAACGGCACGTGCCCTTTGGAGTCTGGCTTCTCTCACTGAACAGGCCGTGTAGGAGCTTTTCTTTGCGGCCTGGTGCGCCTTTGTATGGGCAAACCATAATTTATCCATTCGTTCTTCTGCTGATGGAGATTTGTGTGGCTTTCAGCTTTATCTCTACAGCTGCTGTGAGCAACGGTGGTGTGCGTATCTCCTGGCGCACAGACGCATGGTGCCTGTGGGACTCACCGCAATGCGGGGTAGACAGGTCTCCCTTTAGCGGCCTAGAAGGTCTTCAGCAGATAACAGACACAATCAGATGTGTAGTTTGGGAGAATCACACAAACTTCCGTGTGAAGCCTAGAGAAGCTTCGGCAATGGTGAGGGTCAGGGACTCATGTTCCAGTCTTGCACTCAGGAGGGTGTCTTGTACAAAACAGAAACTTAACAAAACTCTAGCTTGCAACTTGCTTCTTCCTCCTTTCTTGTGCAACCAAAGGTTGACCTTGCACTCTAGAGTGACCCCAGGGAGACCGTGTCCTTAATGATCTAGATAAGATTGACTCGAACCACATGCCAAACCTCAAAACTTTCCAAGGACCATTGTTTAATTTTGGTGTGTGATGAAAAGATCAGATTGTCGTGGATGTTGGCTCGCAACTACTGTTTCCACATATTTACATAAATTAAATGAGTTCCTTTTATCTTTCCTTCTCTGCCTTCCTGCCTGTCAGGGGCCATGCTCTTAGCCAGGTCACTGTTCTGCTTCTCAGATAGTTTGGTGAGAAAAAGCCCGTGGCTTGCATTCAGACAGACCTAGGATTCATTCCTGAATGATATGTATTGTAAATCCTAGGGCAACTACTAAAAAAATAAAACAGAGGATAGCTAAGAGAAGATAAAAATGTAGAAAAGACAACGTGGAATTTAAAGGATACCTTTTAATCCAAAAAGAAAAATCAGGAAAAGAGGGAAAAGCACAGCCAGGACAAATAGAAAACCAGCAACAAACTAGTCAACCTAAACCCAGTTGAATCCATGATGACATGAAATGGTGAGGGACTTGACACTCCAAACCAAAGGCAGAGATTGTGATGATGGATAAAAAAAGCAATACCTAGGGGCTCCTGGGTGGTTCCGAGGTTGAGCGTCTGCCTTTGGCTCAGGTTGTGATCCCGGGATCCTGGGGTCGAATCGCACATCAGGCTCCCTGGACAGAGCCTGCTTCTCCTTCTGCCTGTTTCTCTCTCTCTCTCTCTCTCTCTCTCTCTCTCTCTCTTTCTCTCTGTGTCTTTCATGAATAAATAAATAAAATCTTAAAAAAAAAAAAAGCAAGACCTAGAGTGATGTATTTTTTTAATTCTGGCATAATTCACATACACTGTTGTATTAGCTTCAGGTGTACCATAGAGTGATTTGACAATTCTATACATTTCTCAGTGCCCACTATGGTAAATGCACTCTGAAACCCCTTCACAGAGTGGTATGTTTTAATTGAGACCTCTTAGTTAAGCTGGGACTATGTTTCTTGAATATTCTCTCTTTCTGCATAGTTCTGGATGCCACAAAACAAGTTTAGCTTGCAGTTTGGAAGGAGGAACTGGAGTTGCTTCCACACCCAGACGGTTGCCACTTGTGGGTGTTATTGCTCACCTGCTAGCTGTCCTGTTGGCGTGGGGTAGCGGCGGGGCCTGAATTCAGCACCACTGCATCTCCTCCTTCACCTGCTTCTGACTCTGCTCAGATGTGTGATCAAAGGCTCATGCTTTTCTCCCGGGACATGCTCATCATCAAAGAGAGAGGCTTGAAGGCAGTGAGAGAAAATGTGTTCCACAACCTCGTGGGTTCCACTGATTCTCACAGGCTCCATTTTTGTCCTTGCTCTGCACATACCCCTTTGTGTCCCTGTCCTCTTCCTGACTGCCTGTCCTGCTGACTTCAGACTGTAACAGTGAGCATAGAAGACTACTTGCCCAGCTCCCACAATTACAGATTCCTAGTAACCACATCCTATTCAAATTCCTGCAAAGCACATTGGAAAATTGTTCTGGTAGTTTCTTGCAAAGTTAAGCATACCTTCCTTATGACCTAGAGATTCCACTCCTCAGTGTTTACTTCAGAGTGAATAAAATCATATGTCCACACCCATGAGACCCATGTAAGAATTTCATAGCAGCTTAACACATAGCCCAAGTATCCACCAAAAAACAGATGAACACACTGTAGCATAGCCACACAACAAATACAGTAATAGAATGAAACAAACTACGGATAAACACAATATAGGTAAGGCTCAAAGATATTATGCTGAGAAAAAGAAGGCAGTCACAAAATGTATGAATGCTTCCATTTCTATGAAGTTCTACAACAGACACGAGTGGCCCATGATGAAGGAGTGCAAATAGTGGTGCTTGCATCCCCACTGGGGTTGGGCAGGAGGGATCTTTCTGGGGTGATAGAGATGCTCTCTGTCTCAACAAGATCATGGGCCACTTGGGTGTAGGTACTTGTCAGAAATCACTGAACTATACATTTCCATTCTGTTCTTCCCACTTGTGTGCAAAGTAAACCTCAGTTTCTAAAAACTAGCTTGAGAGAGGCCCAAGGAACGAAACTCCATGTGTATTTCAAAATTTTTAAAAAGCTTTTTTTTAAACAAAAACCAGGCCCTGGGGTATGTCAGCAGGAAAGACATCATATATGGTGTCCCTCCCCACTTTTCCGCCAGAGGATACATCCCAGGACCCCCGAGGGATGCCCGAAACCCTGGATGTACCAGCTCTTGTATGTGTACTACACTTTTTCCTCTACATATGTACAGATGGCAAAGTCGCGTTTATACATTGGGCACAGTGAAAGATTACAATAATAATAAAATGGAACGATCACAACGATACTGTAATAAATGTCATGTGAATGTGGTTTCTCTCTCTCTCTCTCTCAAAATATTCTACTGCACTCCCCCTTCTTCTTGTGATGTGAGCTGCTAACATGCACGCGTGACCAGGTGGAGCGAGGGGAGTGAGGTGGCGCAGGCTCCTGCGGACCTGGCAGTTTGTCGCAAGGAGGATCTGCTGTTTCCAGACAGTCCCGGAAAGGGCGGATAAGGGGGGCCGCTACTGCATTCCTGGGGAAGAGCCGGCGCCAAGCAGTCCGAGGTCCCCTCCAGGGATCTAGCCTGCGGGGACCACCTGCAGGCCTGGCTGCCTCTGCCACTGCCTGGGCAGCTCAAGGGGAAGCGCAGTGGAGTGTAGAATAGCCTCCATTGGCCGACTCCCTGCCGCCTGGGGGGCGATCCTTCTCCAGCCCACACTTTCCCTCCTAGTCTCTTACGGTGAGGACTTGCAGGCTCCAGTGGGCTCTTCTGCCAGGGGTATATACAGGGCAAATGAAAGGCTGCCAGGCTTCCTTGGAGTAACTCGGGGACACCCGGGGTGAGCTCTGTCTCCACCACGGGCTTGACCTTCCTCCACAGGGGCTGCTGATTGAGTCACCCCTTCCCAGAGCAGAAGTCAAAACTGACCACTTGTTCAGAAGGAATGGAGAAGGGGAAGCACACTTGTCTTGGGAGGGGAAGGGGACTATGAGGTAGGGTAGGGACAGATGGTGGCAGGACAGGGTGACATCTTCCCCCCGCCTGGGCCCCCTTCTGCCCTCTGGCCCCAGCCAAACGCTCACTGGCATGCCCAGGTCTTGGTCTGATAAGAAGGAATCGAAACTGTGTTCCATGGGTGACTTAGGCAGTTAAGAGTCTGCCTTTGGCTCAGGTCATGATCTCGGGCCAGGGTCATGGGATCAAGTCCCTGCATCAGGCTCCCTGCTCCGTGGCAGAGAGCCTGCTTCTCTCTCTCCTTCTGCCTGCCGCTCCCCCTGCTTGCACTCTCTCTCTAATAAAAAAAAAAAAAAAAAGAAGTAGGAATCAAAACTACTCAGAACTCAAGGAACTTCTACTGGAATCCACAGCTTTCCAGGAAAAGGAGGGTACATATATACAACAATGACTCTTCCGGGAGCCCTGAAACAAATAACCCCAGCGCCGGCTTAGGGTGGAAACGTTCAGCACGGTGATACTCAAACTTTAGTGAGCCCAGAATCTTTCCCAGGGCCTGCGATTGGGTAGTTTGGAGGTGTCTGGAATTCTGCATTTCCAACAGACCCCTCACACCGAGCTGGGTAACCCATATTACAAGCCTGGGAGGCACTTTAAGGAAAAAGAACACACGCTTAACTAAAATAGATGACTAAATAAACACACTGCTGGGGCCCTGCCCACAGGTCACACAAAGGAGTGGCCTTGCAGTCAGAGCCTCTTAGGCCTGCTGGTGAGCCCACCTCTGAGCCCAGAGGATTCTGATGTCAGAGGCAGGTGAGGTGGCACACCATAGAAGAAGCACAGACTAGCACAGGATGTGTACTGAGGCTGCATGCCCAGCGCTGGGCTTGGCTCTGGGACCACAGACCAAGGAGATGTTGTCCTTTCCCTCCAGCGGTTCATAAATCATCAGGGTTGGTGGGGATGCAAGTTGTGAAATGCACTGATGGACAATGAAGGAAGCATATTCAGCCTGCGGTCGGGGCACAGCAGCTGAGTGAGGCCAGGCAGGTTACTTGAACTCTGTCAGCCTCAGTTTCCTCATCCATAAGATGAAGCTAATCATGGGGCCTTATTTCATTAGGTTGTGAGGACCAAGTGAGCTGGTGCTTGTGAGGCACCGAAGTCAGTGCAAGGAATAAGCACTCCTGAAATTCTGTTTGTTCACATACCGTACTTGCGGGTGGCCCCTGGACTGAGTCTTGAGGCAGTGGTGATATCCCTTCCATGGACGGCGGGGATAAGGAGCCGAAGAGCATGCTGCACCGGAGAATCACTGGGGGCCCGTGTGAACAATCATGCAGTACCAGATGTGCAGAAGTAATCTTATCATATCAACAAATTAGCCAGACACACCACCGCTCTGCCTTTAGTGCTTGTGTGACTAATCTTACTTGCCAATTTCCTGTAAATCAACTTATATGCATTTGTTTTTAAAAGAAAACTTCAGGGGTGCCTGGGTGGCTCAGTTGGTTAAACATCTGCCTTGAGCCCAGGTCACGATGCTGGGGTCCTAGGATGGAGCCCTAAGCAGGGAGCCTGCTTCTCCCTCTCCCTCTGCCTCTTCCCCCACCCAATGTTCTCTCTCTCAAATAAATAAATACAATTTTTAAAAAGATTATGAATCTTTTTTTTTTTTAATTAAAAAGATTAATAAGATAAATAAATAAAAGCAAACTTCATGGCATCACCATAAATGAAAACCATCACCACTCCCATAAATAAGAACTCCTGGTGGGCAAAATGGGTGAAGGTGGTCACCCAAATTTTGGGGGGACACAAATATTGAAACCATTGCAGTCAACAAATACCCTGCACATCATAAAATCTAGAAAAATAATTTTTTTAAAATTTAATTTCCTGGTGGGCAGCCCGGGTGGCTCAGCAGTTTAGCGCCACCTCCGGCCTGGGCTGTGATCCTGGAGTCCTGGGATCAAGTCTCACATCGGGCTCCCTGCATGGAGCCTGCTTCTCCCTCTGCCTGTGTCTCTGCCTCTCTCTCTCTCTCTCTCTCTGTGTGTCTCTCATGAATAAATAAATAAAATCTTTAAAAAAATTAATTTCCTGGCACTATAATACTTTCCTACTTTTTTGGCTGCATACTCTTTGCTTCTCTCTGTGGGATGAAGATGTGACACATTTTCCATAAAGGAAGTAGGAAGACCATCTACTTCTTGAAGTCCACCGCGTGTGTACTCTGGGACACATTCCATTGGGACGTGTTTCTGGCCCCACAACTTTTTATCTGGACCCAGGTGGTCTGGCACAATGGGCAGGAGGAGGGTTCCAGAAGCCATTCCTAAACTGGGACAGCTGGGAATCACTGAATTATTCACCGAAGTGTCTGTGAACCACATACATATATCCCATTCAACCTAGAATAAACATATGCCCAACTCAACAACTCTCTTAGTTCGATCCCCAAAATGCATATGGCCTCTCCGATACTACCTGACCCAAGAGGCCTTATGATAGAGGAGAAGTCAGAGGCAAAGGAGACGATAGTGTTAATCAGTTCACTCAATACATCTTAGCTCTTTTTTTTTTTTTTTTTTTTTTTTTTCTGGTTACATCTTAGCTCTTGCAAATGTTATGCACGCCTGTGGCCCTGCAAACCCATTGCCTCTGCAGTGAAGAACCCTGAAGTCCAAGCTTCTCGGTGACCCCACCTCTGGGTTCTGCTCCTAAACTTGCCGGGAAGACAGACAGCGGTCGGGCTGGCAGCCAGCGGCACTTGCCATAGGAAGATGAAACCTGGTTTGTTTATAGCTCCTGGCCCCAACCCATGCCTTTCCTCTCCGTGGCTCCCCTGCTCCCCTCCTTCCCTACGCTGCTTTCAGGAGCCAAGTCCCTCTTCATTCACCAGGAACGCCCCAGAAAAGGAACCAGTGTTTATGGACACCAGTGGGCCAAGGATTTTACATCTGTCACCTCTGGTCAAGCTCCTGTCAGGCCTTGCCGTGCTGAATCATCAAGGAATCTAAGAATCAGAGAAGTGCCCCGTGCCACACCTGTAATGAGCAGCCGAACCAGAATAAAGACTGGGTCACCCTGGCTTGCAGGTCTGGCACTCCTCCTGCCGCCCCCAGTGGCCCCTCTCTCCATTTTGGTGTCCCTGGAAGAGATGGCCTGAGCGACCAGCCACCAGCTACTGACCTGCTGAGTCGATGCCACCAGCGCTGCTTAATCAGTCCACGTCCTAGTGATCTGTTGCGTGAAATTATACAAAAACTGAGTAGCTTCAAACAATGACAACATTCACCTGGCTCACAAATCTGAACTCCAGCAGCGCCCAGTGGGGAGAGCTCGTCTCTGCCCCAGAGTGGGAGCCAGATGGACTTTTTTTTTTTAATTTTATTTTTTTAAATTTTTATTTATTTATGATAGTCACACACAGAGAGAGAGAGGCAGAGACACAGGCAGAGGGAGAAGCAGGCTCCATGCACCGGGAGCCCGAAGTGGGATTCGATCCCGGGTCTCTAGGATCGCGCCCTGGGCCAAAGGCAGGCGCCAAACCGCTGCGCCACCCAGGGATCCCTTTTATTTTATTTTTTTAAAGGTTTTATTTATTTGAGAGAGAGAGAGTGTGTGTGTACAAGCAGGGGAGAGGGAGAAGCAGGCTGCCCATCAAGCAGGGAGCCTGATATGGGGCTCGATCCCAGGACCGGGAATCATGACCTGAGCTGAAGGCAGCCACTCAACCAACTGAGCCACCCAGGCACCCCCAGATGGACTTTATAACCTAGCCTCAGAGAGCCATTTCCTCCACATTCTACTTCTCCAGGCAGTCCCAAAGTCCCACCCAGGTCCAAGGAGCGGGAGGAGACCTCACCTCTTGGTGGGGAGCAGTAAGACTCTGGAAGGGCTTGGGGACTGGTAATGTTTGGAAGACACAATGACTGCCATGGTCAATAACCAAGTGCTGGGCTCTCCTGGGCGCTGGGCTCAAGGAAGACCTGATAGGTACAGACAAGGAAGTGCTCAGAGACGGGTTTGGTTTTTTTTCTTTTTTTCTTTTTAAGATTTTATTTATTTATTTGAGAGAGAGTGAGAGAGAGATCACAGAGGGAGAAAGAGAAGCAGATTCACCGTTGAGCAGGGAGCCCAACACAGGGCTTGATCCCAGGACCCCGGGATCATGACCCAAGCCAAAGGCAGATGCTTAACCGACTGAGCCACTCAAGTGCCCCTCAGTTTTAAGGTAATTTAACACTGGTATAGTGCTGATTATGTGCTGAGCACCGACCTAGGTGCCTTACATTTAATCCTCCATTAGCTTTATGAAGTAGGTGCAATTAATTATGTCTAGTCCACGTGGGATGAAAGCACAGAGAGGTGAAGCAACATGCCCAAGGTCACACAGCCAGAAAGTGTCGCAGCTGGGATTCAGCCTAGGCAGTGCAGCAATGAAGCCTGTGCTGCTAACCCCTGCACCGCCCTGCCTCATTTTTCAGATGCCTTTTCATAGAACGGGCTTCCTTTCACGGGCCCCAACATCTGTTGTGGGGAACATGGTCCCGTGTGGCTGTGTGTTTTCGCTCCCAGGGATGAGGAGACCTCTGCCAGAATCTGTCTCCTGGTTTCATTTTCTTTTTTTTAAGATTTATTTATTTGAGAGAGAGAGAGAGCGAATGGGGAGAGGGAACAGAGGGAGAGGGAGAGAATCTCAAGCAGGCTCCCTGGTGAGCATAGAGCCTGACATGGGGCTCCATCCCAGGACTCTGAGATTATGACCTGACCTGAAATCAAGAGTTATCTGCCCAACTGACTGAGCCACCCAGTCCCTCCTGGTTTCATTTTTGATCAATATTTTCCATGCCTGGGCAGGAGGAAGCCTAGAGCATCAGGTGCTGCTTTGGGTCCTGTCAACACCCTCTCATCCAGGGCTTGTTCCAGAGGGGGCAGCAGGGAACAGGGGGTGGAGGCTGCTCTGCTGAACAGACAGGAACAATGAATCCATTCTCTTTTGTATCCAGGGATTTCCTTGGAAAAAGTTAACATGGAGTGAAATGGTATTTCCCATGGTATTCCCATGGAGTGGAACATGATTTACAGAGGGACCCCGGGGGCAGCCCGGGTGGCTCAGCCGTTTAGTGCTGCTTTCAGTTCAGGGCCTGATCCTGGAGACCTGGGATCAAGTCCCACGTCGGGCTCCCTGCATGGAGCCTGCTTCTCCCTCTGCCTGTCTCTGTCTCCGTCTCAGTGTGTGTGTGTGATGAATAAATAAATAAAATCTAAAAAAAAAAAAAAAAAAAAAAAAAGGAACCCAGGGGTCAAAGCAAGAGCCAGACACTTTGAGAGTCAGCCAAACTTGTCTTCAAATCATTCAAGTCCAAGCTTCCTCATGGTCGGATGAGGCTGGACGGATGGTTGGATGACCAACCATGGTTACTTCTCCTCAGTGGTCCCCTACTCCTTCTGTAGATGGGGGTAATACTTGTTTCATATAATGTGCCTGTTATGAAATGAGAAGACATATACCACACAACAGGCACGTAGCGATGTTCTCTTGCTTTACCTTGGCCTCCTGGTATGTGTCCAGACCTACATCCTGCACCCAAAATCTCTGAACAATATATAACCATGTGGAGCTTTCACCTCTAGTTTCTAGACACTCTACCTCTAGTAATATGGCCTAACATGGTATTATTTTTAGCAGCCCTGTCATTCAGTGATTCTTACCAATTAATATCCTACAGTTCTTTCCATATGTCACAGCTGGTCCTCAGCCTCCTCCCAGCAACCATCATAATGTGCCCAGGTGCAGACATTGATGGTTGGTAGTGTTCCAGAAATGTGGCAAATCCCAGGCTCCTTCCTCTATGACTCAGGGCTTTCTTCCACATTGCCATGGAAGGCTTGCCCGATCCACCCAACAAAGGAGGGGCCGGGTAAGATTCAGAGCCCAGGCTCCCTGCACCTCGGCCCTGACCACCTCTATTCCCAAGGGGTGTCGGCCCAGTACTGTGCTCATGAGGGAAAGATGGGAAAGATTAAGTAGACACTCAGTTCCTACTCGATAAGGTGAATGAGCCTGTGCTGGTCTACTCCTCCAATGCTGTTCCTTCCTCCCAGACTAGAAACTTACTGAAATGACTGACGATCTTTTTATTATTTATTTAAAGGTAAGGATGGGGGTGGAAGAAGGAAACTCTCGCAACCACTTTGGAAATTAGACATTGCCCTGGCCCATCTCCGTACACAAACTTTTTTTTTTTTAATATTTTATTTCTTTATTCATTCATGAGACACACAGAGAGAGGCAGAGACATAGGCAGAGAGAGGAGCAGGCTCCCTGAGGGGAGCCCGATGTGGGACCCAATCCCGACCCCAGGATCATGCCCTGAGCCAAAGGGTTGAATCTTGCTCAGCATCCCTGGATGTCCAGTCTCTCTTCTCCAAGCACTAGAAGCCCGGGTTTTAGCTGGGCTTGTGACAGCCCTGATTAAAGAGGACACTACCAGCTGAGGGCTCTTCACCCCACAACTTACCTTTCAGGTCTGCTTCTTTTCTTATTTGTAAGACTGGGACGGTAGTAGTACCTCCCGAGTAGAGCCGTAGGAGGATTAAGTGAGTTAATCGTGCATAGTGCTTACAGCAGGGCCTGGCACATAACACGTGCATGGGGACAGCTGTTCACAGGTGCTGTGGACTTTTGGATCAGAACAAAAGAGACTTTGTGTGTTGTCCTGGGGCCACCCTCACCAATCCCCTCCCATTCCAAGCTGCTCTGGGGAGCAAAAGAGAGGGCCTAGCTTTCCCTTCCCAGGATTAATCCACATCAGAAACCTTGTTCCCTCCGAAGGCTTATATCCTAAGGGCTGGAGCCCAGGTCTTTATTTATTTTTAAAGATTTTATCTATTTATTCATGAGAGACAGAGAGAGAGGGGCAGAGACACAGGCAGAGGGAGAAGCAGGCTCCACGCAGGGAGCCCAAAGTGGGACTCGATCCCGGGTCTCCAGGATCAGGCCCTGGGTTGAAGGAGGCTCTAAACCACTGAGCCACCCAGGCTGCCCTGGAGCCCAGGTCTTTAGAGCTACTCTTCTGATAGCGTCTTACAGGAACGGCCCCCAAAAAGTCACGCTCCCCTGCATCCATGCCGCTTGCAATGTGACTGCTCTTCCTCCCCTCGAGAGATGGAGTCTCCTTTCCTGCCCCTGAATTGGGGTTGGCCCATAACTTGCTGTGGCCGACAGAGCGCAAAAGCGACATTGTGCAATTTCTGGGGTGGGCCTTAGGTGCCACACAGTTAAATGGTTAAAATGAGATTTATGTTTATTTAAGAGGTAGGGGTGGAGGGAGAAGGCTATTAAGCTCCAGCTGTAAAACGCTGTTCCTGGGAAGTTCTGAGTCTGCAAGGGGCCGAGACTGTGGTAAAAGGCGGATCAGCGCTGGTGGGAGAGGAGGCTACTAACCATCCGGGCCTTTCCTCTTGGGGTCCCCAGAGGGACTGAAGGATACTTGGAAAGAGAATCACTTTCTCACTGTGTGACTCTACATCACTTGCTGCCTCAAGGCGGGTTAAGGACCTACCAGTAGCTGGGGCCTCTCCCTGGGCAGCTCTCAGCTGGGGGCAGTGGCCGTGTGCTCTGGGGCAGGCGGGTGGGAGCACAGGATCAGGCTCTCGTCGTCGGGTGGCCCTGTTGACAGCGGGATCTGCAGGAGGGCTGGGGACTGTCCAGGCCCCAAAGCGAACAGGGATTAATTCAGGTGGCTGGACTCCAGAGCTCTGGTACGTAAGTCACCCCCACGCGTGCACTGCTCGGGCGCCGCCAGAGGACACCCCCTTGCGCCGAAGTCCAGTGACGTGTCGGGCTCCCACCAAGCCCCGGGCCTTCTGGGGAGGGGTGCTGCCATGTGCGGTGAATCAGCGTGTGTCCCCAGAGCACACGGCCCGGGCGGCAGGGAGGAGGGCGAGCCTGCACAATCTCCCCTGATGCTGGGCCTCCTGGCACCAGCTCGTCCTTAGCTCCAGCTGCCTCCTGCCGGCCCCCGGGGTCGGGCCAGAACCTACACTGGGTGGCCTGTGGGCCACGGCCAGTCTGCAAACTGGTTTTGTTTGTCCTATACACAGAATAAAAAAAAAAAAAAATTAAAATAAAAGAAAAAGAAAAGCTAACTTTTGGAAATTTGGAGATTTCACCAAAACAAACAAACAAACAAACAAACAAACAAACAAAATAAAAAATCCAGACTTCTAGCTCCTGTTAAAAACAAACGAAAAGAATGATAAACAAGGGATGTTTGGGTAACTCAGTGGTTGAGCATCTTTGGCTCAGGGCACCATCCCGGGTCTGGGGATCCCGTCCCACATCGGGCTCCCCGCGGGGAACCTGCCTCTCCTTCTGCCTATGTCTCTGCCTCTCTCATGAATAAATAAATAAAATCTTAAAAGAAAAAAAAAAGATAAAAGGGAAGGTCTGGCAACACTGGGTTCTCCTTCCCAGGAGGCGACAGTTCACCGGAGGGGGGACCAGCTGTCTCACAGAGCACATTGTCCGGTTCCCCAGTCTTCACCACCCTCCCACTTGGGGGAGGAATTGTCGCTGGGTGCTGGGTGCCGGCTACTCCCTCAGGCGATTGCTCTAGCTCCTAGCAACTTCGAGCCCTGAGCACCTTTCCCCTGCAAACCAGTTGGTACTTGGCCCTGAGGACATCTTTGAGCTACCTTCCTCAACCACTGCTCTCAACTGGCCCCTTGGGGCTTCTGGCACAGGACGGAGGCACCCATTTCGGAGTCACACACACCTTCTGAAGACACAAAGCTCCTGTCAACGTTTTGGGGGGCGCAGGCCTAAGGGCTGGATTGTATCTGCATTCTTCTCAGCCTAGCAGCAGGGGATGGGAGAGCTCATTCTTCCAGTTACAAAGCTCTCCTCCGGGGATCCCTGGGTGGCTCAGCGGTTTAGCGCCTGCCTTCGGCCCGTGTGCGTGACCCTGGAGTCCGGGGATCGAGTCCCACGTCGGGCTCCCAGCATGGAGCCTGCTTCTCCCTCTGCCTGTGTCTCTGCCTCTCTCTCTATGTCTATCATGAATAAATAAGATCTGTTAAAAAAAAAAAAACTACTTCTCTAAAAAAACAAAGCTCTCCTCCATGTATACGCATTAAAACTTATGCCCAAGGACCCAGGTGCGCTGCCATGTGGGAGCTGTGGTACCCCTTGTCCCTCCTCCATACACCAGCCACCAGTACCTGCCAGCGCTGCCCCCAACCCCCACTATATTCCCGTGAGGTCCTCTTTCCTGTGCCAAACTCTGGAGCCATCTATCCCTGCAGAAGCCTGCATGAATGCAATAGCATACAAAAAATCCAATTGCAGGATACAGAGGTAATTAGGGAATGTTAAATATTAAACAATGTGTCAAAGGGCCACTGTGTGCCAAACCCTCCCTCCCCCTTTCCAAGATAACCAGGGATCTTTTTTTTTTTTTTAAAGATTTTATTCATTTATTAATGAGAGACATAGAGAGAGAAGCAGAGACACAGGCAGAGGGAGAAGCAGGCTCCATGCGGGGAGCCCGACGTGGGACTCGGTCCCGGGTCTCCAGGGTCTCCAGGATCGCACCCCGGGCTGAAGGCGGCGCTAGACCGCTGAGCCACCAGGCTGCCTGATAACCAGGGATCTTAAGGGGACTCCCACCAGAGCCTCACTGTCTCTTAGGTTAACTTCTAACCTAACCCTGCGCAGGCCCTGGGGAAACAGATTTCCATTGCTTTTATTTAGCACCTACTCGAAAGATAAAAATGGCCTGTCAAGAAAGAAAAAGGACTCTAGCAGCTAGAGGTCTTATCGAAAATCATTAGGGAAAACCGCTGGTTATGGCAGTTATAAACAAGCACCCCCCAGTTATGGAGACTGGGGACCCTCAGCTATAGCACTGGGTCCTCAGAATGAGGCCACATTTTTAGTTTTCCTAGTTCCCACCCTTACTCTTTTTTTTTTTTTTTTTTTAAAGATTTTTGGGCAGCCCCGGTAGCTCAGCGGTTTAGCCTGCTTAAAATAAAAAGATTTTTATTTATTCATGAGAGACACAGAGAGGCAGACACAGGCAGAGGGAGAAGCAGGCTCCATGCAGGGAGCCCGATGTGAGACTCGATCCCAGAATTCCGGGATCAGGCCCTGAGCCAAAGGCAGATGCTCAACTGCTGAGCCACCCAGGCGGCCCCCCTTATTCATTTCTACAGCAAGGTGTGCTCCCAGGCAGTGTCCCTATGCCCACTTGGAGTCCCCTGGATGCCCCTAAATGTGATCCCTGTCCAGCTTCTCATCCACAGGCTCACCTTCTCAGCGACTGACTCTATCAGCAGGGGGAAGCAGACATTTAGGGAGCTACCCTGGAAGCTCACCTCTCCCCCACATCCAATCAAAGCTCAGGTCATTATCCCTTTTTCTCTGGTTCAGCCCTCCTCCAGTCCCTCCTGTGTATCTAAGATATAAATCTAATTATGGCCTTCCCCTGCTCAGGCATCTTCCATGGCTCCCCAAGGCTTGGTCTGTTAAAGTCGTAACTCCCTGGCTTGGCACCTGCAGGATCCTCACCAGTTCCAAGTTCCACTTTTACAACAGCTTGAAAATTCATGATTTCCCAAAGCATCTCATGTGTTCCCAGATCTCTGAGCCTTTGCTATGCTGTTCCTCAGAATAGAATGCCCTGCTCGTTTGTTTGCACCAGGCATATATGACCGTAAAAGTCAGCTGCAAGGCCACTTCCTCTACAAAGCCTGCCAGGCAGACAAGGACCCTTTCCTTGGGCCACTTGTTGGCTCATAGCTGAAGGCAAGGGCACTACCACCTTTTTATGTGTGTTCTAGAACTTAGCACCATTCCCTGAGCACAGGTGCTCAGTAAATGACTGGTAAGTTCCTCGGCTTTCGCTGAAAGGAAGTTTTGGCGTCAAAGCCATGAACTGCATCCTGAACTAGCCACCTTTCAGCCATGTCATCTTGGGGGATCAACCTCTTGTGCCCCAGCTTCCTTGATTGAAACATCACAATTCCTGCCTCATGGCATCGTTCGGAGGATTACACTAAGGAGGGTGGGTGGCATGTGCAGAAAGCACCTCCCTGGCTCAGAAGAGGGCCTTGTGAATACTGGATCCCTCTCCTCTATCTGTTCTGCTCACTCCAACCTCCAAAGCACCTACTTCTCTACCTGACTGGCAAGGAGAGGCTCCTAGAAATAAGATTCAGATAAATGAGCATTCCACTTCCCACCCCACCTCTAAGGCTTCCATGACGCAAGGCATCTCCAGCCCAGGAGACACTGACTGGATTTGGGTCTGCTTACTCTTGGGGGCTGGATGACCATCCTCTGTGCATCATGGGTTCTTTTTTTTTTATTTTTTTTATTCATGATAGGCACACAGTGAGAGAGAGAGAGAGAGGCAGAGACATAGGCAGAGGGAGAAGCAGGCTCCATGCACCGGGAGCCCGACGTGGGATTCGATCCCGGGTCTCCAGGATCGCGCCCTGGGCCAAAGGCAGGTGCCAAACCGCTGCGCCACCCAGGGATCCCTGCATCATGGGTTCTGATGCCATTCTGTCTCCACTCTTCTGTGCCTTCAAGGTCCATGGATAATTTCTTTCTTTGGAAGGAGCTCCTAGAGGGGGTGCAACCCCCACTGACTCCCCCACCCCCATTCCTGTTCCCTGTGCCATCCGAGTAGCTCCTCACACTCATCTGGAACTGACCCAAGTAGACACAAGCCCCAGACATCATGGTACACTTTTATTCACAAACTCCAGACACCCAGGCCTGGCCTGGCACAAAAGATGTGTTCTTGCCAGTGGCAAAAAACTAATACAGCACGTTCATTAATACTAACCATTTTAATTTAAATTAATAGCATTTCTGGAAGACAAATGCAGTTGATAGAAAATATAAAAACTTTTACTGTACAAATTTTACATCACATTCAAAAAAGCAAGTGTGTGCCTGTGGCCACGGAAGACGCTGGTTTTACACACACTAATGAAATCCGGGCTAACACTGCAGCATCACACAAGCTCTCTAAACGGCTTCACATTTACATCTCCACTCGGCCCCCTAATCAACACGGAACAGCAATGCAGGCTTATAGGACACACGGCTGCCCCCTGTAGTCACAAGGAGAAATGCCACTAAGAGGGCAGAGGGGCTCCAGCACCCTGCATGGATTTGGTGACATGGAGAGGCGAACGTTGCTACACTGCCCACGACCAACAGGGAGCTTGCTAGGACTGAAGACCTTGAGTTGGACAGAGACCTAGGGACTGCACCTCTGGTGGCTAAAGGCAGCAGGAACAAGGGCCCTAGGGTTTTGGAGGGGATGCTAGGGACTGGGGACGTGCCATGAAGGACCAATGCTTGGGGTCCACTCTCAGACCCCGGTGGGGACCCCCGCTATCCCCAGAGCTCTCGCCAAGGAGGCCATCTCAGCTTCTCCATCCCCTTCACAGTTGGCCATGCAGGCTGAATTCACAGTATCTGCCGTCCTTCGTGTTTCCACAACAGACGGGAAGAGCACACAGAAGGGCAAGCATGTCTTCTCAACCTCAATTCACAGTCACTTTGAGTGGGAGAAGGGGACTACTTTTCTCTTAAATGACAGGCAGTGCAGGGGTAGGCCAAGAGCTGGGAGGCTGTCCAGGGTCCTGCAGATGAAGGGGCTGTCACCCCCAGACCTTCACCTCCGCCTCACGGTTCCTGGCAGAGGGTCAGTTCCTCTAAGGGCAGAGACTGTGGCTGCTCCTGTTGCGGAGTCCCCTGCACTTGCACAAGACACCGTTGGTGTTTGATGAAAGCTTCCTGAACTGATCTGCGGCATGATACTCATTGGGGAGGCCAAGGGATGAGGAGGTGAAAGAAGCAGTCCCACCTGGAGCTGAATCCAGCTGGTTTACAGCTCCAATCTTCCCTAAGCACCCTGACTAGGAAGGGTTAAGGAGCTCAGGTCTGGGGTGCTGATGGGCAGTGGGAGCCCAGATACCCGGCATGGCTGCACAGCTCTGCTAAGCGTGTGTCAGCCAAGGGGTGCCTGACCTGGGGACAGGAAGACAGCCCTACAACTTCTAGGTAGTGGCTTGCTTCATAGGACATTTTGGCTAGACTCCAGGGAAGGCTCTGAAGATTGGGAGCTTTGCTAAATGGGTCTAAATGAAAGGGATGAGAGGACCACATGCCCCTCCATCTTGGCTCAGGGCATGGCTCAGAGCATTCTGGGTCTGAATCCAACCACATCTCCACCCTTGTCACCTTCAGTCAGTTCTGGTTTGAGGCCTAACATGGTGAGTAACACCCACTGAAGGCTTGTTTGCCATTTGGTACTATCCCTTTGGGTGACAGCTTCTAATGAAGATAGGGAGGGTGCTCTCACATCACAGACTTCCCCTACTCACACCCCTCCTTCTGGTGCAAATGTACACACATAGGTAGGTGGCCCTGACTTAGTTCATGGGAAGGCTCAAAGACTGGTGGGCTGGGTGGGTCTAGATGAATGGCGTGGAGGGGCATAGGCCTCCTGTCTTAGCTAAGAGCTCAGAACACGGACTGCAGAAGAGTCAGGAGTGGCTATGGGCTTTCATTTCAACAGTACAGGGGGAGAATGGGCAGGCAGTTCCAGAACCTTGGCATGACAGATAGAGCTTCCAAAGAGCTAGGTCACCCCTGTGACTGGGAGGGTGGGCTCAGGGGCCTGCTGCCTGCCACTTCTCCCTTCCCTTTGTCCTCACCAAGCAAGCTTTCATGGTATACACAGCTGCTGGGCTGGGCCTTAGGTCTGGGGTCAAAGGTCAGCCAGGACTGGGACGTGTCTAAAAAGCTGAAGCCGGGAGTGCCATCTCCTTGGTGTCTTCCTGGAAGCTGTGTGAAAGAAACCTCTCCACAGGTGAGAGGCTACCTCCACCCTGGCTACCAACCCACGAACCCCTGGATCAATCTAGATACTATTTGCATTTTATCTGTCTCTCCTTTTCCAGCAGGTATGGGCTGGATTATTGGGGTCAAAAGGGAAACAAACTCTCGGAAATTCCTGACCCTCATAATCCAGCTTGGTTCCTAGCCAGGGTTTCTTCTGACAGAAGAAAAAGGGACAGCGTCCCTTTGATAGGATAGGGCAAGAACCCAACACAGGGACATTCTCTATGGCTGGGCTTTAGGGCCAAAGCAGAGTCCAGGTCAAACCTCATGGTTCCCTTGCTCCCTGGAGAACAGCCACAATCATGATGCTTTTCTTTCTTTTTCCTCAATGCCGACAGGGTCCTCCAGAGGGGAAGGCCACTTCCGCCATCCTGGCCAGTGGTGCCAGTGTGCCTCTGAAGAGCACTTTTTATTATTACCTACTGTAAAGCATCAAACTCACTCCCCAGAAACATATATGTAAACATTCGCTGCCTGTTGGGGCAGGTCTGGTTGTCAGTAATGTCACTTTAAGAAACAGCAGGTGCAGCTCCATCTCCGGCCCGGGTGTTTTTGTGGATGAATGGTCTGAGTCGAGGACTCACACTCCTGATTTGCAGCACTTAGGGTAGACTGATGTTTTGAAGAGTGTTTTCATTTTTGTCACGGTGGTTGGTTGGATGCTTCAGAAACACATTTAAGAAAGAAAGAAATTGGCAGAAAAAACTGCACAGCTGGCTACATCTTTGGATTACTGGACTCCAGGACACCCAAGCCAAACCTTTCAAACCGGGGTACAACTTTGCTGCTGTTAATGCTGCAAAGAGGAACAAAAACATGAGTTACAGCCACGCTGGTCTTGACCGGAAGTAGGGTAATGTTAGCTCAGGAGCAGGCCAGTTTCAGAAGCTCCACAGAGGACCTGACCCCAGCAAGAAGTAAGGACGACTACAAGCCAACAGCCTTGGCAGAGCTGCTCCTGGTCATACTTGGCCAAGGGAATTTAAGACTTGGCCGCATACCCTCCTGAGGGGACAGGGGCTTGTTCATCTTGGAGTCCTTGGCCCACGGCATGTCGTCATTGCCCATCTGAGCTACTTTCTCACTTGCAGCCAGGAAGGCTCTGCTCCAAGTGCAAAAGGAAGAAAAGAGAAACTGGACCCCAAATACTAGGGCGGGCAGGCATCAGGACCATCTGGAAAGCAAGTATAAATGCAGAGTCTCAGAGCCTGCCTCCAGAGACCTGGACTTGGTTTGGGGGGTGACCCCAGGAATCTGCACTTGGGAAGCAGCACAGTGATGGTGTGTGGCCTCTTAGCCTCACTCTTGATGAGCCTGACTTGGGGTCTGGTACTTTCTGTCTGTAAAGGGAGTGAGGGCTGGCGGCAGAAGCTTTGTTCTCATCAGTGAAATTATTTGGCGACAGGCCCCCTTCGTCTTAGGACAGCTTTCCTGAGGGCACTGCTGAGGACAGAGCCCTTTCCAGCTAGTGTTTTTCATAGCAATAGGACTCTGGTGTCCACCGCCCCCAGCCCTCCAGATGGGGCGGGCCTCAAGCAGCTCTGAAATCATCCCACTCCTTGTTGGATGAGACCTCTGCAGGTTAACAGCCAAGCAGAAAGCCCTCCCCTGTACTGCGGACACAGCCCACAGGGGGCTGATGTGCTCAGCAGGGAATTGATCCCATTGAGGTGTTAGTAGGGAGCCAGGATCACCCAAACAAACTGGTGCCGCCCTCACAGAGGAAGAGTTAGAGAATGATGTCCTGTCAGAGTAGGCAGCACTGCTGGGTGGGGTGAGGGCAGGGTCTGTTAGGGGATCCTCGTGGACATCAGTTATTCAGGTACACACGGGCCGTGGAGAGGGGAGGGGGCCCGTTTTAAAAACAAACAAAGCAAAAGAAGTCTTGGGAGAGGTGCCTGGCGCGGCAGAGATCACATCCCCTGGGTTAGTGCCCGCACATCAGTTTGCGTTTGAGCAGAAGTCACGGTGCCAAGTGTCGATTAGGAGGAAGAAAGCCCCTGGTGCATGCAAGGCAGCCAGGCCTACAACCTACGGGAAGAAAGAGAAGAGGGGAGAAGAGAGTCAGCAACCTGAGCCCTTGGAGGAGCAGGAGGAGCGGCAGAGGCCTGGCCAGGGCGGGGGGGGCTTTCCCTGCAGAGGGAAAGGGCATCCCCGCTCTATGCCAGGCTTGGCAACACAGCGAGCTCAAAAGGGACCTGGCACAAAGCACCTGTCCCAAGTTCCCCTGGGACAGCCACAGAATGTTTAGACAGAGGTTGGCCAATGGACCCATTCCCCTCAGCCCCTATCAAAACGGACCTCCTGAAAGTTCATTCATCCTGCTTACTGCATTCCCTTCTTTAAACTCTGGTCAAAGGGCACCCTGGATTTGGATCAAGGACCCAAGTTCTCTTCCACCCAGCAACAAGCCACAGCAGGTAGACGGAGGTCCTGCCGTATGCCGTGCGCCTCCACTCAGCCCGGTGAGAGCCACACAAGCCTGTGGGACCCTTGCCGGTGGCCAGTTCAGCTATGAGAACATCACTTTGGCTTTAGGGGAACAAAACAGGCAAAAATGGAAGCTGGATGCAGACACAAGACAGGAAGCAGGGTGCAAACAGGCAGGGAACAAGGGCAATCACAAAAGACACACTATTCCTCCAGAGCCGGACAGGAGTTCTTAAAGTCCAGGTGACCGTAACGCCCCTTCCCGTAGTAGCGGCTCCGCCAGCGGCTGGAGGGGCCCCGCGACCGTTTTGCCAAGTGTGGGAAGAATGCAGTCCGGTGGGTGATGGAATCAGGCACCCAGCGCAGACAGGTGGAGGAGGAGCGGCAGGAAATCACGATGGTGGGAAGTGGGGAGATGACAGCACAGGCCAGCACATCCGCCACCCCCCACCGCCGAAAATAAAACAGTAACAAGACAGATGGAAAAGAGAAAATGAGAATTAGAGGCAGAATGTGTTAAAGTACAAATTATGAACAGGAAGCTCTGACTGAGGCTCATTCAGGTAGGCTGGCATTTTTTTCCTCCCAGCGGCTGAAACAGATGGCTTGGGTAGGGAACGCCGATTTACGGCTCTGTCTCCCACCTGTAAATGAGAAGGTGGGGCTATATGGTCTTTAGGGAATCTGAAATCATCTCCTGAATGGCCGACCTGCCTAGTGCAGCCTTCTCCTCTCTTCTGTGGATGACAAAACCAGGAACCAGGATATTAAACAAGTGCCCAAGTCCAGGGGAACCTCAGTCTCCTGGTCTCTGCCAGGACAGTTCCTGTTCAAAACCCAGTTCCAAAGACCCCTCTTTCGGGAGACACTTTCTCAAGCTTTCTGGGTGGGCAGAGAGGCCCCTGTGTGGGCTCCCACAAAGGCTGTTCTTCATCATAGCTCTTAGCATGTTATAATCATTCTCTCATCCATTCTCCAATTAGACTAGAAACTCCTGGCTGGCCGAGGCCTGGCCTTGGCCTTCGTCTCTGTGGGTGTGTAGCAGGCACTCAGCAATGGATAGGCTGAACCCACACTTCTAATCACAACATTCTGTTGTGCCCTGTTTGCCTTAGACTCTGACCCACCTTAAGAGCAAAATATGGAAACTAATGTGGCATTTTAAGAGACAGTATTCCCAACCCCAAACATTCCTTTAGGCTGTCCCTGCAGATGACCTAAATCAGTGGTTCTCCTACTGCACCCTCTGGTCACCCTCGGGTGACCTGTGCTGGGCCTCCCCTCACCCATGACTCGAAACCCAGTACAGTTTGTTTTCAAGATGGGCCAGCAAACTAAATACAAGCCAAATCCAGCCACAAACAGATTAATCACTTTAAAGTTTTAAAAGAAAAAAATCAAAAACCAAAAATACCAAGAACAGATGATAGAGATCATATGACCTACAAACCTAAAATATTTACCAACTGGCCTTTTCTAGAATGGGAGGAGTGCTGCTGCCACCACATGCCTGGGCAACAGACAGGAGATCCAAGTGCCGCTTCTCTAGGGGCTCTGTGATGTGACTGCAGGTGCCACTTGCATCATGACTGGGGGCCCCAGGAGCCACCTTGGGGATGTGGATGGGCTCCTGCCCACACAACTACCAAGAGCAGCTATATTTTATCTATTTTATATATTGGGACTTTGGGGGGAGATTGCACTTTTAGAAAATGCCCTTTGCCTGAAAAAAGTTTAAAACCATTCATATCAGGAGTGCCTGGGTGGCTCAGTGGTTGAGTGGGCGTCACATATTGTGAAATCTTCTTTTATTTTTTTCCCTCCAAAAGCAAAATGTGAAAGTTGCATGGAATTTAAGTTGGAGCATCCATAAATTAAGCTTTATTAGAGCCCCCAGCCACTGCTCTCACTGCTCTCACATCAAATGGCAGAGCTGAGTCCTTGCCTTGCAATACAGACTGTCCACAGTGCTGTCACAGCTTCGCACCACTGCTGGGCACACTAGAAATCCCAGGGACAGGAGCTGTAACTTGAAATTTCCCTCCATGCCTGTAAGGCCTAATGCATTTCCCATGCCCACTCGCCCCCCACCCCGCTCTGGCCCAAGCTCTACTTTTAAAAGCTGTGGATACTGAGGCCTGGAACAAATGACTTCCTCAGATTCTCACAAAGGGTTTATGGCAGGGCAAAGGTCTGCTTTGGAGCGTTCAGGCAGAGAGAGTGCCAGAGGGACAGAACAAAAGGGGAATGAGACAGAATGTACAAGAGGAGTGAGGCCTGCCCAGTACCAAGGGGCACAAACAATTGTGTGATTCAACAGGACAAAGATGGACTTCCAGCATCAAAGCAGCACATAAACTCTGGCCATGTGGCCCTCTAACAGGTGGCTGATGTGGGGCTAGAAAGCTGTCTTGAGTCTGCACCCTTTTAAGTAATAGCCGCTCTGCTGGCGTTGCTGATGCTCTAGGACCCATGCTGCTCTGGCTTCCAGCTGGCCCCATGTGGCCCCTTCCAAGGCAAAATCTTCTTGTCCTGGCCCAGAGTCTGCACTGCCCTGATAATAGTGATAGGCAGCTTTTCACAGAAAAGCACTAGAGATACTGGTCTCTCAAAAGGAGTTCTCTGAAATAAACAAGATCCTAGTATCACTTGGGCAAGGGAACGAGTCTAGTTACCTCCGGCTAAACTGCTCTGTGTATTCCCCAAACCAACGCTGTAGGCAGACAGATTGGACAGTGCCCTTTAAGAAACCAGATAAGGCTGTACAAGCTTGGTTGGTGAGTTTGGCCCACTGAGGGGAAACTTACTCAGCAGACTTCCAGAAGTGCCCAGGGTGGGAGAGCCTCCGGTTCAGCTTGGGCAGTTTTTCCAGCATGTCCATCAGCAGGGTGAAGCTGGGCCTCTCCTGCAGGTCGAAAGCCCAGCAGGCAGAGAGGATCTCCTGCAAGCAGAGCCAGCATTAGTGGGTGTGAGAGCTGGCTGGGAGGGAGGAGGGCACAGCTGGGGTACTCTGCACAGGGTTCCTTTGATACTCTCGAGTCCCCCTTCTCCATCTGGTGGTCCCCTGAACATTCTGCCAATATTTGGAAGATTGGTCATTTCTAGAATAGGGCTGAGAAACAACTGAATCTCAGAAGAGCTCTCATGCTTCCAGTTGAAAACAAAGTGCATGAGCTTGTCTCTCCTCTTTCCTTCTTAGACTGCCCTGGAATAACAGGAACAAGGCCGGATAAACAGGTAATAAAAAAGAGATCAGAAATTGGTTGTAGATTTTTGGAATGGAAAGCAGAGAAATGCAAGAGCTCAGAATACATGTGGGGCGGGCGGGATGCATCAGAGGCAGAAGCCCCAGTACTATAAGAATGGAGGCTGGGAGCGACCAAAAGGGTGAAACAGTCAGCAGAACACCTGTCCTGACTGCCCCCCAGCCCAGGGGTGCCGGGGTGGCTCAGTTGGTTAAGTGTCCAATTCTTGATCTCAGCTCAGGTCTTGATCTCAGGGTCGTGAGTTAAAGCCCTACGCTGGGCATGGAGCCTACTTAGAAAAAAAGAGTAAAGCTCCTCTCACTTTGAGAGTTTGCTGCCTACTCTCTGGATCTGCACATTTCCCACACACCTCTCAGCCTTTCGATTCAGGAGAGCTCCCGCAAGAAAACAGGCCTGCACACACAACCAGGCAGAAAGTGCTCACCTACTTAGGCTCAGCAACTCAGGTTTTTGTTCCTAAGTACAACTAGACCTCATTGGGTTGCCTACCAGGTCAGGGAAACAAGAGACCAAAGAGAACACCAACCCTGGAGAAAAGTGTGTGTGTGTGTGTGTGTGTGTGTGTGTGTGTGTGTGTGTGTGTAGAACCTACTCTGTCCATAAAAGAAGATCAGGATGCAATAAAAAACACACTAACAAATAAGAAAGAGATTGAAATTAATAATATAACTTCTGAAACAAAATATTAGGAATACTGGCAGATAAGATCCAGGAAATTCCTCAGATTGTGCACTCAATTTTATTTATTTTTTATTTTTAAAAGTTTTTATTTATTTATTCATGAGAGACCCAGAGAGAGAGGCAGAGACATAGGCAGAAGGAGAAGCAGGCTCTCTGTAGGGAGCATGATGCGGGACATGATCCCAGGATCACGTCCTGAGCCAAAGGCAGACGCTCAACCACTGAGCCACCCAAGCGCCCCAGCACTCAATTTTCGATAGAGAATAGAAAACATTAAGGAAGGTAAAAGACACAGAACCTCACTAAGGACCAAATTCTGTCCAATGGAAGTTTCCACAAGAGAAAACAAAGGAACTATAGGGCAGAAGCCATATAATGAAGACTTAATAAGAGAGAATTTCTCAGAAACCTTTGAGGGAAACTGGAATCTTCATCTGAAAAGACCCAGAGAAGGGACCTCACTGAAAAAAGAAAATCAAACCAAGAAAAAGAACTTATTCTATAAGGTACATTTTAATGAAATTTCAAAGTAACAAGGATAGGGCAGCCTGGGTGGCTCAGCGGTTTAGCGCTGCCTTCGGCCCAGGGTATGATCCTGGAGACCCGGAATCGAGTCCCATGTCGGGCTCCCTGCATGGAGCCTGCTTTTCCCTCTGCTTGTGTCTGTGCCTCGCTCTCTCTCCCTCTCTCTCTGTGTCTCTCATGAATAAATAAAATCTTTAAAATAAAAAAAATAAAAATAAAAACAAAAATAAAGTAACAAGGACAAAGAGAAGATCCTGGACATTCCCAAAGAGAATAAACCAGGGCATCTACAAAAGACTGAGAATTAAGATTAATATCAGATTTTTCAGCAATGCATTGGACACTTAGTAGACAGTAGAGCAAAAATTTCATGTTCTTAGGGAAGATTACTGTGAACCTCTTGGTGTAAAAACAAAATCAGGACTTGTGTAGGCATGTGAGGAGTCAAAAATTATCTCTTATGCATCCATTGGGAGGAAGTTCCTTTAGAATTCACTCTCTCTCTCTCTCTCTCTTTATTTATTTATTTATTTATTTATTTATTTTTAAATTTTTATTTATTTATGATAGTCACAGAGAGAGAGAGAGAGAGGCAGAGACATAGGCAGAGGGAGAAGCAGGCTCCATGCACCGGGAGCCCGACGTGGGACTCGATCCCGGGTCTCCAGGATCGCGCCCTGGGCCAAAGGCAGACGCTAAACTGCTGCGCCACCCAGGGATCCCCTCTCTCTCTTTTTAATATTTTATTTACTCGTTCATGAGAGACACAGAGAGAGAGAGAAAGAGAGGCAGGACACGGGCTCCATGCAGGGAGCCCAACATGGCACCCGATCCAGGGTCTCCAGGATCACGCCCTGGGCCGAAGGCGGCGCTAAACCACTGAGCCACCCGGGCTGCCTAGGATTCACTCTCATTTTGCTGGAATGTAAATAAAGAAATGGAAAGACATGAGATACAAAAAATTCTAGTATTGAACCAGGATTGAAAAGAAATGGAAGGATAACAGCACTACAGTAGGCCAAAAATTCCATTATCCAGATTATAAGAAATCAGTGGGCCCTGGAAAGAATGCAACAAATTGCATTCCATAAGCAGTATGTAGGAACTGCATGACCTCGGGAATATGGTAAAGGTGCCTGTGACTATTCTCAACAAGAAGAAAGACAGACAATTAGAAACTACAGGAAAAACCTAAAAGTGCACAAGAAAACCATGGTCCACATGTGAAGCCAACAAAATTGTGGCGAGCCTTTGAATAACTGATAGAATGGAAGAAAAGAAATGGACCCGCAAAAAAGAGAATGTAGTGAACTACTGAATCAGCAGCTAATGGCAACTACAATCTATTATAATAATGTACACATATTTATCATCCTTTCATTTTTAGCCTCAATCTATAGACACAGCATGGACAATTTAATCATGTCAACACAAAATCAATTTCAATAAAAGGATAAAGGGAAAGCTGATGGAAGTTAAACAGAGAAGGGGCAGAGGGACAGCGAATGAAGAGGTGATGGAACAAGAAGTTGGTCTTTTGGAGAGTGACCTCAGGTAAGGAACTGGTGGTTTTCATTAAGAATCATTCTGGCCTCTTGATGTCATCCTGTGCACACTAACTCAACTGTGGCTGCCTTGATGCAGAAACTTGGTGGTGAACTTACAGCAGTGTGGCTGAAGGGGCAGAGAACAGTGCCCCCCAGAGGGCACTCCCTGCTTTTGACTATGATTCAAAATCACTTTTTATTGCCATTGACCAATGTCTCATCTACCCTTCAATGGCAATGTGTTAAAAAAAAAAAAAAAAAAAAAAAGACCAAAAAGGAAAGCCAATTTTCATGAGCCAGAAGCTGACTGCTTGAACACTTTATCTGTCCCCATTTCCCCGCTCCCTGTCCCTAATCTATTCTTGAAAGGCTTCAAAGGACCCATAGCCTTTGTAAGCTATCCTTTCTGTAAGATATCCTTTCAGAACAGAACTCTAGCTGTGCACTAGGAGGAGCTTTACTTAAAATGAAAGATTAAAAAAATTATGATCTTAGCCTCAGCCCAGGCCAAGTAAATCTTTCTCTCTGGTAGGGGCCCTGATCCTTATATTTTTAAAAGCTCCCAGATGACTCTTTTAGCCAGCACCGAACTCTGACTCCCTTGTCCTTGTCTCTGATGGGCTCTAGACTCTGCTCCAGGCCTTCACCCTCTTGAAGACTCCACCTCTGTGCTCTAAGATTCTAAGTGTGCAGAAATACGAGATTGCTGCCAGGAAAGCAACTTACTCTTTTTTTTTGGGGGGCGGGGGGGAATAAAACAAACACATCTGTACACTCTAGTTTACACAAAGGTGTCCTTAATAACTTTGTTGTAATGGGGGATCCCTGGGTGGCGCAGCGGTTTGGCGCCTGCCTTTGGCCCAGGGCGTGATCCTGGAGACCCGGGATTGAATCCCACGTCGGGCTCCTGGTGCATGGAGCCTGCTTCTCCCTGTGTCTCTGGCTCTCTCTCTTTCTCTCTGTATGACTATCATAAATAAATAAAAAAATTTAAAAAAAAAAAAAAAAAAAACTTTGTTGTAATGGGCACAAATTGGAAATAGCCTAAATGTCCAACAACAGAGAAGTTGTTTTTTGTTGTTGTTTTAAAGATTTTACTTATTTATCCATGAGAGACATATATATATATATATATATATATATATATATATATATATATATATACATACATACACACAGAGAGAGAGAGAGAGAGAGGCAGAGAGAGAGGCAGAAACATAGGCAGAGGGAGAAGCAGGCTCCCCATGTGGAGCCCAATGCAGGACTCCATCCCAGGACCCTACCCCAGGACCCTGGATCAAAACCTGAGCTGAAGGCCGACTCTCAACCACTGAGCCACCCAGGTGTCCCCAGAGAAGTAGCTGGATTATGGTGTAAGCCATAGGACACAAAGGTAGACAGGTTTAAAGATAAGGTTTTGTCAATGATTTGAGATAAGCATAACAAAAGATCATGTGGGGAAAAAAATGTCATGATTAAAAAAATCAGCTATATGTTATGATCTTGATTTTGTTAAACATATATCTTCAAAAAAATTAAGGGGCATCTTGGTGGCTCAGTGGGTTAAGCGTCCAGCTTTTTTTTTTTTTTTTTTTTTTTTTAAGGATTTTATTGGATCCCTGGGTGGCTCAGTGGTTTAGCTCCTGCCTTTGGCCCAGGGCATGATCCTGGAGTCCCAGGATTGAGTCCTGTATCAGGCTTCCTGCATGGAGCCTGCTTCTCCTTGTGCCTGTGTCTCTGTCACCCACCCTGTGTCTCTCATGAAAATCTTATTTATTTATAATATTTATTTATTTATTCCTGAGAGACACAGAGAGAGGCAGAGACATAGGCAGAGGGAGAAGTAGGTTAGGCTCCCCACGGAGAGCCCGATATGGGACTCAATCCCGGGACCCCAGGATCATCACCTAAAGCTGAAGGCAGATCCTTAACCACTGAGCCACCCAGGCATACCAAGCATCTAGCTCTTGATTTCAGCTCAGGTCATGATCTCAGGGTCATGGGATAGAGCCCTGAGTTGGGATCTGCACTGAGCCTGCTTGGGGTTCTCTCTTCCACTGCTGCACCTCCCTCTACTCATGCATGTATACGCGCTCTCTCCCAAATAATAAATCTTAAAAAAAAAAAAAAAAAAACCAAGACAGGAAGCTGAGTAGCTGCTCAGGTGTTCTCTCAACTACTCAATAGTCAGGAGCCTGCATCATTGTGTCAGGGCCAGGAAACTTATAAACTGCAATGCGAAGAAACCATCAAAGGTATCTGGAAATAGGTACTTGTATTACAATCTTATATTTTGGCAAGAAATAGGCTGTGGAAACTTCGATTTGTTCTTGAACAGTTATAAAGAACATTTTGGAGAAGAGATTCGACGCCACAGTAAAACCCTGTCAGTGTTCTGTGCAGTGAGGATTTTATCACCTTTTTTCATCTAAGATACAGGGCTCTACTATCTTTTCAACTCATAACTCAATTAAAACTATGATCTTTATTTCTTTCCAGTCTTTTTTTTTTTTTTTTTTTTTAAAGCTTTTTCTAAAGAAAAATAGTTGAGTAATAAAAGACACAGCTGTTTTAGCCAGATGCAAGGAGGCCCACCCGGCATACTTCTGCCTCCAGGGCTCATTTCTCAGGTGAGTGAATGAAGAAGGGCACACCTATCGTGTGCCCAGGCTCACCCTCTACCCTTCTTCCCGGAACACAGGTGGCTACTCACAGTGACTTCCTTCCCCAGGCTGACGGAGGCCAGGACGCGCTTCATACCCTCTCCGCTCCCAATCTGCCAGATCAAGGCCTCTGCGGCTTGGTTCTTAAATGGCCAGTCTCTTGCTTGCAGTTCATACCAAACAGTCCTGTGGGGACGGTCCATGCAGTGTGAGCTCCGGAACCACCTGGCCCAGCTCATGCCCAGGGGCTCCTATTGCCACAGTGCCAGGAACCCAGCCAGAGCATCCAGGATCCTCCTCCAGCTCTCCCCACTCACCGGGCTTCCAGAAATCCTGTGATGCCATCCTGGTGGCTCCTCCTGAGTACAAGAGGACCCCTGGCCCTACACATCTGTTGTGGTGGGAAGTCTGAGGCTGCACAGGCTCTGAAGAGAGTTCCTGGTACAGGGATCCCGTCTAGAATATGGCCATACCACCCTGAACACACCTGATCTTGTCTGATCTCTGAAGTTAAGCAGGGTGGGGCCTGGTTAGTACTTGGATAGGAGAGATCCCGTCTAATCTCAGTAGGGCTAATGCCAATGTCCAAGGTTGTTTGGGGAGTAACGAATGCCAAGCCCAGTGCCTGGCGCACAGAGGTGCTCAGGAAGTAATAGTCCAAGGTCAGGAGATGAAAGCACTACCCCTAAGGGAAAGTACCCAGAGATTACACAGTGAGGCCCTCACCTAGCCTCTCCAAATTCCCTCACCTTTCTTGATTCACCTTGGCCTTCTCCATGAGCCCCTCACTGCCACTGCTGAGGGTTGGGGCCACTAGCCACGTGGGGCTACTAAACAACTGACATGTGGGGAGTAGACCTGAGGTGTGCTGTAACATATTCTATACCAGATTCTGGAAACTTTGTGGGGTCAAACGGTTCCTTCATTTTTAAATTTTGATTACATGTCAAAATAATAGTATTTTGGATCTACTGAGTTAGACACATTATTAAAACAGATTTTATGTTTTTCTTTCTTTTTTTAAGATTTTATTTATTTATTCATGAGGACGCAGAGAGAAGGCAGAGACATAAGGCAGAGGGAGAAGCAGGTTCCTGCAGGAAGCCCAATGTGGGGCTCCATCCCAGAACCTCGGGATCACACCCTGAGCCGAAGGCAGACGCTCAACCGCTGAGCCACCCAGGTGGCCCTCACATTATGTTTCTATGCTACTTTTCTTTTGGTCAGCTTCGTGGGGCACTAGAGACTGGCTGGTAGGACCCTATGGTTCTCCCAGGGGGACAGTTCTGAGCTCTGGGCAGTGCCTTCACGGGGTCAGGGGTGAGACTGACACCTAGAAATCACCTGACTTAGTCCTCGTGAAGCAACCTTACAGGAGGTATTGTTAATTCTCTGCATTTTAGAGCAGGGAAAAGAGAAGGTCCAGGATGTGGTCTCTTAGCCAGAGAGGCAGAGCCAGGACTCAAAGCACAACACTCCCCTCTCCCCCCTGTCCCCAATGCCAGCTGGGCCCCTTCTTTGGGTCACACTTGGCCTTAGAGCCACAGGAGGGAGGATGTCAGGGCCTCCTCACCCAAATGCATAGACATCAGCAGCTTTGGAGAACGGCAGCTGGTCCTCGTCCTTCCCAGGGGTCATCTCTCGTACGATCTCCGGGGCCAGGTAGCAGAGCCAGTCGTGCGACAGCTTCAGCTGGTTCTCACGCCTGGAGGCCAAGAAGCCAGGGCAAGGACATGAGGCCTTTTGGCCAGGGGAGGAGAGGCTGCCTAGCACACCTATGCCCCAGGGCCAGCACACCACCCATGCATGACCCAGAAAACAGTGCTTTGCAAAGGCAAGAATGTTACAGAACACTGAAACCAGGTTCTTTCAGGAAAGTGGGCCAGTAACAGGTATCAGCAGGGGGTGGATTCTCTACCCTAGGATATCTGCCTGCCTGTGGATCTTAGAACCTGGCCTGGGGCTCATCTCCAGATAACGTGCTACTCTCCCTCCTGGCGGTCCCCCAGATTCCTGGAGAGAAGCCTTTCTCCCCACTCCTGCCTTTCAAGATTTGGGGAAATAAAATTGAATGCTCTTCCTCATTGGGGACATGAACCTTGGCCCTCCGCCCAAGTCAGTGAGCAAACAGGGGACCCAGCCTCTTATGAAGGTCAGCCTGAGAACGCAGGGCTATGTATGAGGGAAGGCTGCCCTTCAGTAACAGACTGCAAGGGTGCCCAGACCTCAGTGACACCCCGAAGCCTGACTGGCACTGCCCAGCTCCTCCCTGTTCTATCCAGACACTCAAAACCAACTTACCGGCCCTCTCGGACCACGCCCGAGATCCCAAATAGTCCGAAGTCGGTGATGACAACTTTGCCATTGTCATAGAAGACGTTCTTGGATTTGAGATCTTTATGCACAATACCTTTGGCATGTAGATAGCCCATGCCCTGGAAAATAGCAAGCCTCATGTCAGGGGGCGGGGCAGGAAGATGAGGGACAATGATTCAGCCCTCACCTGGGCTGGGCAAAGAGCTGGATGCCTCATGCAAGTCCCTTCCTGTCATCTTCAAAATCCTATGCAGTAAAAGGTCTCCACTGAACAGATGAGGAAACCAAGCTTCAGGGAAGGGAAGTCACTTGCCCCAGGCCACACAGCAATTAAGCAGCATTGCTGAAGTTTTGGTTCCAGGCTAGTCCACAGCCCCATGGTCCAACAGACACCATATACTTGACTAAAGTGTGAAGTGTGGTGAGGGTGATGGGTAGGGAGTTGGGGGGCCAGGAAGTATATAAAGAGCAATGATACCACTCATACAGGAATCCAGTGATCTACAGGGTCTCTCTCCCTCAGGCTTTATACAACTGGCCTCTACCCTCAGGCTAGGTGAGGGCTCAGTTGGGGTGCAGAGAGGAATTGAAGTCAGGTGGTCCCAGTATCTGTGCTGTGGGCGAAGGAGTTCTGGACTACTACTGATGCCCAGAATCCACGTTCCATCTCAGCTCAGGTTCTAAATTCCCGTATGGCCTGGGACACTTGACTTCTGAGCCGGTTTCCTCATCTATCAAATCAAGGTTAGGGATTTCTAACCACTGCTCTATTGGGAACTGAACGCTAGCCAGGTGTATGGGATGCAAGTGCCTGACACAGGCACAATCTCTTCCAAGGTCAAGTGGTCTTCTGACATGAAACCCAAGACTCGCATGTATCCCGATGCCCTTGGGAATGGGGGTGAGATGCTACTGCTGAAACAGCAGTCCTCACCAGCTCAGAAAGACGCACCTATAAAACCATCTCCCAACCTCTCATACTGACGGCCCTTCACACATTATGAGAGTCCTTCTGACCTTAAAGCTATCTCAGGATGAGAGGTAAAATGGTAAACAAGAAACAACATGTAGAGATAGAAAGAATGAATTGTGAGGCAGAACCAGACAGAACTCAGCTGAGGCCAGAGCTCGGTCCGAGGGGGTTTGGAGAGCACTGGAGAAGAATTTACACAAGGAAAGGGATGGGGAGGGCATGGGGTCTGCTGTACCACTTCCCTCAGGCCTGCCAAGAATAGTCACCCTGCTGTGGAAGCAAAGAGCTCTGGGAAAGAAGGACCTGCTCCTTTCCAAAACTCCATCCTGAATACAAGATCGTTCCTAGAATATCTGCCCATTCCCCAAACCAAACCAAGGCACAATCCTTTCTCAGTGGCCAAAGACCCCACGTTGGGCTGAACAGGGACCAGCTAGCTGCAGGACTGAGGTCAAGTCGCTGAGCCCCTCTGAGCCTTATTTATGTAAGAGCTGCCACAGCCTCAAAGAGCTTCAAGAGACAAGATGTAAAGCACCCAGGTCTGGAGCACAGACTCCCCTCCCCACAATGTCATACTGTTTCCCAAGTGGCCCCCAAGTCACAAACCTAGCCAAAAGTTCAGGACCTTGTTAATGCACTTTGAACCTCAAAACACCACAGATGAGTACAAAAGGAAGTGGCTTAGAAAGTCCTAGAAGGGGGCAAGGGACAGCTTCTTGGCAGGAGGAAAACCAAACAAGACAGCAGAGAGGTGGCTTCCGGCTCTGCAGCTCTAAAGTCTCAGAAGTAACTTCTCATCTGCCCCTAGAATCTTCCGGATGGCTTGTTCATCTGACCTTAGCCAGTCAGCAACAAGACACGACTCCCCAGTGCTCTGACCATAAGGAGAAGGAAGGAGGGCAGAGGAGGAGCGAGAGGGGAAATAGGACCCAGCAAGTTTGGGGGACAGTCTGAAACAAGTGTGATACCCAGTAGGTCCCTCCAACTCCTCTGAAACAAGATATACTGCAAGTGAAGGCAGAAATGTGCTATTTCAATTTCGAGACTTTCAAAGTTTATTTAATTCATTTAATTTAGCCACATGTTAAGTGTCACGTGGAAATCCTGGTTTGCTCATAAAAGTCACTGTGATTTTTTTGGTGTTTTCCTTGTGAAAGACACACCACACACACACACACACACACACACGATGGGCAGGAGGGAGGGAGAGAAAGGAAAAGTAGGAGTGAAAGCAGGGGACAGAGAGTTGAGGGAAGCTGATTACAGCAAGCTTTTCGACAAAAACAAGAGGAGAGGAACCCCTATCCAGCAGCAGTCTGGCTTTTATCCAAGCCTGCTTGGTGTTAAAGAAAGCAACTTAAAAAGAAACTTTTCTTTTGTGTTTCATTACTTTAAAAAAAGATGAAAGAAAGAAAAAAGGCTGCCTGAAGGCCAGTCCTCATGAAACTGCGATCTGGATATTACCCAGATCTAAGCACCACCTTAATCAGCTCTAGCAAACTGTCACTGAGTGCCAGGCCCTGGGCCCAACATGCTCTCAGTGGATTTTTCTTGCGCCAATCCAATGGGGGAGGCTACGTTGGAATTCCTATGCTACGGGAGAGGAAGCCAAGGCTGAGAGAGACTGAATGACCTACCCAGAGCCACACAGCTGGTGCTACCAGGATTTGAACTCAGGCCATGTGTCTTTAAAGCCTGCTGCATTCCTCCCCCAATTCATCTGTCATCACAGACTGGGCATCTAGCTCCTGGCTCTAAGTGGCTGAGACACAGACGAGGGAAGGTGATGAAGGTGAAGGGAAGACACAGACTACCCTTGAGGAACCCCAGCTAAGAGAAGAAACGGAGCAGGGGACAGCCAGGAACCCTGGAACCAGCTGGATAACCCTTTACCTTGATGATCTCCTGAGCAATCTGTCTGGTCTTGTTGATGTCCAGAGACGTCTTGGGGTCCCTCACAAATGAGTGCAAAGTCCGCCCCTTGCAGAAGCTGTCAAGAGTGGTGAGGTCAGATTGAGGGATGGGGCCAGTGCAGCCGAACCCCAGCCCGCTGGGAGCCTCAGAGAAGTCATGGAGAGAGTTGTGCCCCCGGCCTCTGGAGGACTCTCTCTGTCCCCTGGACTGTGAGGGTCAGAATCCTTGTTCTTTTTTTTTTTTCTTTTTTTTTTAAGATTATTTATTCATGAGAGACACAAAGACACAGGCAGAGATAGAAGCAGGCTCCCTGTAGGGAGCCTGATACAGGACTTGATCCCAGGACCCTGGGATCACAACCCGAGCCAAATGCAGATGTTCAACCACTGAGCCACCCAGGCACCCCCAGAATCCTCGTTCTTAACCAAGCCCCTGACAACCATTCTTTCTTGGGCTGGGCCTGAGTGTGCAAAATCATATACATGTCCCCCGATCCCTGCAGTTCAGGGCCCATGCACCCCAGAACAGGACACCCAGTTCACTGAGACTCCTGGCAACCCAGAGCAGCTTACCTTTGGAGGATTCAAGGCCGAAACATGTCTCCCCTCAAACTCAGGGAAGATCCTGGTCTTTTAGAGGACTATAATCAAGCAACATCTGGTACTGTCTATAATGATTCTCATGACCATTTGTACTGCTTTCTGAATATAGAGATTTTATTACAGTAAAGGCATGTGTAGGAACGGGGTGGCTTCAAGGATGTCGGAGTGATTACCAGACAATGGGCTCGAGTTTTCAGGTCTCCCCCTGCACGGATTCCCAAAACCCAGGATGAGCAAGCACCCAGAGAGAATGTATGGCTCATTCCCCCTGTTCCCAGGAGTTCACTAAGGCAGCTCATGAAGGGGCTAGTTTTAGGAAACTTTTCCAAGGAGAGAAGATTCTTAGAGCCTCAGAGACTTTGAGAACTGGCTGAAGGGTCTGGGACATTGGCTGATGGTTCCTTGTATGTTTTCTGATCCCCTCAGCATATCCTAAAATGTGATTTTTTTTCTGGGTAATGAATGCTTTGCTATTTTTTTTATATGTATTTCCTTTAAGCAGACTCAGATTCTCACAGCCCTGGGTGGGTAAACAGAGCCGGATGGGTGAATAGACGGACAGCGCCGGGGGTGCTAGGGCCCTGGGGGCTGCTGAGCTGATATAACCTAAGGCATCATATGTTGTGCTTTGAGCTGGAATTTTGTTCCCTTGCTGTGTGACCTGCCTGAATCACAGTGCTCAGGAATTCTGGGGTGGTCCTGATTTACATCTCTGATAAACAGGAAAAAGGGAAATGAATTTTTATTTAGTAAATACAGTTTATTTGAGGGGGGACGAAGGTTCTTTCAAAGCACAAGGTCTGGCTATGGGGAATGTCATCAGAATATTAAAGAGAGGACTCTTGGCTGATAGGATTAAAGTGATTTCTAGTTGCTTTTTGAAACCTCCCTGTAGGGATCCCTGGGTGGCGCAGCGGTTTAGCGCCTGCCTTTGGCCCAGGGCGCGATCCTGGAGACCCGGGATCGAATCCCACGTCGGGCTCCCGGTGCATGGAGCCTGCTTCTCCCTCTGCCTATGTCTCTGCCTCTCTCTCTCTCTCTCTCTCTCTCACTGTGTGCCTATCATAAATAAATAAAATAAAATAAAAATTAAAAAAAAAAAAAAAAAAAAAAAAAAAAGAAACCTCCCTGTATATTCCAAACTACCTTCAGTAACCTCTAATTACTGTTCCTGACTGTAAAAGTAAACACCCAACAACAATTTTTTGAATGCCAAGGGCAGCCTCACAGCCCTGGTACTGAGGGAATGGACTGTCATACACCAAAGTTGGGGGGCAGGGGGGACTGGTGAGCACTTTCTGGAGTAGAAAGGGACAATGTACCTCAGAGCACATTCATATACTCTCCCCTAGCACTTGCACTCACAGAAGTCCACCAACATGTTCACTATAGCAAAGTGCCCAGCAAAAGAGGACTGACTAAATAAACAAACTTGGGCAACCAGTATTCAGCCAGAGGGAGAACATGTCGTTAGCTTGAAATCAGCTGTGGTGACAGTATTTACACCACAGGCTCGGCTTTCCTCCCCACCACCTAGGAACCGAGCACACCACTGGGTTCCACTTCGTGCCAGGAATGCTGGGTAAGCATGAAAGATTGCGGTTGGCCCCAGACCTGCACTCAAGTTGGAGAACATTGCACTCAAGTTGGAGTGATCCAGTAGAACCTGTTCTATTTTTACAAAGGAATAGTTTAAAAAACATAAGTAGGGGTGCCTGGGTGGCTCAGTCGCTTAAATGTCTGCCTTCAGTTCAAGTCATGACCCCAGGGTCCTGGGATCGAGTCCCAAGGGCTCCCTGTTCAGCGAGGAGTCTGTTTCTCCCTCTCCCACTCCCCCTGCTTATGCCCTCTGTCAAATAAATAAATAAATAAATAAATAAATAAATAAATAAATAAATAAATCTTAAAAAAAAAAAAAAACCACGAGTATCAACAAACTTCTCAAAGTAACAGAAGGCACACTAAGGATCTGTTCACAGTTTCCACCTTTGGGGGAGAAGCACCCAGTTGGGATGGGAGGAGGCTGGTTTTCACTCTGTGCCTTTTTAGAACATCTGATTTTCTTTAACCTTAGGCACCATTTTATTTTTTCATGTCAATGGGGCTATGATGGGAAGCTATTTTGGTTTCTTTCTTTGTACCTCTCCCCATTCAGGCCTCCCAGTTCCCCAGAGTGTCCCCACAGATAACAGGGCACCTGGGGCAATGGCGGGATGGGCAGGGGCTTGGTTACCTGGTGATGATGGCCAGGTGGGGCGGGTTCATGCAAGCCCCCATGAAGAGCACCACGTTCTCGTGTCGCGTTTGCCGATAGTTCATCACCTCCTTCTTGAACAGCTTCAGGTGGTCCTGGTTGTGACCGTCCATCTCCAGCAGGCGGATGGCCACCTCGCCATGCCAGCGGCCACGGTGCACCCGGCCCCAGCGGCCCTGCCCAATGGGCTCACCCAGCTCCACCTGCTCGAAGGGGATGTCCCACTCCTGCAGGTACACGCTGGTCTGGCTGGCCTTGCGAGAGATGGGGCCCCGCCAGGGCCGGCGGGAGCTCGGCAAGTCATCTACCTCGTCCTCGTCGTCCTCTGCCTCTGACTTGCCAGCCTCTGGCTCCTCAGCCTGGAAGGAGGGGGAGGGAATGGGGGGCTGGGCAGCAGATCTGGGCTCGGCCGACGCGCTCTCCCCAGAGCCCCAAGAGAGAGGCATGGGATCAGGAGACCCAGGTACTGGTTGTAGCTCTTGCTCTGACCTGCTGTGGGCAGGTCACTTACCACCACAGGACCTCAACGTCCTCATCCACACAATATGGTGGGTGGCCCAGGTGGGCCCAAGGCCCTTCTTCCCAAGAATGCTCCAAGATTTACTCATTACTGATATCTAACTCCCAGCAAAGAGCATTAACATCCCCTGGCACAGATGAATTTAACCCCATTTATCCTTTCTGGGCATTCTTTTGTTTAAACAGTTTCTGATGCTCCTCTCAGCAGGAATAAGTCAGTCAGCGAACATTCTAAGGCACGTTGCATTGATGGAAGCCAGGCTTGGCTGATGCTTTAGTTCAAGGGTTTAAGACAGTGGTTCTTGGGCCTAACTATAATCAGGATCACTGGGGGGCTTTGACATCACACAGATGCCTGGCCCCCACCCTAGACTGACTAGGAGTCTCCCACACTGGGCACCAGGCCTCTGGGCTAGGGGTGGGAACCAGGAGAATCGAGCGCTTACTTCAGCTTAAAAGATAAAAACAAAACAAAACAAAACAAAAAAGCCTGCTTCATTGTACTCCTCATTCTTCCCTGCTGTGCACCTGCCTCAGTGGGCCCCTGAGATGGCCCTTGCTGGCCCGGCACCCCTGTGCTCCCCACACCTTTGTGTATGCTGAGACAACGTGGAGAGAAGGAAGGCAGGGTCCCTGGCTGCGTGTCCCCCTCACTCACCTCCACTTCGTGATCCTCCAGCACATCTGTTTTTGGCTGGTGGTCGAGCCTAAAGGTAAAATAGTTGGTCAGGGAGATGCTGAGGGCAGTCCACCCTGCTCTCACATCTGGACTCCCATGTGAGGTCAGAGAGAGGGCTACCAGGCCCGCATCCAGACTGTGACCTACCTGGTCATGGGAAAGGCAGTCTGGATGCTGTAGAAACAGACAGGAGGCCCAAGACCAAACCCCATTTCCCTTCTTTGGCCTTGGCCTTCTTCAGACTAACCCGAGGGTGGTGGGGAAGACGGGTCATCAGGGACCACAAGGCCCCTTTCAAATCTGATGCCCAGTGCTTGGGCTCTGAGCATGCGTGCGCGTGTATACATACACACACACACACACACACACACACACACACACACACACACACACACACGGGGTTTGAAATTTGAAATTCTACCTGAGAACCGACTTCACGTAATTTCTTAACATCTCTGTGCGGGCTTTCTCCTCTGTATGTTACGGATGACACCTATTTAGACACCTGCCTTCACCAGGCTGAGGCCCGTGTGAGGAAATGGGAGCCAAGGGCTGGGCAGAGCCGGGCTCCCTGAAGGAGTTCCGCAAACAGGAGCCATTTTTAGTAGTTGTCTCTAACTCCAAGTGGCCTTCGCTCACCTCTCCTGCATCACAAAACTGCTCCAGGGTTACATATATCCCTATCCAATGCCAGCTGCACTCACAGGAGGCAAATAAAACCCTCTGGCCGAGTTCACAGATGCAGGGAGTGAATTGCCCAAGGGGTATCTTGCCTGGCTGGCCCAGGCATACGGCAGCATCTGGAGCTGAGGGGGGACGGTGGTCAGACACTTATAGGTGGGGTGGGAGGTGGTCCAGGGTGTGGGTCTAGAAAGAGACCATGGCATAGGGATGCCTACCGGGTGCTGTCCGCCGCATCAGGGGATGGCACTGCCTGTGGAAATGCCGAAATGTCTGGAGGAAACAAAAATCAAACACAAGGCCTGAGACTCCCCTCCCCCTCCCCCTCCCCCAAAGGGCAAGGTGCTTACAAACCCAGCCCACACAGTGGAGTGGCTCCTCCTCGAGCGGCCAGCCCCTCGCAGGGCTGAGTACATGTTCGCTAGGCCACTGCCACTCCTAAAATGGGACACAGAAGTGACCTCTACTGTACTTGGTTTGGCCCACACGGCTCAGTGCTGGGAAGGGACTCCAGGTGAGAGAGAAGGTTGAGATTCTCCAGTGAACCCCGTTCCCCTGTAGCCAAACTGTCCACTAGGAGCAGGTGGTAAAAGCAGACTGGATTATTATTTACTGGACATGGGGGGGTCAAGGCCCCCCTTGTCTGCTCAGAGGCAGCAGGTGGATGCAATAGCCCTGGAGAACAGTGAGCTGCCTTGGCCCAGGCCAGCAGAGGTCCAGAGGCAGGGCTCGCAGATGGCTCAGTAGTGACACCTGGTGTCTGGCTCAGCTGCTGGCCATTTCTGGTGGGAGCCAGAGGCCCCACCCCCTTGGCTTTCCAGGTGTTTAAGTCGTTGGTGAAGCAGCTCTCTGGGGAGACGAAGAAATGCACAGTCTATACTTCCTAGGGCCCAAAGATTGGGCAGGGGCTGACCCTGAGCCTAGGAGTTTCCCACTTTTAGCACTGAAAGTCTCACATCTGGGGAACACCAAACAGATGGGTCACCCCAGTGTGGAACCAAAACCTTCCAGGGCTCCTTCTGCTGCCTGCTTCCTTCTGGTCCCTCTCTCTGGTTCCCCTGAGGCTGGCAGCCCCAGGCCTGGCTGGGCCCCTCACTCCCTCCTCTTTGGTCAACAAAAGAAAAGAGACTATAGGTGGCAGTGGCTCAAGCTATTAGCAGCCTCTCCCTGCCTTCCAGGACAAAGAGCTGCCCAACTCAGCTACCAACACCCTCTCAAGTTCTAAGGCTTTATCCAAGGCTACCCCCTAAAGATCATCTATGCGACCTCACAGACTTGGAGAATCTGAGAGAGGCCGTGGGACTCTTTATCAGGGAAGTGCACACATGCAACATTTCTGGGGGATCCTGGGCCCTTGAAGACTCTGCCAAGGCCTCCCCCAGATACCATTACATGGTGTCTGCAGACTACCAGGGGCAGCCTGACCTTTCTACCTCTCTGATACAGCTCAAATATTCCCACAGAAGATAGACGCATGCATAGGGGGTGGCACTGGGGAGAAACAGCACCCCAAGTGAGAGGGAATAGTGTCTCTGAGGCCTCCTATGTTTCCTTAAACATTAAGAGTGTCTTTTGCATTCTGCTCCAAAATGTGTCCATGTTTATTTTAACAGAAATACGTTCCTTCTCCTCCCTCCTTGACATACGTTCAGAGCAAGATGGACCCTTCGGGAAGGAGAGCGACATTCTTCCAATGCTTTTGAGTACTCCTCTGTACTCTGTCCTATAGCTGGTAACCAGAGAGGCTCTTAGAGGCGAACTGTGACAAAAAAGGGTGTGAAACCACTAAGGCAGCTCAGAGAGGCTCCTCAGGACCAGCCCCAGGCCCCTGACACCTGCCAGCCTGTTCACACCTGGCCAAAGCCATACAAATAGTCCTGTAAGAACTTACAAATGCTCCAGATCACTCCCCTAATGGAGCTGGGCTGGGGAACAGAAAATGCTGAGCTAACTAAAATAGCATTTCAGGACAGGTCTGTTTAACCCAGGAGAAAAATAATTAGCCACAGTCTTTGTCTAAACACACAGCGACTCCCTATGACTCAATTAAGAATTAAAGTAACCCCCCCCCCCAAAAAATAAAAGAATTAAGGTAGCCAATCACTGATAGGAATGCTTGTCATCCTCAGCTGGAGAAATAGGTACTAACCACACAAATTCCTTGGGGGAAGCAATATGGCCAAAGGCAAAGGTTGGCACACAGTGAGTGTGCAAAGCAAGTTTTGTGGAAGGAAATCAGAGATTGAAGGTGATCTCCTTGAAACTCTAAAACAAAGCTGCATTTTATCTTATCGCCAGCATGAGGCGCTAGGCAGCAACGCTCAGGAAGGAGAAGCCCAGTCAGTAAGTGAAGCCTGCAGACTTTTCCAAACTGGCTTCCCTTTCTAAGATAGGTCCTGTAAGCAGCTTCCTTGTCATGACATAGGGGAAGATATCCTGACAGATGCTCAGAAGGCATTAGCAAAAGGTCTCTTCCTTCATTCTACAAACTGGATTTTGGCCACCTCCCTGCTGCATGATCCTGTAGTCTCTCTATGCAAGAGGCTGAACAGGCTCCTTGCCAAGGTCCCTCTCAGGAAGTCACTGCCCCTGTGAAGGGTCCCCTCAAGGTGACCCCCCCCCACAACTGTCTTTTCCAGCTGTGACACACAGTCAGCTCTCAAAATAGGTATATGTGAGACTCCAGCATCTCAGAGGTGCCCAGGGAAAGGATGCCCAGGTGGGCTGGACAGAAGGCTCACAGTGAGGGGCAGTTAGTGGAACCATGCAAAGGACTCACCTGGAAAGATAAACTGCTGTCTATGATGAATGAAGTAGGCAGCTTTAAACAGAAGAGGAGGTGAGTCACACACACAGAACAGCAAATGCGGGGGCTTGGCCGGGGCGGGGGTGGGGGGGACGGGCTGATTATGGGATGGGGCAGAGCAGGGTGATCCATGCAGGAAGGAGGATGGGGGCTAGAAGGAAATGGGTGCTGGCAGGAGCCCCCAGGAAGGACTGGTCCATGAAGGATCTGCTGCAGAGCCCTGGCCCATTCGCCTTATCTCCCAGGCTTGCTTCTCTGTGCAGTCTGTATGAGCTCAGCTGGGGCAAAACCCAAGGGGGAAGAAATGGTGAAAGCTGGCTGAGCCATGCGCAGAGGAGTGGCCCCCCTCAGCCCCACATTCACCCCCTTGGCAACCCGACCGCCCCACACAAAACAAAACAAAAACCCAGCTCACTGAAGGGGATGCGCTGGGGCTCTGGACTCTGACACAGTTGTCATATTGTCAAACAGGGGTACAGATAGCCTTTCCCCAGCTTTATTCTTGGAGGTAAACAGAAATGCTCCCCCGAAGTGCAGAATGGGGGCATGGTGGGAGTTGTGACTTCCCAGATTAACCACCAGGCCAGGCCCAGGGGCACTGCCATGCCCAGCGAGACCACAGATCCTGGAGAGACGGAGGGCTCTGTGCACAGAACAATGAGGGCCCATCAGGGAAAGCTGAGAGGCTCTGGCTGACATCACAAAACGGACTTTTTCTGTGGCCTGTTTTTCAAACAGGGACTTCCTTTTAGAAAAATCCAACCTAGGAGTTTAGCAAAAGACCCAGTTTCAGAGCATAATGACAGAGCCGAATGGGAGAGGAGGTCGCTCAAAGGGGCTGTCGCTCCACTTGCAGGGAGGGGATAGGTGTGATGGGGACAATGCAGAGGGTATCCAGCCAGGTGCATGTTAGAGCAAAGGGGCAGGCAAAAGAGAAAAGATTCCCACAAAAATCTCAGTTTCCCAGTGACCCTAAAAGAAATCCCTGGCACATTGGTAAAATGGGCCCAGAGAGGCTACCTGGTCTCTTGCTGGCTGCATGTGGCCCCAGCTAAGAGTCCCCCGGCACAGGAAAATCTGTGGCCCTGACCCCTCCACCCACCCACCAGGTCTGGAGCTCCAAGGACCAGTGACAGGTGGGGCCTGACCTGACTGGGCCCAGAGCAAACTGGAGTGTCCCAGTGGCTGCTCCTTCTTCCTGGCTGCCAACTGAAGGGCCAAGACCAATTGCAAGGAGATGTGAGGGAGGCCCAAGCCAAGGTGTGTCCTGAGACAGGCAAGTGGGCCTTGCTGAGACGGGGGTGGGGAGGGGGGCACCCTGGCCTTATAGAGTGCAGGGCAGCCCGGGCTATGGTGGAGGCAAAGGTTACCTCTAGCATGCACCCCTGAGACTCAGTGTACTCATCTGCACAGTAGGAATAAACCAAATCCCAACTTCATGGGGTAACAAAAGTTCCCCCATAAGCAGCTTTTTTAGATCACAGAGCAGGTAAGCAATTGAGCCTCAGAGTCCCTCTCCCAGACCTCCTGGGTCAGCCCCAGCCCTCTGTGCTGCCTGCCATGCTTCCTGAGAGCTCAAAGTCCTGAGTGAACAATGCTTAGGAGAAGCCACCACATGCATGGGAGGGCAGCCTGGGGATCCTGTCAAGAATCCAGGCTTTATGCCAGACAGATTTGGCCTTGATGGTGGCTCTGTCCCTTACGTGTTATACAGCTCAGAGTAAGCCACTTCCTCTGAAACCTCAGTATCCCCATCTGTAAAATGGGTGTGATAACAGCATCTACCTCAGAGCTCTCATCAGGTGTAAATATGGTAATGTACTTGAACTTGGCACAATGCTTGGCTCCCAGCAAATGCTCTTTCTTAGTGGTGGCAGTGTTTGACCTTGAGCCTGCTGGGGCATGCTGAGAAGGGGCATCTGACCCTACCCTGAAGGCACACAGAAGCCCCAAGGTGTGGTTACCTGGGAAGTTGAACCTGCTATCCCGCTGGCCAGGAGAGGGGTTGGGGGGTGTGGTTGCACTGGATGGATTGGACGATGTTGGGAAAGGTGCCGGCGAGGAGGGTGTGGAGGAGGTGGTAGAGGATGGGTTGCTACTGGAGTCCAAGTGGTTCATGGCCGGAGGATGCTCCTGTGGGACGAGAGACACCAGAAGTGGGCAGGGACTGTCACTGCCCTGCCCAGCCTGCCTCCTGTACCCCATGCTGGGACCCTCCCCTCCCTCCCTAAAAATGAAGAAGTCTGCCCAGGGCATCCTGACATTCTACTGGTCTAATATTCAAGGGAAGAATGGCACAGAGAGACCCTCACCTCAATGCCATCCCCTGGGGGACACCTGCTCATCTTTCTTCATCTCATACTTTCCTCTCAGAAGCCCTTCTCAAGCCCAGTGGGGACCATGCTCCTCCTATAGCTAGCACCTTTCCTCATCTTAGGGGGTTTCTGAAAAATGTCTCTCCCCCACCCCCCAGAGTGTCCTGTGAGGGCAGGGACTGGCCTGCTCCTCATAAACCCAGTGCCTGGCTCTGAGCCAAGCACACAACAGGGTTTCTTAATGAATTACAGGGTTTCTTAATGAATTTAGCCTCTGACAAGTGTTTGGTATGTGGTACACAGTGGTGTCTAATAAATAAATGCTCCCTCCACTCTTTTGCAGACCTACTGGTTAGGACTGCCCAGTGGTTTGGGCCCTAGCAAAGTCAAAGGGCCAGCTGAGAGAGGGCTACAGAGGGACTCTGTGTCAGGTGGGACACTGGCCCTGACCAAGTTCCCAGACCCAAACTCCAATCCTTTAGGGGACAGGATTGGAATTCCTTGGTCAAAAAAGTTGGGGGCTAGGGACACCTGGTTGGCTTAGTCGGTACAGCATATGACTCCCGATCTCGGGGTTGTGAATTTGAGTCCCACACTGGGTGTAGAGAGGACTTAAAAATACAATCTTTAAAACAAAGTTGGGGCCAAATTATGTTGAATGTTGAGTTCTATAGGTTTTTCTTCTGCAGACCATCAAGGCTCTGGGGACCCCAGAATCCACCAGAGCCACGCAGTGGGCCTCACAGTCCAGGGATAGCCACCACTACCCAGTGCCACATGCCAGTGGGGGAGGGAGCTGGGTCCACTGAGCCTGTCCTCTCCCTGTGCACCCCGCAATGATCCTGCATCCCATCTCTGTTCCCCAGGGCTAGGCCCGCCAGGGGAGGAGGAAAAGCTATGAGGCAGGCGGGTTGAATCCCAGGCTCCTCAGCTCAGCGCCCATGTGACTTGCTTCAAATCAGCCCACCTTTCTGAGCCACAGTGGTTCTCTATAAGAACCGGCTGCTGCTTCACGGGCTCAGCGTTCAAGGCCAACATGTTCTTACCACAAGCTATGTGCCAGGCTCTGATGCAGGCACCAGGTAGAGGCAAGACGACAAGGCCCCGCCCTCCAGAGCACCCCCCCGCTGGGGAGATAGGCCCTCCGCGGGCAGACAGGTGACTGTGCCATGCGGTCAGGCTGCCAAAAGCATCCAGAAGGGGGTAAGTGCAGCCAGAGGCCCCGGTCCTTAGCCCACATCTTGGCAAAGTGTCCCTGAGGAGTGTGTAAACCCGAGAAGGTGGGTGTGGGCAGAGCTGCTGTGAGCAGAGGCAGCTGGAGGAGAGGCTGGAGAGACAGGAAGGCCCTGAAGATGAATGGGTCAAACACGTGGCCCTCAGCACAGTGCCTGCAAGAACTCAGTAACCATTAGCTCCGGTTATGAGAACGACTACAAATAGGGGTGAGGGAAGGATGACAGCTGGCCAGTGTCCTCAGTGAGGTAAGAGAAGGCATAGCCTAGAACTATGTCGGGGCAGGGCCGACCAGGTGCACGCAGGAGGGCCTCCTGGAGGAGGAGGGGCCTGAGTGGGTCCTGAAAAACCAACAAGGACTGAATGTGGTGAGATGGTATAAATGGGGGTGCATCTGGTGCTGCCAGACAAGAGGACAACACTGGCAGGGTGGGAGTGGCAGATCCGGGGCCTAGCGTCCCTCCCAAGGAAGTGTGTCTATCTGTGACAGCCTGGACACCACCACTACTCCTGATGAGCAAGTTCATGAACGTCATCTCGTTACCCTCACAACACCCTGAAAACGAAGCATTCTCATCCCCACTTACAAACCAGGAAGCTGAGGTTCAGAGAAGTAAAGGAATTCACCCACGGTCACAGGGGCAAGAAAGGGGACTAGTTGGGACTGGAGCTCAGGTCTGTGATCCTACACCCTCCATTCTACCTCTATTCCTGCTGGGAACGCCACCTCGGGGGAAATGCAATGATGGGGGAGGGAGGCCAGAGAGACAGCACGGGCTGGCCCATGAGGAAGTCAGCTCTGAGGCACTGGCCTCCCCTGTTGGACAGTGAGATGTGGAGCAGCCCCTTACGCTGGATCTTCAGGTCCCCGGTGTTCATCAGCTGTGCCATCTGCTTCTCTTCTCCCTGCCTGAACCTCCACCCCAGCCTGGCCCAAGCCTTGGAGAAGCCGGTCACATGCCCCTCAGTAAGGCAGGCAAGGGCATGCTAAGCCCCGGTGTAGGCCTGGGACACAACACATTGAAAACCCAAAGCCACCCCCGCAGCAGCATCGGGGCAGAGTGGGGAAGCCACTGGCTGTATGGTCACCAGGGAGCTGCCATCAGAAGCCACTAGTGCCTGGAGGCCACAACAGGTGTGTTGAGACTCTCCTTTCAAAAACCTGTGTTATGGCAGAGCACACCGGCTCTGGGCCTGCCCCTCACTCACGGGGGACCCTGTGCCCACTTTCCTCATCTAAAACCGAGGTACCATCAGTATGCGATTTTTACAACTACTGTGAGGATCAAAAGACACATTGATGGAAAAAGTTCCCAACTCACAGTACATGCTCAGGAAACGTCAGGTTAAACTGGGGAAGGAGGTCATGGGCACATTAACTATGATTTTGGACATAAAATATGAGGTCTTAAAAATGGCTAAAGACAGAATCCCTGAAGGCCACCCTCTGGCCTTGGATCCTGGATTGCACGCCCCACACTTCCCTGCTCAACTCTCCCTTTTGGAAAGGAGCAGGATGGGTTTCTCCCAGCAGAAGCAGCTGACCAGGGGACCACCGCTGCCACCAGCGTACCTTCTTTGTTAGTGCTTTGGGGAGGGTTCCGAAATGGGGCTCAGCTGCTCTGTCCACTGGGTTGTTGATGTCCGAGGGGACAGACTCTGTCCTCCGAAGCCGAGGTTCTATTGAGAAATGACAGGGGAAACCATTAACAGGGAGCAGATCAAGCTACAGAAAAGTTCACCCCAAACCCAGTGAAAGCAAAGAGCAGAACACTCACGTGGAAGGAAGGATATTCGACAGGCAGGGGCTTCTTTTGTACACTTGTTGTGACACTTCAATCTGAGAAAGAAGGCAGGGTCAGTGCCCAGGGGGCCACTCGGGGCTCCCAGGGCTCGCACAGGGGGCTCTGGGCACTGGGCCCAGCAGCTCTGGGCACTCTCTCATGGCTGCCTCAATCTCCACACATTTCTCAACAAACATTAGCTCAGGAGTTTGGAACATCCCACATCAATTGCCCTAGCAGCTATGGGGAGCAGGACACTTTCCCTTTGGTGTATGCCTAATCTTCAGAGTGGAGCAGTTTTACTTGCACCCATTTTAACTTGTGTGAGTCACACATCTATTTCTCTTCTCTAAAGAAAAGGGAGACCCTCCACTCACATTCAGAAAACTGGAGAAAATAGGAACTTACAAAAAAAAGATGAATTGGAAGGAGAGCATCTACATGACCAAAGGGATCCCAGGAATGCACAGGGTGGCTCCTGCTGCATTCCAACATGGGCTACGTGGTTTGAGAGCCAGCTGGGGGGCCAAATTGGAAAGAGCAGGGCCCTCAGTTTGGTCCTACCTGCTGCACCATGTCTTGGTGGTTCTCAACAATCAGATGGGTTGATATTGGTGCCCTACCAACCTTAAACCACAATTGTAGGAGAGTGTGGGGCTCAAAGATCATGCTATGCTCTCCATGTGAAAGGTACTGCTTGAAAAGAAGAGGGGGTCCCCAATTTAAAGCCAGGAGCCACAGAAGACCTAGACTGGTGGAAAGCTCTGACATTATCTCCTTGGTGGTCAGGGGAGTCATCAGGAAAACACAATTTATCCAAATGACAGGCACGAGACCCAGTCTGGTGGGAGCCGAGATGCTTTTATTACACGCATCTTGATCAGAATCTTGAAGCAATCCTGATAGATAAAGAGCCTGGGATCATCCGCCTGCCCGGTTGTGAAATGAGGCCCAGAAAGGGCAGGCATCTTGCCCCGGGTCACAAAGCAATGAAGGGGCTGTGATCTGGGAGCAGAGACTCCAGGTCCATCCTCTGTAAGATGAAGGCAGCTGATAGCAGCAGAGGCCACTCTGCCCCTAACACGGTTCCCTTCCTCATCCTTCTGTCCTACCAGAAAGCATAATGGTAGGAAATAAGTTGGGTTTGTAGAGAAGCCATTCTCCCTGAACTCTCCTCTTCTGTGAATACCACAGGTCATCTCTGTTTTCACCTCTACCTGACCCTTCTCCCCACTTTGTGTGCTAACATGTAAGGCTAAACTTCAGAACTCCTTATAGATAAGAACAGTCCTCCCATTCCTCTTGGACTTGTACAAGGTCAAAGGTTTGGAATTCTTTTCTTTCTTATCTACCTGGTAAACTTCTACTCCTCCTTCAACACCCACCTCAAACATCCTCTTCTGGAAATGCCTTGCTTGATGCTTCCTTAATCTCCCTACAGAGAGCTGATCATACTGAGGTATGTCAAATGGGATTATAAATAATAGGTTTAAGAACTCTCAAAGGCGTTCCCTTGCGCTCTGACTCAACCTATGGCCAAGAATCAAGTAGTAGGACTCTTACTAAACTAAAAGTATGGAGTTTACTCGCTTCTCTCACCCTCTTCCACCCTCTGCCCATCACCTGCAATGCTTGCATTTCACTCCAAACATCATGCTCTTCTGGCACACATGGCAGACCTGTGACAGCCAAGACTTCGTGGAGAATCTGCAGAAGGTAGACGGGAAAATGCTCACATGGCTAGGAAACCAGAGCCTGGGCAGGGAAGGGCCCCAGGAAAACCAGGAGACTAGGCTCCATCCCAAAGCCTCTAGCCTTTCCCAGGGAAGGGCAGGGACACCCAGGGCCACTGCCTGCCCCTGAGCATTCAGATTTCCCCGCTGTAAAGTCATCATTGCCAAAACCCCAAAGTTAGTATGATCACGGATACCAGCTCTCTGGCAGCAGCCATCAAAATTACAAGAGTGTATACTGAATGACTCCCATCTTAGGAAGTGACTCAATAGATACTTCCAACTGATGTCAAATGATGTACAGACAAGGTTACTCCCTGCCGTATGTTTGCAGTGTAGAAGACTGCAAACAACCTATGCTGTTTAGGTGTATAGACGGCTGACTGCAAAGTACAGTCCAACTACACCATCAGACACCATGAGGCCAGAAAACAAAGAAAGCTCTTTTTGTACAAATACAGGATGATCTCCAAATTACATTATCAAAGGAAGAAGTACATGACTCTATTTACATGAAGTTCAAATATAGGAAAATGTAACCAATGAAGACATAAGTGAACAGTAACCCGTGGTGGTAGTGCTATGGACCCAGAAGGGCCAAAGATCAATTTCTGGGGGACCAGAATATTCTAGATCTTCACCAGGATGACACACATCGGTGTATCCATATGTAAAAATGCATTTGTGCTCTCAGCTCTATGTAAATTATGCCTCCATTTTTACAAGAGAAGCAGAGTATAGAACAGTGTATATAGTATACATATGTATTTGCTTATATAAAAATATCTCAAAAAACTGCCAAGATCTGCCTATAGGGGGACCTAGAGGGCTGGGGGGTAGCAGCAGGAGGGGACTATGTATGTATTATGTGCATATATATGTAGTATATATAGTATATAGTGTGTATATATATGTGTGTGTGTGTGTGTTTATAGTCACCCTTCTATACCTCTTGAATTTTGATTGTATTTCAATCCAAATTAAATCCAAATTAAAAAAAAAATTAAAAACACAAAAGATAGATTGGAAGGAAGGACGAGGGTTGAGTGGGTAGACGTGTCCTGCAGAGAAAAACTCTAAGGCAGCCCCCAGAGTGGGAAGGCTGAAGGGAAGAAAGAACGCACATTTTTGGAGGAACAGATTTTTGAAAGCATGTAGATCATAGTAACAACAGAACAAATAGCAACAGTTATTTGGGAAACAGTTTGTAACACATCCATGAACATTAGCTCACTCCACCCCAGGGTGCAGATGCTTAGTACACAGGCAAAGGAACCAGAGAGGTTAGGTGACTTCCTGGGGTCACACAGTTAGGATGTTGCTGCAGCAGGGTCTGGACCCCAGGTCCCTAAACTCAGAGCTGCACAGCTTTTGAGACCACGAGGGCAGAGCATAGAGAAAGAACATGGGCTTTGGGATCAGACTGCACCGGTGTGAATCCTACCAACTACTGGCTGTGGGAGCCTCGGAGCCTCGGAGGCCAACATCCTCATAGGGACCTGAGGAGATCACATGTGTGAATGTGTAGTGCACACGAGCGCTACTGTCTCCACCCAGCCAAGATGGGTGCTTCCAGGGACAAGGACAGAGGTGCTCATGTCCCTGATGTACCTTTTAGGAGCCCTAATCCTACCTATCTGGGATCCACAGACTCTCTCTGGGCTTCAATCTTCTCTCATGCCAACAGTGGGGATAAGGGGAGCAGCTCAGTGAGAGGACCTCCACTCGGAAATCTTGAAAACGGGGCAAAGTGGTGGGTCAGATCTGGCCCTGAGAAGAGGCAAGTGCTAGAAAGGGCGTAGGCATAAAAGCCTTCCCAGACTGGGAACGGACCATGATTAGACTAAAGCACTTTAGATTTTCCTGCTGAGGGCAGCCCGGGTGGCTCAGCAGTTTAGAGCCACCTTTAGCCCAAGGGGTTATCTTAGAGTCAAGTCCCATGTCAGGCTACCTGCATGGAGCCTGCTTTTCCCTCTGCCTGTGTCTCTGCCTCTCTCTCTCTGTGTCTCTCATGAATAAATAAATAAAATCTTAAAAAAAAAAAAAAAAAAAAAAGATTTTCCTGCTGAGCGAGAGAGGCCTGGAACCAGGGCTTAAAAAACCAAGCAGGGAATGCTCAACCCTGAGCATCAGCTTCAGCTCAGGTAGTGATTCCGGGGTCCTGGGATTGAGCCCACATCAGGGTCCTGCCACAGGGAGCCTGCTTCTCCCTCTGCCTAGGTCTCTGCCTCTCTGTGTCTCTCATGAATAAATAAATGAATCTTTTTTTTTTAAATTCACCTTTTAAAATTGTATAATGCAGTGGTTTTTAGTATATTCACATCACCACTAGTGATGATGCACCACTAGTTGCATATTTAGTATATGCAACCATCACCACTATTCAATCCCATAACATTTCCATTACCCCAGAAAGAAACCCCATACTCGTTAGCAGTCACTGTCCACTTTCACGGAGGAAGAATAGGTGGGCTTCCTGTTGATGAGATGCCGTGCAGACCTGTTATCTGTGGCACACACCAGCCTCACACCCTGGGAAGATCCCGCTGGGCACCTGGGGACAGAGGAGGGAAGACCTCGGACCTTCACATGAAGGGCTTGTCCCCATTGTGGCACCAGGGCCTCTCTTCCTCAACACTCAGCCCTGACAAGTCTCCAGAGGTGCCTGGGTGCCAGTCAGAGGACTCAACCACTATCTCACCAGCAGCATGACCTTAGGCAATTACTTAAGCCCTCAGAGCCACAGCTGGGTCTCCAGCTCTGGCCAGAATTCCAGGCCAGTCTTCCAGGCTCACTGCCGCTACAGTTCATGCTCAGGGGGAAATGAAAGTCCCTGGCAAGTTGCAAAGCTCCTGATAAGTGTGTTCCCAACAGTCTGTGGCAGGGATGGCCAGAGCACTGGCATCCCTAGGCACTGTTCCAGTGGTTGTCCAGGGTGATGAGATGCTGTGCAGGCCTGTTGTCTGTGGCACACCCCAGCCTCACGGGAACTAAGGCCAAGTCTCCTGGTCCATCCACGTCATGGGCCTGTGTCAACCCATGACAACACACACCAGCCACCAGAGTCACTAGAAGTTGTTGGAAATCCAGGCTACCAAGCCAAGAACTTTAGGGATGGGCCATGGGACCCTGGAGTTTCAAAGCTTCATGGACTCTGACGTGAGGCCAGCTGTAGGCCTCAACATGATCTCACAGTGGGACCTGCAGGAAGCTCGCAGCTCCTCCTCCCTGAGACCATAACCGTGTTTCTCCTGGGACCTGTGTCTTCCCTCAGCAGGGGTGGGGTCAGGGAGGGTCCAGTGAGTCCATAAAGCCACTGGTGACAGGCAGGGGCTCCACATGGGTGGGTGATGGACAGGCCAGAGGCAAAGAGCCCCAAGAAACAGGGATCAGGCCGGACACCCACCCACAATGAAGACTGACCCCTCAGTGGGTGCCCTGCCACACGCAGACCCCAGTCCAGCTCTACGTCCCCTTCCTGTCCCAGCCCGGCTGGACCTACCTGTGAGTCACTGACAGTCCGATATCCCTTCGTACCATCTGTGGGGATCCATGTGGGAGATCTGTGGGGAAAGATGCCAGGTCAGGCAGGCTGAAGAGGCCTGTGCACCTGTGGCCTTCTAGATCAGAGACCACAGGCTAGGTGGGTGAGACGACTTGCTGCAGAGTAGATAAAGTTGTCCCTAACATTCAGAACAGGGACGGTCCAGGGAGACTAATGGGGCAGTGTAGTTACCATCATGCCTGACCTGCTTCTCCTGTGAACATTACTGTCTGGTCTCTGCAGGTGGTTATGAAACCATCGCTGTGTGGCTCCTCGCTGCAGTGGCAGGCAGCAGGCAAAGCAAAGGTAAGGACAGAAGTCTCCACCTATGCCCACCTCTCGCGCTCCCTCATGGACACATCCTTAGGTCATCATTTGCAAGGGCTTAATTTAGGTCTCTTCTTGTTTAGTGGGTAGGAGCTCTCTGATCTTTGGCGGAGGTTCTGAGGCTGAGCAGCCATATAGCACATCCAGGACCTTTATAGCTACAAGCACCTTGAGAATTTTGCTCTGAGAGCCACCAGAGCCAGATCTTAGCAGGTAGAGCAAGGACAAAATGAAGTTGTATCATGCTCCCACTTGGGCCAGTCCCACTGGCTTCTGGAGGAGTCTCAGATCGCAAGCTTTGAGATGAGCCTTATGTCTGCCTTCCTAGAGGGGACCCCAGGCTCTCTCTGTCCTAATCCTGGGTTCCCCCATAAGAACAGCATCCCTAGTGGTTAGGCCTTACAGGTCAGGCAGTGGAGGAACACCTGGAGGCAAGCTCTGCACCCACTGGCAGTCCACATGTCCCACTGCCTCATGCCCCTCCCCCACTTCCCAGTCCTGCCTCTGCCCCTACTCAGCACTGCCTACCTCCTCCTAGAGGAAGGGTTCTCAACTGAGTCCCTGGATGGACTTCAGGGGTTCTGGGAATCCTCTGGACTGGAAAGCTTTGTGGGTGGACTTTTCCCTGGAAGGTAGGTCTAAACTTGTATCCAGTTATCAAAAAGAACCATAACCCAGAAAGGTCAGGAACATGGTGCTTGAGGGATCTGTGGCTGTCTCCTGTCCTCAGAATCAGCAACAATCCCAGACCCCCTGCCTCCTCGTGCTGGCCTGGCACATACCTGGTGCTCATTAAGTGCTGGTTCACTTAATGCCAAGTACCACATACCTGAGCACACAGAGAAGGAAGGATGGGCTGGAGGTGCTGGCTCCTCCTCCCACACTAAGGGGGTTTGATAAGGACCAAAAGGCCCTGTGCTACCCCCTGATGATTTGGGAACCCACAATCACACTACCACAGTTCTCTCTGGCATATCTGCTCTGGGACTGACTTGTCTTGCCTCCCTCCTGGGACCCACTTCACTGTGAACAGCCAAGGCCATCAAAGTACATGGGTGTAAAAGGGATTAGGCTGCCAGCCTAAGAGAAACAGACTGTAGGAAAAATGAGATTTCGACCATATATACAACCTGTAGTGGACTTGTAATGTCGGCTGTGGGTGAGAGATACGAGGCAGGTGAGAGGGCACAAGGGCCAGGCATCAAGCACCCCTCATCTAGATGAAATACTCGCCCTGAAGACTTTGTCCTGCCTCCTGGCAAGCTAGGCAAGCAGTCCCACAGCAACTGGGAGGATGTGGGGACTGGGCTGTCCTAAGGATGCTGATGATGGATTCTCCTCCAAGGCTCTGGTAAGGGCCCTGAAGTTTTCGCCTTGTGCCCTGGGGAAGGGACAGTGCAGCCTCCCTCCTCGCTCACTCTATGCCTCTCTGGTGGTCCTGCAGCCAGCTTCATTTTGGCAGAGCTACAGCCTATTATCCCCCTAACCCACTGCCCCCTACCTTGTCACTAAGACCCTGCTGACAGCTTTGTCACTCTGCTTAGCCAGCTCAGGACAGGACAAAAAATAAACTGCTATTTTGCTCAGGCAAAAATCAGACGTCTCTGCATTTCCACTGAGACAATTCAAAGCAGACCCCAAAGGCATGGTAGTTTCCCTCCACTCTGACTCAGGAGTGAGAAGCCCTTTCACAACAGCCGAGTGCAAGACCCCACTTCTGACCTGGAGGTGGATGGGTGGATAAAGGGATCAGGGGCCACGTGGGTCTCCCCTCTTAAAGGGGAATTCTCATTCACATCCTCCGATCTCTTGGGGCCTCATTCAGAGCCAAGCTACATTCCTGCTGGCAAGGTTGCCTGTCCCCTAAAAAGAGAGGTCCCAAGACATCAGCTGGGTTCTGTGGACAGCTAAAATCCACCTACACCAGACATATGGTGCATACCTCTTGGTTATCATGGCAGCCCAGCAGGCAAGGCTCCCTGCCAGAAGTCACCTGTGGGGATGACGAGGTACAGACTGGGCCTGAGTAGGTACTGCCTGCAGCCCAGGATGCTCTCCAGGTCTCTGCTTCGCAGAGAGCAGCTCCTGGCTGGTCTGAGGCCACCTCACATCATCCTAAGGTCACCTGTCTTAGAGCTACTTCCTGAGGTGGTTCCCAGCACCTCTGCTTCTGAATGGTGAAAAGGCCAAGTGGACTGGGACAGGTTCAAAGAAATCCACCCCAGATGGGGACAGCAACACAAACACGACTCCCAGGCGGCAGAGGGGATGAAAATGAATCACTCTTACCAAACCTGCAGGAGACAAAAGAGAGAGAAAGTGGGATGGCACCACGCTGGTTCAGCATGTCCCCCAGGATATCCCCTCTTGGGAGGGACTGGGTAATGTGCTCAGGTAAGGACTTTGAGCCCCCCGAGCATGGGGTAAGGTTGGCTACGTGACTATGGAGACAATTCCTCAATGGAAAGGGCTAGAAGTTACCCCTAATGGACACTGGAGCTACACACTTGAAAAGGAGAGCCCATGTCCGGAGAAAAGCCGAGTTCCCCAACCCTCAGAGGTACAAGAAAGTAGAAGGCATCCAAAGAAAACTCCCCCCTTCTTCCCCTGTGCGCTGCCGACAAGGGCAATTTTTGTAATAGCAAAACTGACAATGACCTGAAGGTCCATCAAGAAGGGAGAGGGTAGGTAAACTATACACTGCAATGATATGAAAAGGTTAAGAATAGGAGGTAGTTTGAGGGCGCTTGGGTGGCTCAATCGATTACGTGTCTGCTTTCAGCTCAGGTCATGATCCAGGAGTCCTGGGATGGAGCCCCACATCACTCTCTGCTCAGCAGGGAGTCTGCCTCTCCCTCTCCCTCTGATGCTCCTCCTTGCTTGTGCTCTCGCTCTCTCTCAAATAATTTTTTTTAAAAAGGTGAGGTAGTTAAAAAAAAAGATGAAGTAGTTTGAATAATTATAGGTATATACAAAATTGATAACCTGGTTGGCTCCCCAAGGAGAATGGGGTGACAGGAAAAATGGTGAGGGTAACTCACACTGTCTGCCCCCTACAAACTACAGGAGCCACAAGGCTTCTACATCTTGAGACATGTGACTGTTAATACCCATTTCAGTAGATTAAAAATTTTTTTAACATAAAAAAGATATTTTAAGATATATGTACATAAAGTTCTCAGATATAAAGTAAGTTGAAAAACATTGGTTAGGGGTACCTGGGTGGCTAAATTGGTTGAGCATTCAACTCTTGATTTCAGCTCAGGTCATGATCTCAGGGTCATGAGATCGAGCCCTATGTCAGGCTCCGCACTCAGCAGGGAGTCTGAAGATTCTCTCTCTCCTTCTCCCTCTGCCCTTCCCCCCATTCATGCTTGCATGCTCTCTCAAATAAATGAATAAATCTTTGGAGGAAAGAAAATAGAGTCTAGAAAAGACTACATGGTATTTGACAATCATTAGAGGTTTCAGTCATATATTTCAGTTCTCCCCATTTGGGCATATGGGAGAATTACATTTCTTGGTTCCTTTGGGTAGGGCCTTGATGGTGAGTGGAATTTCCAGGAAACAGCATCTAATCACTAGTGTGTAACATCTAAAATTCTTTCTTCCTCTGCCCTAGTGGAATTTTCCAGATAATGTTTGAGAAAGTGTCTGCTCTGTCAGCCTGGGACCTGGAATGAGACCAACCCACAATGGACAGGTGGCATGAGCAAGAAATAAATCTCTGTCGTTTTAAGACTCAGAGAATTAGGGGTTATTTGTTACTGCAGCATAATGTAGTCTATCCTGACTGATGCATGGTACCATTCTGTGTGTGTGTGTGTGTCCAGAAAGAACCTAGTAATGAAGCCTGGAGAAGTGAACTGAGAGACACAGGTGCTTTTCACTGTACACACTTTTTTTTTTTTTTAAAGATTTCATTTTATTTATTTGAGAGAGAAAAAGTGAGTGAGAGACAGAGCATGAATAGGGGGTAGGGGAGAGGGAGAGGGAGAAGCAGACTCCCCATTGAGCAAAGAGCCAGATGCAGGTTTCCATCCCAGGGCCCCAGGATCATGACCTGAGCCCAAGGCAGACGCTTAACTGATTGAGCCACCTTGGCATCCCCACTCTGCACCCTTCTACATTGACTGATTTTATTTGTCCTTTTAAAATAAAGCCCATATTACCTTTATAATGGGAAAACCACAGACAGAACTTTCAGGGGACGGCAAACTGAGCACTCACCTCATCGGGGAGACCTCATCAATGCGGTTCCCCAACTGTGACTCATGGGACTTGCTCCGGGTGAGTGTGGGGAAGCTGGGCAGCAGCTGAAAGACCTTGCGGCTGGGCGGGGGTGGTGTCCGCGGAGGCTTCAGCTTGGTGTGCCTTCGCAGCTGGGGTGTGGTTGGGGGGGTGATGAAGCTGTGCAGGGCCCGGGGAGTCAGTCGACCACTGGTGTGCAGGAGGATACAGGTGTCCGAGAGGCCCTCGCAGGGGCCAGGGGGCAGGGAGTCTGAGGTGGGCAGAGCTGACACGGACACGGAGCGTGGGCCCTGGGCACCGCTGCCCATTCTGCCCAGCTGGGCACTCCCTGGGGGCCAGGGCAGGCTGGCTGGCGATGGGGTATCCACCGAAGACCCAGAGCCACTTTCCCGCCGGGCATCCAACGAACTCCAGCCTGAGTCTTCTTTGTGCTCCCCTCCTGTGGGCCAAGAAGTCGAGTCACAGATGATGGGAGCTAGAGGGAGGTGGGTCAGCACCCAGAGATGGTAACACTTTGTCCAGGGGTGCACATTTCCTTAACAGCAGGCTTTGACTACCAGCCTTCATACAGGCTTCTCACACACACATATCACCCATGTCACCTGTGACTGCGAGGGCACCGGCACAGGTATTACTGTCCCCATTTTATGGAGGTGAAATGAGGCCCAGAGAGAGAATGGCTTGTCCAGAATTCTTGCTGCCAGGTCGGTGGGGAGCAATGCGGGAAACCCAACCCAAAAATGGGTGACCTCAGAGAGGGAAGTGGTAACTGATCTTTAGGAGTCAGGAAGGGGAAGCTGGGGTGCTTAAAGGGAATGACTACATCAAAAAAATTCAGGCACCAGGAGAGGAGCGTACCAACTTTCAGTAGTAATCTGCCCTGGAAATTTGCTAGGAAAGAAATCCGGTTAAAATAGATAGATAGATAGATAGATAGATAGATAGATAGATAGATAGATAGATAGATAGATAAAAGAGGATCAATAGCCACTTCCTTCTGAGAGGAGCCCATGACTTTTGGCTTCCCACACAGAAGACCCCTAAGACCATGGGGCAGTTCCGACTCAACAGTCTAGTCTGTCCATTCTTTCAAGCATATACTGGAGGCCGGGTGTCAGACCTTGGAAAAGGCATCCATTGTGCTCCAAGAGTCCAAGGAAGGTGACAGTACCATGCCAAGACAGAGATGCCTGGGCCCCAAGGGAGCACAGAGGAGGGGGACCCAAACTAGCCTGGAGGTCCAGGGCTTCCCAGAGGAAGTGGCACCTGAGCTGAGCCAGCAGGAGAGGGCAGCAAAGCAGGTGCACCAAGCAGAGGGAACAGCATGTGCAAAGGCAGGGAGCACATGGCACCATCTGGTGACTATGAAGAGTTCCCTGTGCCTTGAGAGGTCAAGGTCAGGACGAGCCCAAGAGATGCAAGAGATGAAGTGGGCTGGTCAGCCCCTCTGGGGCCAGCTCAGGAGGGGTCCTGAAGGCCTCCCTAAGGACTTCAGGTTGGAGCTTAGAAGGCTTGGGGAGATACCAAAGGGCTGGGGGCAGGGAGAAATGAGCCTGTCTATAGAGACCCCACTGCAGGAAAGGAAAAGACACCTCCCTCCCGGTTTTATCAATGAGTGGAAGGTACGAGAAGGTAGCTTTTGATTCAAGACCAAATGAACTTCCACATCGGAGTCATCTACTTTGTTCCCCATCTTGCTCAGTCTTCCCATCACATCAGAGAGGCCACAGACACTGCAGAGGTCCGGCGGCTAAGCGAGAAGTGGGCCGGGAACAGAGCCCTCAGTACCAACCACAGCACTGGGCCTCCTCCCACAGGGCTGTCCATGTTGAACAGCCTACAAATACGACACAGCCTGGAGAGCTGCAGAGCTCCCTAGGGTCAGAGGTGTTCAAGCCCAGCCCATACAGCCATTTATCAGGGATGGTGGGGAGAAACTGTCCTTCCCGACTCCCAGGGGCTCTTTGTACACACCCTCCCTCCTACTCCCTGGCATCAGGACTTTCTTTTCAGGAGCCAGTTCTACAGAGGGAGTTACTCAGCCTGTGCGTGCCTTGCATTTGCTCTTGTAGAACTGCAGCCACCACTATAACTCAGAAACTAATCTACTAGGATGCACTGGCCTGTCTCTTACTGAGGGGAGCAAAGAGTGAGTTCCACAACCCATGGGCAAGTCTGCCACCCAAGTAAACAAATCACAAACTCTTCCAGTTGCCCATTTGATCAGCATCACTCTGAACCAGCACAGAGGTGGCAGATGGGTCTTGACACACATGCCAATGCCAGTTAACCGGCAGTGGCTCTTGAAGATGACCTGGAGTCAATCAGTAGGAAGAGCCTGGGAGCAGTTAGTGATGTGTACTACGGATGAGGGACAGGAAGCGTGGGCAGAAATAGTCTCTCCTGTTCACTAGCCACAGGCACAGAAAACTATCCCTTACCTTTCTTAAGACCAGCGGCCACAATGTCAATGTATTCAACATTTTCCATGACCCTGCAAGCCCAATACTGAAAAGAGCACTAATATATCCCAGGCTCTCGCCTAAGCACTGGACCTTCACCCATTTCATCCTCACAACAACACTATGAGAAAATGTTATTACCTTCATTGTACAGATGAGGAAACTGAGGCACAGAGGAGTTAGGTAACAAAGGTCCCATGGATTCTAAGAGTGCTAGGCCCAGGCAGATGGATTCCACCGTCCATCTTTACTGCAAATAAACTGCTCTCACCAAGCCCTGTTAGTTGCAACAGACTCTCTGATGGCATGATCTGAGAGGCACGGTGATGGCGGTACCCACTCAGTTCCCAGCAGATGCCCCTGAAGCATGGTCACCGCTCGGCAGACCCATTTGGGTTGGGTGTGGCCAGGACCCTCTTGGGGACATAGGGGTACCCAAGCTGGTACCCAAGCATAGGGTACAAGCTGAGACCAGATGAGAAGGATGTGGAAAAGATCCCCTCCTCCCCAGAAGCCTCCTCCAGGGCAGAGCAGAAAATCACCCTCTGAGGAAGAAACCCAGCTCTGCCGAGTGCCGAATGTGGGACCCCAGACAATTCACCCAATGCCTCCGATGCTCTAGCTACAATAGGCGCTCAACACCACCACTTAAAAAGGTATTGCCACACACATGGCAAGTGCCTGGTTTAATAAATTAGTGCTTAATGAGCTGGTGATCTCCCTAGCTTGGCACCCAGGATGGGCAGTCACCTTCCTAACACAAATAGGTCACCACCACTTGACAGCTGGCTTTTCCACATTCCTTACAATTCAGGTATAAGGAGGGAGGGCTGACAAGTTACCCCCAATCCCAGCTTGGGTGGCAAGTACTTCTAAATTTCCACAGTGTAGACACAGCCTAGCCATCAACAAAGACTGAGGCTGGAATTCCAGCTCTGCCACCCACTGCTGTGTGTCCTCGGCAAAGCCGTATCCTCTCTCTGGGCTCAGTCTCCAGCCTTCTCTGTAAAACGTGGGGATGAGAAGAAGGACTACATCTCTCTCATGTTTCTTTGGTACCTGCTGGAAGGCCTGGCCTGTCAAGGTCTTCTGAACTGAGTGAAGCTCTCCACACTGTGTTCAGAGGACTTGGGGGACAGTAGGGCCCAGGAAGAAATAAAGCCCACTCCCCTCTGGGGGGAAAAAAATCAAGCAGAGCATAAACCTCGATAGCTTCCTGAAGCCACAGGCAGTCAGAAATAAGATAGGTGGCTCAGATAATTAAAAACAGGACTGGGGACACCTGGGTGGCTCAGTGGTTGAGCAACTGCCTTCGGTTCAGGACCTGATCCTGGGGTCCTGGGATTAAGTCCCACATCAGGCTCCCCACAGGGACCCTGCTTCTCCCTCTGCCTGTCTCTCTACCTCTCTCTCTGTGTCTCTCATGAATAAATGGATAAAATCTTAAACAAAAAAAAAACCAAAAAACAAAAAACAAAAACAGGACTGCTACGCCTGGGTGGCTCAGCGGTTGAACATCTGCCTTCAGTGCAGGGTGTGATCCCGGGATGCAGGATCGAGTCCCGCATGGGGCTCCCTGCATGGAGCCTGCTTCTCCTCCCTCTGCCTATGTCTCTGCCTTTCTCTTGGTCTCTCATGAATAAATAAAATCTTTAAAAAAAAAAAAAAAAACAGAACTAATTCTATTCATTAGGCTCATTTTAAAGCCTTATTGGCATGGTAGTGGGAATATTAAATCACAGCAGTTGAAGCTGTTTAAGACAAGATTTAGAAAGCCTGCAAATAATTCCCGAGGAGCTCATTCTAATGCCAGGATTACACACTTTGCCTGGGGCGGCCATGTCCATGCTCACAGCTGAAACACCATACAATTTCTCTCATCATGCTACTGCCTTCTGAGCAGATAGCCCAGCATCCAGTGGGAACAGGAAAAGGTAGGGAATAGGCTGGGGGTGAGCCAGGGTGACCATGGGGCTGGAATGCAGGGAGCCTCAGGAGGGTTCAGAGCCCAACAGATGTGCTCCAAAGAGGGGAAATCCCACAGGGCCCACCCTAGTGGCCCGGTATAGGGCCTCTGACCATGGCAAAAGCTTTCCTAGCTTGACCAGTCAGGATGCAAACCCTATATCTCAAGTCAGGGCAATCCACACACTCTCTGGCCTTTCCAAGCTGTCCCACAAGCCCTGGGCTACACCTGCCCCACCCCCATCAGGGGCCCCAGGGAACCAGGACAGGCCTGGAGAAGGCTGATGTCCCAGCCCAAGTGGAGGGACAGGAAGCTGATGGGGTTGCCATCAGCACCGGGGACGCTGGTCCTACCTACCCAGACCTGTCACTTTCCGCAGGCAGGCAAGTGCATACTGCAGGCGGCCACACTCCTCGGTGTTGGCCCCGTAGCGCCGAAGCGTCTCCTTCACCTTGACCTCGTTCATGTCCAGCAGGGCATCCAGTGTGAGCTCGCTGAGGATCTCCTGAGGAAGCACAGAAGGGACAGGCAGATAGCAGTGAGTAGTCAGGCCGGCCCTGGCGCCCTCCTCATCCTCTCCGTGGCCAGGGCTGGGCTCCTCCGCTGACTGGCAGGGGCCAGGTGCCGGCAGGCCAGCCTCCGACCAGAAGCTGCCACTTGTCAGAGGACACAGGCCGCCAGCTCTCACCCCCACCCCCAGCGCTACCAGAGACAGCAGCTGAGGCCAAGATACCAAAGCTTCAGGGTCGGGGTGGGGGAAGGAAAAGAAAGGAAAAACAGTGAAGTTACAATGAGGGCACATTGCCCACTTGTTTCTTTTCATGCCTCTGCACAGAAAAATGATGAATCATGACAACTTTTTAGAATGACAAGAACTTCAGATAAAGATGGCCCTTTACCACTTTGTTATACCTGAATTAGACAAGATAGATTCCAAATAAAATTGGCTCAACAAGAGAAGGATTAAAACGAATGAACCCTCACCGAGCCCCGTATAGGCCCTTATACCTTGCTGTAATTAATTAATTAAAGGTTTTAATTGTAATTAAAGGTTTTAATTCTCAAAAACCTTTCAAGGGTTCAAGGTAGCAGAGAGGAAGAGAGAGACTCAAGTGTCACAAGGGCTCCATGTGGCCTCTGGAGGAATGGAGGGGCCAGGTGAGAAGGGATGCAGGTGGCTTCTAGCAGAGAGAGTGGTCCCTGGCTGACCAGCAAGGTAAAGGGAGCCTCAGACCTACCCAAAAGGAACTGGCTTCTGCCAACAACCTGAACGCACCTAGACATTGCTTCTTCCCAAAGCTTCCAGGTAAGAGGCCAGGCTTGCTGACACCTAATATTCTTGGGCCCGGTGAGATCCTATGCAGGGAAAAGCTAGCTGAGCCCACCTGAGCTCCTCTATCCAGTTCTCCTCCTACAGAACCGTGAGCTAATAAATGGGGGATGTTTCAAGTTGCTCTGTTTGTGGTTGTGATACAGCAACAGAAAACTAATAGAGAGAGTGAATATTTGAATCAGGGCCTGACTTCGAAGCTTGTGTTCCTTCTTCTCATCAAGGAAGGAGGGGCACCTGGGTGGCTCAGTGGTTGGGCCTTTGGCTCCAGTTGTGATCCCGGAGTCCTGGGATCAAGTCCCACGTCAGGCTCCCCACAAGGAGCTTGCTCCCTCTGCCTATGCCTCTGACTCTGTGTCTCTCTTATGAATAAATAAATAAATAAAATCTTAAAAAATAATAATAAAGGAAAAAGGAACCCCCCCACCCCCCACCTTGGCTGATTGCTTTGAGCCATATGTGATATCAAGTCCGGGGTAAACACAGAGAGAAGGGACAGGTCTCTGGTCTCAAGAGGCTTGCAGGTGATTGACATAAAAACAAGTCATTGCAAAGCAGTATGATATGGCCTAGCACAGAGAAAACTCAAAGAGCTACCTGATGAGGGGTGGGGAGGATGAGATTGGGGATTAGGTTCTTTTTCCTCTTCTTTGGCGCCTTTCAATATTTCCCAGATTTTCTCTATCAGGGAAGGCCAGGCATCCCACATTAAATGATTCATATAAAGCTTGTAGTTCAGAAGCTAAGCTGATTTTCATTGATTTCAGCAAGCTGTGCAATTTTATTTTAGAAAAGTTTTTGTCAATTCATGCTGGTATAGATCTCAGACTCAGGTGTCAAAACAGAACCTGATGGAGATACTGGCTTTAGTCCTTAGAGCAATGGGCTGCGGGATTTGAGATCCTGGTGGTGGAAGGCCACAGCTGAGGCCTGGGGTCAGGCCAGATCCCACCCCACCCCACCCCTGCACCTTTGTGTCTTGTCTGTATATTCTTCGATCTCCAGGGTTGTGGACAAGAATCTCAGAGCTGTTTAGAATGATTCACCTCGAAATTTGGAAAAATAGGCATGAAAAAGCACCAAGAAGCTAGCTCATCATTGGCTGGACAAACCCTTGGTTGTCAGAAATCCTTCCATATGATCAAACTACAGTGTCACAGGAAACTGCTGATAAGAACAGTACAGACGGGAGGCTGGTCAGATAAATGTCTCCAGGCAGCAGCTTTTGTTCGATCCATGCATCTTCCTTTATTGGCTACCATGACATTCTTCATCAAACGCAGTTTTGACATCTTTTTCCCTCCTTCTACTATGGAAACTAATTTGGCAATACTGTCAAGAACGAATGGAAGTGATGCTGACCTTTACACAACTGCACAAAATGACCCCGCCACCTTTCCCTGGAGTGTCCCCTCTTCTCACCAAAGGAGCATTTCCACACCACCACCCCCAGGCTGTGATGACTCAGCAGTTCCCCCAGAAAAGAGATTCTGAAACCAGCCTAGAAACCCAAGCCCCAATCTAATTATAATGCAAATAGGGATTTTCTGCCTTCCTTTCTGTCTTTCTATTCTTTTCCTCCCCACCCACACCAAGTTTCCAGTTCTCAAACATAATAAGTACGTTTATTACGACAAACCATCTGCCCAGTACGATGTGCCCAGTGCTTTGTATGCTCTCTCTGTTCAGCACGATTCAGCAAAGGCAGGCAGTGGGGCGCACCTTCCCAGGCCTCGGAGTCCTCAGGCAGGGCAAGCTACCGAACTATGGGCCAGACCTGAAACCCATGTGTGTGGATTGCAAGGCTCCTTCAACTATTTCTCACTGACATTCCTCAACATGCCAAAGCCTTGGGAAGCAATTAATAGATTAATTTTTTCAAAGTAAATTAAATGAATTAATTTCTACCTGCTTTCTGAAAAAAAAAAAAAAAAACTATACTGTGTAATAGAAAGTCTTTGTTCTTCATCAAGTGAAGCAACCTCCTAGAAAAGGAAAAGAATATGTTTAAATCCATTTCCTTTTAAAAAAACAATGAAGAAAAAAGGTATTTCCCTTAACGTTTCAAATTAGCTGGGAAGTTTCTCCCACTGCCATGAAGCTTCATGCATCAGCCCAGCACACAGAACAAGGCAGCAGGGGCCACCTTCCCTCTCTTCCTCTGCCCTTTTTATGCACCAATTCAAACCAGAGGTTGGCAAGACGTAACGGGGGCGGGTGGATGTACTGGGACAAAAGAGCCAATCCAGGGTCCCACTTAGATCGGAGCTGCCCCCCCTCTCCCCGGACAAGCCTGCTTTCCGGAGTGTGAACTGTGTACATCCATCCATGAAATGAGAGCGCTAGCACAACATGTCATCATTTCTGACTGCCCCTTCCATTCCCTAACCCCTCCTCTCCTACAGGGTTGGATCACTGAACTGGAGAGAGGGACTACCCCACTCTACCTAAAAGCTGTGGTCAAAAAAGCTATCCACCAGTCAGCAAGTTACTTGGGAGAGTAAGGGTCTCAAATACATAAGCCTCAGGGCCAGGCCGTGGGAAATGAGACCAGTAGGGGATGTAGCCCACTTGATCTACCTTTTATTAGAGATAGAAGTAGTAGAGACACTTTTCTTCTTTACTGGACAGCAAGAAAGCCACAGCAGCAAGGATGATGCTAATCAGAAACCCACTCTTTGCCTGCACTCAGTGTTGGGGTTCTGAGGTGAGGCAATGAAGGGTTGCCAGATCTCACATAGAGAAATCTGGGGGTGCTGGGGTGGCTCAGTTGATTGGGCACCCGGCTCTTGATTTCAGCTCAGGTCTTGATCTCAGGGTTGTGAGACTGAGCCCCGTGCTGGGCTCTGTGCTGAGCATGGAGCCTGCTTAAGAGTCTCTCCCTCCTTTCCCTCCCCGCTTCTCTCTCCCCATCTCTTTAAAAAAAAGAAAAAGAAAAAGAAAAGAAAATTAAAATGAAAAAATTGAAAAAAATCTGGATCTTTACTTTAGCTTATTTGGGGGTGCCTGGGTAGCTGAGTCAGGCGTCTGACATTACCTGAGGTCATGATCTCAGGGTTCCTGCTGGAGGGGGGGTCTTCTTCTCCCTCTGTCCCTCCCCTTGCTTATATTCTTTCTCAATAAATAAATAAAATCTTAAAATAAGTAAAATAGCTGATTTTTATAGGGTAGCAACTAATACAAAACTGTGCAGACCAACAGTCACATCTGAGAGTTACAAGGAGTCCCCAGCAAGGAGACCCTATGTGAAGAATGTAACACCTTCCCAACTACTGTCTGATTAGCAACTTCTAAAGCTTTATTTCTGTAGGCACATGAGGAGGGGAGGCAGCCCAGAAGTAAATGCCCTGGGGAACAGAGCATGGGGTGGCCAGGCCTTCTCTGTGAGGTGTCCATGCTGGCCCTAGAACCCCACCAAAAAAACAAAGTACCCCAGCCTTTCAATACCTACAAGTGATTTCAGACCTAAAATTAATTCAGTCGAGGTGGGAAAGCGCATAAAGCAATCATGCTGGAGTCAGGGGAACTGGTATACAAAGAAAAGGCATACCCCCAGCTCTGAGCTGGACCTTCAGCTAGACATCAGTCAGGCCTGGGGAGTGGCCCTGCTATCTCAAGCCATGGCCCCAAGCAACTCGACACCCCCAAGCCTCACATATTGACGTGACCTGCCCACCCACACAGAAGGGCCCAGCCAAGTCTGAGTTAGGAAGTTCTTTTAAGCCATGTGCAACAACTTCCCTGGATCATCCCTAAACTGAAAGCACACTAGGAAATGAGTTTCACCAACTGCTGCAGGTGACCCCACACGCCCACCGACTACCCTGCAGGTGAAGCTGCTCTGTCTCAAAGACAAGGACTCAGACCCTGGAGCTCAGGGCAGGGAGACTGATAGTCCATACTGCTTTGAGGAGAATTCCTGCCCATTCCATCCCAGCTGCTGTCTAAAAACAAAACGTGAACTAGGACACGGTAGAGCAGGGGATGTCAAGCCCCGGCTCTCACAAGACTTCCATTAGCACCAGCACAGAATAGGGCAGCAAGGACCTGGGACAGAGCAAGAGCTCCTCGGCCCCCCCCCTCCCCCCCCCCATCCTTCAGGTCACCGCATATGTTCTCCCGGTGATGGGAAGTTACTCTTCTTGATAATAATTAAACAGTAGGGTTGGTTGAGTGCTGAGGTCACTCCTGGCCTATGGTGTTCAAATACCGGTTTTGTTCTCTCAGGCAGGAGGCGGGGCTGGGCCGAGGAACACAGCTCTCCCCTCCCCTCAGCACCTGGTGTTAGAGGCCAGGATGCTGTCAGACGGTATGGTATCCTGGGACTTACCAGCAGCCACGGGGCTGCATGGGGTCTATACTTAGAAACCTGTACCGGCTGACACCAAGAGTTGTCCACACTCACCCTAGTCAGTCAGGAGTGGAAATGCCTGGGGCTTCAGCGCCTGTTTGTGGGCCATGTGCAAGAAACCAGGGCAGCTCCAGGCTGAATTCCGGTGAAGGCCTGGGTTAAAGAAAGCCCAGGAAGCAAACCCACACTTTGTGGTTTATTTAGTCTTCTGGTCCGAGAGCACAGGATGGGTCAATAAAGTCAGTAAGTGCCCTGTCAGTGCTGCTAGCTCTCCAGGTCCATTTGCAGAACTCAGATGTCTGGTATGTGGGTGCAGGGGCATCCCCCACCCCCACTTCCCTGACTGCCAGATAAGTAAAAGGCCAGGATCCTTCACTGATGCTTCCCTGGGACTGGTCACAACCCCAGAGCCCAGTGGATGGTGATGCAGACCCCTGCACACCCCTCTGAGGCCAGGGGAGCAGCTAGGGAAAGAAAGAGAGGGGAAGAGCAAGGGAGTTTCTCTGGCAGCCCAGGCGGGGAGCCCACATGCCCCTGTTTGGCAAGGGAACACCTGCCAGGTGTTCCTCTCTGCCCTCTGCCCACAGCTGGGCCTGAGGAAGAGGGGCAGCAAGACTTGGGTGACAATAGTTGGAAATTCTGGGAGGCACAGGTGGAGCTGAGGCAATGAGAGCCTGGATTGGGCAGCTTTCTGGGGCTTCCATGGAGATCCAAAAGACAGCTTTGTCCATAGGGTATACTGGTTTGGTCTGTGGACCAGTCCTGCCTGGGCCCAGCCTCTTCTTATCTCAGCACTAGGAAATGAGAAATACCCCCTTCCCAGGAGAAGTCAGCCACATTCTGGAGGGCTTCTCTCCACCACCTCCCAGTCGGACAACATAGTGAAGGAAGGGTCAGGCCTGGTCATTGGAAACCCCATGACCTTGGGCCAGTCCCAACCCCTCTCCTGAGGTCTGGTTTCACATTTGTAAAATGAGTGTGTTTGGCTGATTTATTTAGATCAGTGGTTCTTAACCCTGGCTGGGGGGCTTTTAAAAAGGATCCTGATGCCGGAGCTCTACCTCAGATCAATCAAATCAGAATTTCTCAGGGTGGGGACCATGAGAGAAGGCAGGCTGCAGGGCCTTACATCCAGCTAAAGTAGCCCAGGGCAGAGAGTCTGAGAAAGAAGACAGGTCTGGCCAGGGCAGGGCAGAGCAGGGCAGGGCTGCGCCCTGGGGCTGACCACTGCCTGTCTTCTCATGAGGCCCACACTTCTTCAACTCAACCCCAGCCTAGCCCAAGCTCACAGAAGTCCTAGGAAAGGTCTGTGCCTGCCCTCCTCCCTCCCATAAGACAGGATGTGGGCTCAAAGAGTGGGGAGGCAGGCTGGAATCTTTAGGGAGTGGCTGTCTCTGGCCTATACATTGGTATGTCTGGGCTTAAAAGCCTCAGAAAGATGGAGCAGCAGTGGGGTGAGGTGTGGGGGTCGAGAAATGCAGGTCAAAGGAGGAACTGAGGAGGAGGAGGTCAAGAAAGAGCAAGCAATGAGCATTTATTATGCATCTCCTCAGTGCTAGGTGCTCTGTGGGATGAACTACAGAGGTGTTTATGATTCTCATAACATCTTGAGATGCACGGTAAGGTTAGGTTCAGAGAGGGTAGATAACTTGCTCAAGACCACACAGCCAGATTGGTAAGGCTGAGGCTTACCAATCTGAGGCTACCTCTTCCTATTCTCAGCCAGCTGGCCCTGCCTGAGCTGGTGCCCACTTCTTTGCTTTATTAAGTGAGTTCTTCTGCCCAGGTAGAGTTTACTGGGCATCATAAGGTCACGTCTGGTTTTCCTGGCTCCACACCATGCCCTATCCCTTATGCCAAGCTGGGTCGAGCTCTGGCTGTAGGGGTTAAAAGCACCTGCAGGCGCCACCCCCCCACCCAAGGGGCTTCTCCCCACATTCCCTTTCAAGGCTCTCTGTTTTCTTTGTGCCTTCTGGAGGAAACCAGTGCTTCCTGACTCCACCTCAGACAAGATCTCCAGCTTCTGGTGGCATGTGCTGTCACCACAGCCACCACCATCACCCCAGGAGCTGGCCCCACCTTCCTAGAAAGCCTGCCCTTTGTCTCCATGAGCCCTGAGGTACTTAGGGCGGGGACTGGCAGGCTTTTCCTGAACAGAGGGCGAATAATCTTCAGCTTTGCAGGTATATGGTCTGTGGCAGAACTACTCAAACCTGCCATAAGAGGTGCCCAAACAGCCATGGACAGTATGTCAATAAATGGGTGAGACCACATTCCAATAAAACTTCACAAGTATAGGGGGATCCCTGGGTGGCTCAGTGGTTTAGCGCCTGCGTTCCGCCTAGGGCATGGTCCTGGAGTCCCGGGATCAAGTCCTGCATCGGGCTTCCTGCATGGAGCCTGCTTCTCCCTCTGCCTGTGTCTCTGCCTCTCTCTGTCTCTCATGAATAAATAAATAAATAAAAATTAAAAAAAAAAAAAACTTTAAGTATAGACACTGAAACATGACTATCCTATAATTTTCATGTGTCATAGAATAGTCTTTTTTCTGTTGGCTCAAAATGTGAAAACCATTCTTAGTTTACAAGGCTGTACAAGAAACAGTGGTGCTCTGGATTTGGCCCAGGAGGCAGTTTGGCAACCCCTGATCTAGGGGGTCACCCAGCTACTCAACAAACACACATCAACTATGCTGGGCTCCATCTCCTCGTGGCCTGTACCTCACTGCTCCTTCTTTTCCACCTCCCTCTGTGCTGACAGGCCTTCTTCCCCACCCAGCAGCACCAGCACACAATCTGCAGAAGGGGACACAGAGGAGAGGCTTCAACGGAGGCCCACACACACCTGCCATCTAGGGTACCTGCATTTTGTCACCTTCCTCTGTAGCATCAACACACATTGCCAAAACTGCTCCTCCTGGCTGCTGTTTGCAAACAGCCACACACACCCAGCTTTAAGAGAAACACACCTACTCACACACACACCAGCTTCGGGGTTGTGTGCTCACCCCTCAAATACACGCTACTTCCCAAATGGACACAGGAGACATGTAGGCTTCTACAGGGGTGGAGGATCTTGTCTACACCCAGGATCTTTGCTGGACGGGGGGCGGCGGCTACTGTCCCCTAGACTCCACAGTAAAATACTCTAAAACAAATAAAAAATAGAACATTCAAAGATAAGATTGGGGTCAGAGTGGGACAGGGGGAGGGTTTGCCAGCAGCCAGAGAGCTACACTAACCCTTGGGTGACTACCAAATGGGAAAGTCCCTTCCTGGACAAGTAGGGCAGGAGGAGGGAGGGAGAGCTGCCCTAGAGCCGCAGGCCCTCCCTGGCAACCCTGGTTGACACAGCAGCTGACAGCAGGACAAGCATGGTGGCAATGGGGATGTAAGCCAGGCCAGCAACTGGGTGACAAGAGGCTCCAGGGTGAGGGTGGGTGTACGAGGGACCCACAGGGACACCTCTGAGAGGGGGGAACTGTAACTGCTTGGGAAGCAAGAGCCCCAAACTGGGATGCCTGTTAATCCCACACACAGGGTGCAGGGAGTGGGGTCTGGTTTGAAATGGATCTCCTCATGGGAAACCCCAGCTCTTCTGAGGGCAAAGGCAAGGATGGAAACCAATAGGGGCTCCTGGGTGTGGCCATGCCTAGGGCCATCTTTACTGCTGGCCAGTGCTTCCATCCAAACATACAATTAAAAAGAGGATTCCCACCAGGTCAACTGGTCTGCTACTTGCACCTCCCTCCATACCTATCAGATTGGGGGCAGCGGGGGGGCGCAGCTGAGTCCAACCAGTGAGGCCCACCACACTAGAGTGCACCCAGACTGGAGAACAGTCCCTCAGGCCACAGCAGCTTTGCTTAGGGTCCTGACACATGCCTGGCCCCAGCCTTGGAACCTGGTGGGCCCCATCCTGGGGCCAAGAGCCAAATCACAGACCCCTCTACCAGAGTGGCACGTGCTAACATGCGGTTATACAGTCTGTCCTTTGGGGTTGTTTATCTATCTGTCTGGGTGGGGGAGACACTGGGCCACAGAAAGTGAGCCTAGGGCGGAGACCTGAGAACCAGGACGTTCCACCTGAAAACAGGGGCTGCATTGTTTCCACACTACCCCACAGGCATCCAACCAGGAGACCAAGATCTTTTAGGAGATCTCTGTAGTTTTCCAGAAACCCTGTAAACAACTCCTGCCCCACAGCAACAATGGCCTCAAAGTATAGAAGCCCAAGTGGATGGCCAAGACTCAAGCCAAGGAGGCCATTGCTGGTGCCAAGGTCTGAGGGCATGAAAGATGCTAATGGATATTCGTGAAGTTGAGAAGAAGATAAATCCTTCCTCTGCCAAGGTCAAAGGGCAGAGTTTAAAAGGGACCTGAGAAACAATTTAGTCCAAGACTCATTTTATGGAGAAAACCAAGGATCACAGAGAGGAGGGGACATGCCTCGGTCACCCTGACCAGGGCCCAGATTTCCCTACCACTGTCCAGCACTGTTGATCCTGGGTCCCTGGGAGAGCTCACTGGTTTTCATCATGGGCTTTCCTCACACAGATGTAAAGGTTTCACTCCTGCCAGATTCTCTGAGCTGCTCTAAGAAGCGAGCCAAGGGTAAGAACTACCTTGAGATCTGTCCAGAGAATCACCTCCAAGGCACTTCTTGGAATGCCAAGCCAGGTGCTTGCCTAGTGGGCCCAGAGTCCTACGGAATCCAGAAGCAAAGGACTTCTAGGCTTATGGCCTTCCCCAGAGACCAGCAAGTCCCTTATGTCTTGGTGGCTTAAAAGACAAGTGGGCAGAAAATCTCAACTCCATGTTCTTGTCCACCCTTACCCGTGCCCACTGTTGACAGTGCCCATTTTTCTTTTTATTGATAAGATCAACAAATCCCACCCAAACACCTAAGTCCTGCCATGCGGCCTAAGACCTGCCTAGGGCTGAGGCGCATTGATTCTTACTCAGCTTCTCTGCATGCTTCCTCTTTCCACAAACAAGCTAGTCATAAAAATAACCACTACTGGTACTGTCACTGCTCGTGAAGTGGCCTGGGCACAGCTGCTTGGTAGCTAAGGAAACTGAGGCTCAGAGAGATTAAGTTACTCACTTGAGACACAGCCACAGAGCACCGGAGCCCGGATTGGACTCTGATCCACGTAACTCCAAAGCTAGCACTCACAGCCTCTACACCATGTGGCCTCGCTGGCCTGGGTGACCAGAAGCACCAACAGGCAGGGCTGGGTAGCCTGTACAAGTTCAATTTCTTAAGCTCCCTACAGAAGGATCAGGCTCAAAGCAAGCATATATCCTGCTCAAAACAAAAGCATGAACAAGCCAAAAGTCAGTCATTCACTAAAAGGATGGGGAAGATCCATTTCGGTAAGATCCTAACAGTTCCCCAGCCACTTTACCACAAGAAAGCCAGGGAATGAAACAATGAAATGGAAATCACAATCTAGATCTTTCCAGATACATTCTATAGACAGTTAGCAATGCAAGAACTCAGAGCCCAGCCAAATGTTCCCATTCTGGGGACTCACAGAAGGGCCACCTGATCCTGGACCCCAGGACCTACCTTGCAACCCTCCAGCCTGGGCTGGTCCAGGCTTTCTGTTTCTTGCAGGACCACGGGTGGTGGGGTCCCCGAACCCCGTGCGGCCTTGGCCATCACCCAGCTCCATAGGCAATGCATGGTGGGGGTCCCAAGCCCAGGGTCCCCAGCAGCCCCAGCCCCGGGAGCAGTGTCTCAGAAAAGGACAAGGCAGGGAGAGCAGTTTCTGTTTTCATGACTGTAGTGAACAGTCACTGTAGCCAAAAATAGTTTGTGCCTGGGAGCTGGGGAGTCAGCACATACCTCCTAGAGCAGGTGCTAGTTGTAAGATACTCCGGCTCTGGCGGGCCTCACTGCAGGGGCCTAAGGACCCAGACACCCAAGATACCTGGGATACCAGGCCACAGACAGAGAGGTGTTCTCTGCCTCACTGCTCACCTCCAGAAAGTTTGACCTGAGTCAATAAGGAACACCATCGTCTCCCTCCTCCCAGTGAATCATCTGGGGAACCCCCACCCCCACATGAAATCCAACTATCCCCAACTTTCCTGGAGCTCTCACACATTTGGGACTGGGTGGTTTGGACAACCACAGGAAGAGTCCTGTGAACTACGGCGATACCCTAGATGGGACATAAGACAACCATTACAAATGAGGTGCGGCTGTCGAAGCTCTTAGAACTTTACCATATACACGTGAAAAAAAATGTAGTAGAGGTTAAGGGGGGCTGCCAGTGGCTGTTGGGAGTTGTGGGAGGATTTTGTTTGTTGTTTTGTTTGTTTTTAAAGTAGGCTTCAATTCAAGGCCCTGAGATGGAGAGTCACATGCTGTAACTACCTCGTTGTTTTCTTTTTGGAGCTGTTTTTTTTTTCAAATTTGCC